>NW_027223757.1:60995524-61595524 GCF_028538775.1 Myotis yumanensis
AGGATGGGTGGGAAGAGATCAACCAATGAGCTTGTATACATATATGCATCATCTGTGGACACAGGCAATGGTGTGGTGAGGGCCTTGGGGCGACAGGAGTGAGCTGGAAGAGGTCAGTGGGAGAAAAAGGGGAAACTGTGTAATACTTTCAACAATAAAGATTAAAAATAAATAAGTTAATTAAATAAAATATTATATAAAATATATGAATATTGTAATTTAGTAATTAAAATAGGAAATGTCCTTTGTCTCTTACTAGATGTTCTATTTACATCTTTAATTTTCAATTTACATAACATTTACATACATATCTTATGACCTTAAGCAAACATAAATAAAAAATGTTTAGCCTTTTCACCCATTTGCAAATTTGACCTGAAAAGAGACTGTCTTTTTATAGTCTAAACCATTTAACAATGTCATGCATGCAACACAGATACTGTGAAGTAATGGCTCTAAGTAGTAATCCTAATATCCACCTGGTAGTATGTTAGTAGAAAACAGTCTCGAAATGTTTGAGCTGTATTTTAGATAATAAAGAATCTAAGCTTAGGACAACTTTTGAAAATAATGTAATAGTTTCATGTCCTGTGCACCAAAATAGCTAAAGAGGCTTTTAATTGATTTTTAAGGAAAATCTTTTATTCAGTTTTGCTTCATTGGACAATAAAACTTAAAGTGATAATAAAAAAAAGTATGGACATGGGGGTGTGACAAAGAACTATAGTTGGTTGGTTGAGCATGCACATTCAGACCGAGGTGCTAACGCTGACAGGTTTTTAGGTTAGTCCTTTTTCTTTTTTAAGAAATCCATGAGAGAAAATTTTAGTGCAACTAAAAGCCAGACTCTAATGACTGTAGTTGAACCAGCAATAAAATAAAAAGTTTCCACAGCTCTTTCTAACTCACTCTTCAAAGGCAATAGCCCATGGTGGATGTGGTAGATGGTGCCGATAATGACAAAATTGCAGAAAATTGAAATGTCTTTTGACATGGTCTACATATCAACTGTCTTATTCTCTGTTTCTTTTAAGGGTTTGTATCAAGATGAGGGGGGAAAAGTCTTATGTTTTATATATTTCACTGAATGTAGCTCAAAGTTAAGCAAAAAAGTTCCCCCTTTTCTTCATAAGAGTTTAACTGCTATGTGGACTCAAGTAGTATATAAAGTCAAACATAATTTTCAGCAATGGTATGCTTTAAAATTTAGATTAGATAAAAGCAATTTCTTTTTCTATCTTCTCTATTTCTTCAGGGAAGAGTTTAGACACTATTGGACATGAAAAAACAACCAGTACCTTTATTGGTATTCCCTCCTGTCAGCAATTGATGTGAAGTTTTTTTGTTTTGTTTTGTTTTATTTTTTGTTTTAACCCTCACCCTAGGAGTCTCTCTCTCTCTCTCTCTCTCTCTCTCTTTCTCTCTCTCTCTCTCTCTCTCCACATTTAGCATTGATTTGCTTGGTTTCTAATATTTGAAAGTGGATTATCAAATATAAATATTCATAGGAATTATCTGTGAATATGAGTCATCTGAATTGGATGGTAACTTTGGATTGCTAGCTAATATTAAATAAGTTTGGAAATGTAATACAAGCATATATTGGTTTTCTGTTCCTATAATCAATCTTCATCTGATGGAAGCTAAGAATGATGTTCTGGGAAATATTGTAGAAAAGTTATCTTATTTGTGTTTTATAGTCAACTTGGTTGATCTGATCACTCATTATATACTGGAAAGTTCTACAGATAATACTTTTACTTTTGTAGGGGTACTACTTTCTTAGCTATGACAGAAATTTTTTAAATTACCCCCTTATCAATTACTAGGTTGATTCTAATAATATGGTTTTCTAAGAACAAACATAACTAAAAACTGTAGTCATGGCTTTTTAAAATTGTTGCTAACTAGACTTTTTAAAATATTACATCTTTTTATTTTACAAAAAATAAAATATCAAACTTATCAGTGTACTCTTTATAGGAAAATACATTAATCCACAATAAATTACACATGTATTAATAGCTGGAAAATTCATTTGTAGCTAGAATACCAATGCAATACCATGGATCTGTGTCCCGAGAACTGGCAACTAAGTTTATACTCATTTGCAAATTAGCTTGCATGTATGTTTTCAATAAGATATACTGTTTTCATATTAAATTTATCAACACTTTTAATAAATAGCCAATAGAAATAAAAACTTAAATATTTTAAAAAGTTTTTTAACTTCCAAAAGAACTTTTGTTATTTCTATTGACTATTTTTCAAAAAGTTTTTAAAACAAACTTCTGAAAATAACTTCATATTTTAAATTATTTCATCTCTGTCACCATTTTTTTCTAGAATTCTCATTTTTTCTTCACTTTCTGTTCCTTTAAGTGGTAGATTGTAATAATGATTCTACCTTTTATTCCTCTCTGTATCTACATCCTTTGGAGTCCTTGAATCTCTACCCCTTGAATCTGAGCTGACTTTGTGGCTTGGTTTGGAAAATAAAAGCAAAAGTAATAGTGCAGCAGGCCCTGCACACTCCTTTCTATGAGAACTCTGCCCAGACGCTGTATAAAGAAGCCTGGGATAGTCTGTTGGATGATAAGCAATTGTGTGAACTAGAGCTGAGTCAACAGAGTTGTTTCTCATATGTCAGACCCTGACATATGAGAAAGCCCAGCCAAGATCAGCAAAGCTGCTCAACTAAAGATGTGTGAGGGAGTTCAGCCAGGAGGAGACTGCCCAGCTGAGCCCAGCCTAAGCTTCCATCTAGGAATGTCATGAGCTAAATAAATGATTGCTGTTTTGACCCTGACATTTGAGGTAGTTTATTACATTGAAATAGCCAATTAATGCAATTAAACATTGTAAAGTCTAATAGATTGGGGCTGTGAATTGATTTTTACTATGAAGTGTCATTCTCTAGCATATGCCTTTCATTTAAGAATGATTCTTATGTGAAATGTCAACAAGATATGTGTCCTCTCTTGCCATTATCTACAATGATGCATGCTACAGTATGTTGTAAATATTTTACAAAAAACCGGAGGGACAGTCGCCTTCTATTACTTACTCATTCTCTCTTCCTTGTCCTATTTTTCTATTCCTTTTCACCATTCTTTCTTATAAAAAAACATAACCCAACTCATAGCTGAAACAAACAATAGAGGTAGTTTACTCCCTCCATTGGCAAATTAGATTATTTATTGACTTATGCAGAAATCTATCAGAACACTATTTCCAGACTTCCTCTCAAAACATTTGGTGCAAGAGTTTAACAATGTGACACTCTACCTTCCATTGTTCATCAGGGGTTTGATAAAATGTAAGTAATGATGATGGAAAGTTCCAGTGGCTTTATATGGAACTGAAATTGCCAATCTTTTAACTTCCAATAGTTTTTTCAGTGATTTCTATATGATATTGCCTGAATATACTAGACCTGTCAGGAACTACTTACTTCTTTGAAACATATTTTACAACACATACTTCCTAGTCAATCTGTGTTTTTCTGTTGCACTTTTTAAAATTTAGTTGCATCAATATACTATCATAAAAAATCAAATCTCCAAAATAATATGGCAAGTCCTTCCCATGACTTGCAACCTTAGATTGCTAAGATTTACTAAGTCTTAAATCACAATGGCTGGCCCAGTGCAATTGTTCTAAACGGCTGCTCTGAGTCCCAATTTAAAAGAATAAGAACTGGGCCTGGCCAAGGGCTCAGTTGGTTGAGCATTGTCCCAAGCACTGAAAGATTGCTGGTTTGATTCCCAGTCAGGACACATACCTAGGTTGAGGGTTTAATCCTCAGTCAGGGAGGGTGAGGAAGGAGGCAACCAATTGGGGGCTCTCTCTCTCTCTCTCTCTCTCTCTCTCTCAGCATGTCCTCAGGTGAGGATTAAAATAATAATAAGAACAGGTGTTTTTAACAAATAATTCTGAGTAAATATTTAGTGTCCTGAACTTTACTAATTATTGGGGATTCAAAGACAGTATTTTTTTTTCTTTGAGATACCACACCAAAGAGGAGATGATATACGTAAACAAAAATTATATGTTATGGTATAGAAAAAGAGATTGAATAAATTTGAGCAAGAGTAAGGAGAATGGATTAATTCCTTCTAAAAACTTAGGAAATTGTCACAAAAGACACTTTAGACTGCATAAGTCCTTTGATTTGTCAAGTATGGAGAAGAGAGAAAAAGCACAGATTTACAAGAAGAAGAACTGTTTTCATCCCTTTCAATTCACCCCTTTGGTAAGGAAGGGATTCTCATTCTATGGTTATAGGGATGGCTGAACACATGACACCCAACACAGGACAATGAGGCCAATGGGAGTTACTAGATTATTTACTGACTTACATAGAAATATAGTCACCAATACTCACAGTCAGGAGGAGGAGGACAGTGTCACACAGAGCCACATGGGCACTGACTCAGGAACACAGTGAGCAACTGGGGTCGTAGAAGGCAGGCTTCATAGTATTTTGGGGATGAGGAACCCTTTGTTTCCTGCAAGACAATGTCATCGGCTTGTTTGAATAATGTCATGGCTGTCAGGGAAACCTACTACTCACAGATAAGCAAAACTACATCTGGTCCCTTAATAAGTGGAACTGTCTGGCTAAGGAAAATTTCTGTTCTGGAAACAAAACAAAAAAAAGGAGTGAAACTTGCAATTAGGTCATTATAGACCCTCCTGATTGTACCAGATGTTAAAGCAGCACATAATTTTGAGTACCAACTTTCAGTCTTACACTACAGCGATGGAATGTGAAAGGCAGAAAACTCTGAATATCCTTGATGTTTCATCAAAATGATGAAAATTTCTGTGGTTTAGGGCACAGATGGGTAGAAGGTGACAAGGATGGAAAGTTTTGCACATATATTTGGAGTTTCTGACAAATTTTTATGAGAATAGTAATTCCGCCTGTCTTGTTCAAGATTGTGTGCCCAGAATTTAGAAAAATACTTGGCATATAGTATATTTCAAAAAGCAATTTAAATGAATTAGTAAAATAATAGTTCATGATAAGTTTTATAGTGGTATAGAGATGCACAGATAAATAAAACCTAGCCCTTTACTCACAGGCATATTGTCCAATAAAGATAGAATAGAAATATACTAAATAAGGTTGACTATTGAAATCATATTCAAGTATTATGTTTGAGACAGATTTCTAAGAACCTCTTTAGGTTACATTAAAGTTTAGATTTAATTCTATAGTCAATGAAGAGATGATAGAGGAGTTTAAGGATTGTAGTGACATAACTGTACTTATTATTTAAGTGGAAAGCCCTAATGGCAAAGGAAAGTTTCAACTGAATTGGAGAGAAACTGAAGGTTGTGGGACCATGGGTTAACAGTCAAGAAGATACATTATGGGGATGTGAACTAAAGTAATAATATTTGGCATGGGGGGGGGGGAATGATAGATTTGAAATAATTTCTAATTTCTGTAAGATAGCACAAAGAAAAGTGGTGACTTATATCATATAGAAATCCACATCCTATAATATAAGCAAAAAGAAACTGATATAACTGGACTGATCCTGGAAAAGGTTAATGCTTTGAGACACCAGTATGAAAGAATATAGATTAGAAAATTAGAATACTTGGATAATGAATATGGAGCAACAGAATGTTCCATTCCAGAGTACGAAATGCCTAGCAGGTAAGAGTTTATCCCCTGGGCAAAACAAAAACAAAACAAAACAATGTGTTCATCTCTAAAGAAAAGAAATTGGCTCATTAGGTGAACCATGCATTTTCCCATAGCAAATGCCTACTATATGGAAGTTGAGATTTTCCCAGTCCTGTCTTTCACAAATTCCTCTCTAAGGAAAGGCTGTTGGAGGCAGACACCACTACCCATTTCTACCAATATCATTTGAATTACAAATATACATGCAAGATATATCAAACATTGAAGATACCTCACACTGTAAGTAAAAAAGATTAAAATAAAAGACATACAAACAAAAAATGACTACAGATGACTAACAATGACAATCCAGGGAATAGGAAATAATTTTTTAAAAGGCCTCCTAGTAGCTTAAGAGAAATTCTATAGTATAGCCACAAAAACAAAGACAAGATGCATGAGCAGATCAGAAAACAACAAGAATCTCAAGAACATAAAAATATTATTGCCAAATAAAAATTTAATTTAAGTGTTAAAAACATAAAATTGAGAAAATCAAGAGATGGAAAATATAAGAAAAATATTTTCTAAAGATAAACAAGCCTAACTGAGGAGTCCAACCTCAAATTAATAATGCCAGAGAGAGAATACCAAGGGGAGAAACTTTCAATGAAATAATATAAAGAATATCTTAGAGATTAAGTTGTATATGAGTCTTTAAAGTACCCATGGCTCCCAGCAGACAGATGTAGCTCAGTGATTGAATATTGACCTATGTGCCAAGAGGTCATTGGTTCAATTCCTGGTCAGGGCACATGCCTGGGTTGTGGGCTTGATCCCCAGTAGGGGGTGTGCAGAAGGTAGCAGATGGATGTTTCTCTCTCATTGATGTTTCTATCTCTCTCTCCCTTCTTCCCCTCCCTCCTCTCTCTAAAAATAAATTAAAAAACATATTAAAGTATCCTCTGTATGACTTGTAAATTGAATAAATAAAATCAAGGCATCAGGACTGGATATTTTTTTTACATATCTAGAAGTGGAATTGCTGGATCATATGGTAATTCTGTTTATAACTTTTTGAGGAACCACAACACTGTTTTCCATAATAACCATATCAATTTACATTGCCACCAACAATGCACAAGGGTTCCTTTTTACCACATTCTCACCAACATTTATTATCGCTTGTCATTTTTATAATAGCCATTTTAAAAGGTGTGAGGTGATATATCGTTGCGGTTTGATTTGTATTTCCAGGGTGATTGGTGATTTCTTAGTACCTTTCATGTACCTGTTGGCCATTTGTCTTCTTTGGACAAATTTCTATTCAGGTCATTTGCCCATTTTTAAATCAAGGTATATCACATCAGCCAGTACTATAACCCCCTAAAAGAAGTGAGGTATCAGTCTCAGCTTCCAATTTAAATAAAATAATTGTGTACCTCCTGATGGAGGCATTTTTATTATCTTAATTCTTGGGAATTATTACCTCTAAGCCAGCAAAGTACAAAATTGCAGGGATCGGAATCAAAAGTTCTACAAGTAGGTCATCAAGTGTAGGGATCAGCAAAAGTAGGTTTACTGTTGTGAGTGCACAAAGTACAAAGTTTATTCTTATGTTATTATTTATTAATAATTGTGTTATTTGTTTGCATTACAACTGCAACCCTATTTTTGGCTTCCCCCTATAATAGTGAAAGGAGCCACTCTCATTTCCACTTGGGGGAGGGAGTAGGGTAGTTGGTTTGTGATCAATTTCTCTGTTGGTTTCAGTAATCAAGGGGAATACTTCATGGAAAGATACAAGACAGGCAATTTGGTCAGTTGACTTACAAACAAGCTCATATCTGGTTCTCCTACCAAATAAACTAATGTCATTGGCTAGGAAGAGAATCTTTATTTGTGGAATACTTTTAGAGGGATGTCCCTGTCTCTGTTTAGCATTGCTTATGGTACACCAACTTGTGAATCCCTAAGTCATGACTTCTTGAAAATGACACAGAGGCTTTAGTATTCTATGGAGTAGAAAACAGAGATATTATATACCCTAAACATTCCCTGCTATGTTAAATGACTTACAAACTCATTGGAAACATCACTTATTTTCTCTAGGCCAGAGATAATATGCCTGAGGCTGGAAGGAATGACCTAGAGAGCCACATAAGATATAACAAACCTATTCTTCCTCACCTATGACTTTTAATTGCTTGTAATCTTGTGATTATTAGTAAAGCATGTTACTGGGTAAGAGCTTTGATTGGGTGGGTCACACCCATTGATATTTGAACCATGTATTATGCCATAGGAGAAATATCACCATATATTGGTCACTAACTCAAAGATTATTCTATGACCAACTCAGAGATTTGCATAAATGAATTTGTTTTCAGAGTGAGAAGCTATTTATAGATATTTTCTAGATGGAACAATTAAATTTGTAATATATTCAATTGGAAGATACAGAATAAACTAGTAAAACTCAATTCTCGTTCTACTTCCCTTAAAATTAATGTTAAAGCCGAGACCGGTTTGGCTCGGTGGATAGAGCGTCGGCCTGGGGACCGAGGGGTACCGGGTTCGATTCCGGTCAAGGGCATGTACCTGGGTTGCGGGCACATCTCCAGTGGGGAGTGTGCAGGAGGCAGCTGATCGATGTTTCTCTCTCATCAATGTTTCTAGCTCTCTATCTCTCTCCCTTCCTCTCTGTAAAAAATCAATAAAAAAAAATATTAAAAAAAAAAATAAATAAAATAAAAATAAAAATAAAATAAAATTAATGTTAAAAAAAATAGAAGCACAATATATCTTCTTGGCAGGGAGAATAGCTGACAGCAAGTGCTATGCCCTAAGACTTGACTGCCCAAATCCTCTGGGATTACTTTACACCAAGCTTGTCTAAAAATGAAGACCCTGAGATTACTGAGGCAAAACCAAATGGCAGGTATATATATTTTGATAAATGAGCACCTATCACCCATTGATTCCCTCCAGGAGCAATACATGGATTAGGTGAAGGGTCTGTTCATGTGTTCAAGTATCCCTCAGGATAAAACCTGCTTATTATTAATGAATGGATAGATCACTGGAGTCATGAATAAATTTGTCTGATTTAGCAATCACATCACATATGAACATGAAGAACTACAGTTTAATCAGATCCATTAATTTAAAAATGTTAGGTTTCCAAAGAAAATATTCACAAAGAAACATTCCTTGGTATTGTACACTGACACTGCCCTTTTTATCCCCCCTCAGGCAGTGGCTTTTACCTACACTACACATACTGACTGGGAGAAAGCTAGAGGAAGATCCTGTTACAGAAAGTGGTGTGTATCACTCATCTTGACAAGGAGATTTGTCAAATTGGCATCGATGTTGTTTGTAGACCTTGAATGATCAGCTATTTCTGTAATAATACTCAGGAATTCATGTGAAGAAAATGAATCAACAGTGCTTATAGTGTCACTGATTCTACTGTCAGATCCATGGCTAGGAAGTACAATTCTCTGTAATATAAAGAAGAAAATATGCAAAGGATCTAAGTCTGTCTTCGTCAAGGTTTAGGATGAGAAACAGACTTTATGCTTTAAAGCAAGAAGTGATTTAATCAGGAATTAGTTACCTAAACATTGATGGAAGGGCCTAAGGGGCAGATTCTGGTCTAGACCGTTTAAATGACTACCAGAGCAGCATGGAACTGGTGCCCTGAAGCCACCACCGCACGTAAATTGAAATTAAGAACCCACAACGAACAGCTGTCATACCCACAAGGAAAAGAATGAAACTTGAAACGAAGCTCCAGAGTTTAGAAAGTAAGAACAAGAAGACTCACCACTGCTACCACTGCTTCTTCATACGCTAAAATCTGGAGATGGACACTGTGTCGTTTGGCAAATAAGGAACTTCCAGATAGCAGTGAAGTCAAGGACATCCAAGCATGTGGCCTCCACCTCATGTCTGCCTTCCCAACACAGTGATTGCCCACTTTTCCAACGGTCATGTTATGCCATTTTTCTTTTACAAAAGACCTACATTAATACCTGTTTTAGCTGACAAAGCAATCTGAAGAGGATTTATGCTTTTATGAAAAGAGGCTAAAAGCAAAAACTAGCATGCAGCATTTGTTTTGCAGGGAGCCATTATAGAGGCAGTGCATGCCCCAACCCGTGAGAGTGACGCTGCTCTTATGTTAGTGCTAGTTTAGGTTTTATGTGTTATGTGGTATGATTCGGTAGGTGAGTTCTTTTGGTCTTGGAACGCTCAATTTTTTTTCCACATAAATTAACAGTAATTGCTTCTTCACTTCACAACATTTTGGCTTACAAAAGGTTTCATAGGAATGCACAACTATCAGATAGCAGGAGCAACCTGTACCACACAAAGCATCTGAAATGGCAGAAACTAATTCAAAAAAAATGTGGAAAAGGTAGTTTTCAGTTTTTCAACTTTTCCAACTAATAGAACATAGAATGGAGATTGAGTCAGATTGACTCAGACCAAAATATATCTGAGTATATTAGGAATTTTATGTATAAATGAAAGAAAAATAAGCAATAACCAAAGAAAAACAATAACTTTGTTAAAGTTATAAGTCACAAGCAGGATCATTTGATTAGTAGCCTCAATAAGCAGTAAATAGAAAAAAAAATAGAGACTAAACAGAAAAAAATGGATTCAAATATTTCATCTGACTGAATACTGTCACACTGCTTACTCGGTGAAAAGTTCATCATAGCAGGTTAAAAAGACTTAAATGGACCATATGATATAGATCAAACACCTTTCATACTACTTCTCTACAGTTGCTTTCCAGAAAATACCATCAATACCTGAAATTGTTAGACTTTTACATTTTTATCAATCCTGTGTGTTACAAGATAGCTACATAGGTATTTTCAAGTCTGCATTCCCTTAAATCATAATAGTATTACACATCTTGTTTAAATGGTTATGGCCATAAGTTGTTTTGTTGTATCTTTTGTCCATTTTTCTAGAAAACGAGTAATGTTTGTTATTAGTCAAACAGCATATTGCTTTATACTGAAGTTTCTAGTGAAAACTCATATTTGGCACTGTTGCTTGATGAGATCTATATACCTTATTTTCCAGACGCAAAGATAGCAATGTCACAATATATTTACTTTGTGTTCAAACAATATTAAGAATTATCTTCCAAAGAAATGCCATTCTCAAACCTCCCTCTCCCCAAAATCTATACTTCTTATAACCATTCTTGGAATAATTTCACAGTCAGTGGCAGAAAAAATAATTTGCACACATATGCTTCTTGAGTGCTGTGTGAAAAATAAGACTCTACACGCAATAAATAAAATGTTGTTTTTAAAAAGTTATATAAGGGATTGAGTAAAGAGGAATAAAGTTTAAATGAGTTTAGGTTTTATCTATTTTTTCTTTTTAGAAACTAAAATTAATATTGTGAATTTTAAGCACCAAGGAACCATTTATCTTGCTAATGCCATATTATGAGATGTTACAGTGCAAATACCATAACTCAAGGTATTACTTGTCTCCAATATTATATCAGGTTCTACAAATGGATGTTATGATTGCCTAAAGATTTTTGGAAAAGAATGAGAAATAATCCCAAAGCAGTAATCAGCTAGTCCTGCATCAATTAACATAGCCACAAACTAATTAGCTCTAATGTGAACTGTCAGGAGTACTTTCAGGCTGACAACTGAGAGATATCTATGACTTTAAATGCCTACATGCTTCCAGTGATTCACATAGTCACTTTCAGAAAAGTGTGATTCACTAAAACTGAAGAACTACAAGTATTAAAAACAACAAAGAAATTATGCAAAGGCTTTCTTTACCTAACAAACTGAAATTAGACACAAACAAAGCTATTCACTATGACCTTTATTAAGACTATAGGCTTATGTTAGGCTAAAAGCCAAACTGAACTCATTTCCATAACCAGCAAATTACCATTAACAAGTTTATTGATCAAGGTCCAGTTTATAGGTCTATTGTAAAGAGTAATTATTTACTAGCTTAAATAAAACTCAGTGCTTTAATTACTACTATTATTATACCAATATTAGAGGCCTGGCACACGAAATTCGAGCTCGGGTATGGTCCCTAGGCCTGGCCTGAGATCAGGGCCATCTTCAGCTGCCAGCAGCAGGCCCCGCCCCTCACTGCCACCCACCCCTGGTTCCCTATTTGCCATCAGGCAATCGGAGCCTGCCGTCTGGGGGGAAAGGACCAAGAGGTTGGCTGACAGGCTCCAATCAGGCAATCAGGGCCTGCAGGCTGGAGGCAGCTCCTGCATTGATTGTCTGCCCCCTGGTGGTCAGTGCGCATCATAGTAACTGTACATTCCACCATTTGGCCCATTTGCATATTACCTTTTTATTATATAGGACTAGAGGCCCGATGCACGAAATTCGTGCAAGAGGTAGGCCTTCCTTCCCCCAGCTGCTGGCTTCCCTCTGGCACCCGGGACCCAGGATTCCCAGGGCATCCAGGACCGGGCTTCCCTCCTGCCGCTGGCAGGCACCCGGGACCCAGGCTTCCCTAGCATCCCAGGCTTTGTCCAGAAGGTCATTTGGAAGGACGTCTGGTCTAATTAGCATATTATGCTTTTATTAGTATAGATACTTAGTAAGGCTCAATATCTGCCAGGTATATAAGAAACATAAAATTTTATAGATGTTTGTGAAATTCAATGACATTAACTCTTATTAAAGAGCAACAACAGTTATAATGAACAAAGAAGAAATCAGTTCAAAAATAAAGTATTACATTTGACAAATAGGTAAAATCTTTCTAATAATTTTTTCAAACGTTGTTAATCCAGGTATGCTCCTTAGTCATGGTCCTTGAATTTCTACTCATGATTAGTTATAGGAATTCCACAGATGTGTTTGGTAAATGTGAATAACTCACTACTATACTGTATGACACATAGGGCATACCTGTATGCCAAAGCTATGTTACCGAAGAGGGCATTCAGGAAACAGTGTTGCTAGGTAACAGACTGCCCTCCTAACTGCAGCCAGGCATTTTGAAAGAGTCAATGTGAGATTATGAAAAAGTATATCAAGAATGTAAAAAAAATATCCAATACTCAATCATTCTACACAAATGAAATTATTACTTGATAAACAGCTGAATCAAGAAGACAGACTTCATTTGCAGATAACTTTTCAGTTTAAGAAACATTTTTAAAAATATTTGATTTAATTCTCATAACATCAGGCAACAAGACAGCTATTTTTATTATTCTCACTCTATAAATGTCGGAAACTGTGACCCAGGGAAGTCACACACCTATTAAGCTGTAGGGACATGATTCAAACTCCCGTCTTTGGTACTTCAGTCCAATTCTTTCTTTCTATTATACACTTTCTCAAGCATATGACTTTTCTGATGGGACAAGCAGATATTCCAAATAGCAGTTCTATCATTATAGGCAAGTCCAGTTTGACATGAAAAGAGATTAAGAAAAAGCATACTAATGAACCTCACCAGGTGTTGCTTCAAATGTAAATAATAAATGACCAAGAATCCAACACAGAGAAATAACCACTGTATCGCACAAGTAATCTGAATGGTTATCATAACTGCATGCTCACACTAATCCTTCAATAGTTCATTTTATGAACAAGAATCTGAAGCTCAGAGGAAGGAATTAGTGGTACTCTGCCATTGGTCAGTGGCAGAGTTGAGGTTTGAAGTGTCAGATATCAAAGATAATACATGTTTCAAAATATGTTTATTGATTTAAGAGAGAGAGGAAGAGAAACATAGATGTGAGAGAAAGAAATTGCTCAGTTACATGTGCCCTGACCGGGATTAGTCCCACACCTTAGGTATGTGCTCCAACTGGAAATTGAAATAACAACCTTTTTGGTGTATGAAACAACGCTCCTACCAACTAAGCCAGCCAGCTGGGACTGGAGATTTCAGCAAAAATACTGCGTCTAAAATGAGGTGAAAGGGAATAAATTCAATAATATTGTGATAAGTATGCACAGTGACAAATGATTATTAGAATTAGTGGGGTGATCACATTGTAAGGTAGGAAAACATGGAATCACTATATGGTGCACCTGAAACTAGTATAACTAACAACATTTCTTAAATTTTAAAAAATAAAATAAACATTGTGTGAACTTTACTATAAATACTTAAGATATTTGTACATAACTCCATGTTGGATGAATTGTAGGATATAAATAATTTTTTAAAGAAAATAAATGTTTTCTAAGAATATCCATTCCCTAATTTGTAAGCCAAATTCAAAGTGTTGTACATCTATATACTTTTCTTAAATAAATTACAGTAGAATTTCATATTGAGAGATTTAGTAAGAAAAAGAGATCATAACAGCTAATATATATTAGGCACCAGACACTGTACTAGGCAGCTTACATACACATCTTCACATTTATATTTCAAGCTATCTATATTCCACAGGTACTATTATTTGTCCCATTTGACAGGTACTATTATTTGTCCCATTTACCAAAAATGGTAAATAAATAACACAAGTTCATATTGATGGTAAATAGAATAATCAGAAGATAAATTCATTCTATATCCTGAGTCAGTGCTTTCAACCACCACAACCGTGTTCCCATGGAGCACTTAGGAAGATTATACAGAGAAAGAGATAATTATAAACATTTCTATATTCTTTGCCAAGATATATTATAATAATACTTTCATAGATTTCACAAAAGGTATTATCTTTCCTAAGCTATAACTGGTATTACAAGTTATGTAATTGGATAAATACAATTCAATGACTATTTATTTGGCAAAGATATATTTCCCCCTGCCACAGAACACAGTTTCATTTCATTCTCACATATTTTTTAAATATATTTCTTTATTGATTTCAGAGAGGAAGGAAGAGGGAGAGAGAGATAGAAACATCAATGATGAGAGAGAATCATTGATCGCCTGCCTCCTGCACACCACCCATTGGGGATCAAACCTGCAACCCGGGCATGTGCCCTTGGCCAGGATCGAACCTGGGACCCCTCAGCCTACAGGCTGATGCTCTATCCACTGTGCCAAACTGGCCAGGGCTCATTTTTGCATATTTTACATTTTCCATGACAATATTCTAAACTCCAACAAGTTTAAGCACACAGCAAGAAACTGCTTAGGAAAGACAAAGAAATCCATTTGATATAGATTTAATTATGTAAGCATTTAACTGCACTGGCAGCAATCATTACGTGGTAGTTCACACGACATTGAACGAAGAGCCTGTTAGGAAAAGATGGATTAACTCAGAACTGAAAGCGTATCTCTAAGTTGTTAGACATCTTACATGTCTCAGATGTTTTTTTCTTAAAGGTCAAAGAACATACCTGTTCAAATCCTTCAGCCTAACCTTAACTTATTTGGAAATAAGTTGGATAAATTGTATACCTCCAAATTAAATACTTTAGTTATACCAAGTTAAATATGTACTAAGAGAGTATAACAGGCAATGATTTGAATTAATGCACATTACTAAAAATGACTACTTGTTTCTCTTATAGATCATTTTATATTGCTATTGCACTCACTAATTTAACTGAAATAAGTACTTCAATTTAAGTTATATAACTATTTTAAGTGAAATGCCATTCAAAGTACATTTTAATCACATTAGTAGTAGGATACAACTCTTCAGGGTGTGCTTATAGGAGAAATAAGACAGTACAATCAGTGTATCACAGTTTAGTCACTGAAAATTACTTTAACACATACAATGGTCTTTTAGGAATGTGATCACAGGAGTTGGAATCACACCAAGTTCATAAAGAGAAAGACAAGTGTCAAACCATGATGACTGAATATCAACATGAAGATCAGAAATGAAGGAACAGAAACAATAAACCAAAATGCTAGACAAGGGTGAGAAGTTGAGTCGAGAAGTTAAGTGGAGAAATGCTTGAGTCAGTCAGTAGACTCAAGATGAAAAATATGTAGTGTTCACTTCATTATAAAGATGGTAAAAGAATAGAAGTGGTGATGCTTTATTGTATTAAAATCTTCAGGCTTACATTGAAAATAACTCACCATATTTATCAACACAAGTAAAAAGAAATTTATAGGTAAAAATTAAATTAAGTAGTTTTAGTATTCACTGATCAAACATTAAAAAACAGCACGAAATGCAATGTATGCAGTAGTCATACTGTGTTAAAAATAACTAGATTTCTAATAGCATATTCAAAAGTAATTTTTTCACGGGGGTTCGGGGAGGGTGGTGAGAGATCAACCAAAGGACTTGTATGCATGCATATAAACATAACCCATGGACACAGACAGTAGGGGGGTGAGGGCATGTGCTGAGGGGGTGGGGGGTGGGAACAACCAGGGAGAGGTCAATGGGTGAAAAAGGAGACATATATAATATTTTAAACAATAAAGAATTAATTTTTTAAAGTAATTTTTTCAGAGACTCCAATCCAAGAGTAAAAATGGGGGATGAGAGATGGAAGGAAATGAGAAGAGAGAAAAATGTTGGAGAGAGAAGAAGGGTGACTTAAGTAAATTTGTCTTCTATTAATATTTTACTTACTGTTCTTCAAGTTATTTGATTTTAACCATTTTAAAGTTTTTGCACAAATTTACTTTTTTCATGTTTAATGATGTGAGACTATTCAGGGTAGGTATAAATAAGACATATTTATCTGTGAAATGATAAACATCTTTATTTTGAATTGCAAGTCATGAAATGATGAAATTCCATTTCCCACCACTAAAGTTTTACAGGTGAAGACTGTCAACTTTTCTCATTCCTCCTGTAAGGAAATGCTGAATTCTGCTCAGTAATTCATTTGGAATTTTATAATCAGTAGCAAATATGACATTTAAAAATCAAAATTATCTTATTTTGTTAATTGCTCACTGAAAGTTGTTTAATATGTTTTGAGAAACAATGTTGACACTTTAGGCACATTAGCATTTATAAATGACCAAACTCACAAATGATGTATTTTTCTGAAGCAAACCTTGGTGGATGCACCTTTTTTTCAGATAATGAAAGAGCAGATTGCAGTTATGGAATCAGGAATCCAACTCCTAGTATAATTTCTTGTCTTCTTTTCTATTCTACTGTCTTTCAAATAGTACACACACACACACACACACACACACACACACACACACAAACCTTCCATGAACATTATAGGGTTTGGTGTTTTCTTGTTGCCATAATAGGCAAATACTAGTTTTACTTCTTTCTTTTACAAATTGTCTAACATCCTTTCCAAATGCCCCATGATGATATATGTAAAACATTTATAAATCTATTTCAGCTGATAACATGTTCCCAATAAACTGGATATTTCAATATCGGTAAATACGCAAACGAAAACACTTCACGTACACATATGACCAATTACTAGTATATACACAAGTCAATCTCAAAATGAACAAAGATGTAATTTAAAGTGCATTCACACTTCATCTGGCTATTTACATTTTAGATAGCTTTATAGTTTTTGGAAACTAGTCACTTTTAAATAAAGAAAATGTTCAAAATTTTGTCTGCTGTATAGTATGTGCTTAGTAGATATTTGTAAAATAAATGAATTTATGTTGCCTTTAGATTCTTCACTCTGAGGTGTGTGTGTGAAGCTTACACATCATTTTACTTGTATTCCTTGTGAACAATAATCTTCTTTGTTTACATTTAATATTTTTAATACCTTACTCTAGTAATACCACACACACACACACACACACACACACACACACACATCCAGTATCAAGATGTTATAAAGTGTTCCAAATACATTAGTTTTTCAACTAGGGGACAGGTACTACTTGGATCTACAGATCTTTATAATATCTTAAATATTCTCATTTAAGCATCTGTGAATAATTTAACCTTTTCTCAGTGATTCATGTTCACCTTTACCAACATCAGTAATGCAAGATTTCAAGCCTCAGGGGTGTGCCTTCAAGAGTTCTCAAGTTGGGTATGACAAATTGTTTTTTATATTAAACAATCAGAAAAAAATTTTTAAATTATTTTGTCTCGATTTTGTGGTATTTTTCTTTTATTCTCTCCCTTGTTGTGATTGCTAAATATTCCAACTTTTGATTAGTTTTATACCTGCCAGCTGATTTTACCTTTATAAGCTTCTGTATCTGGTCTGCTTTCAATTAGTACACAAAATTATGTGCAAAATAACTAGATTCTGAATAAAGACCTGTGAATAAAATACTTGGCTCTTATACCTTTAGTTTTGAAAACTACTAATTGTTGTCCTGTATTATTCAGTATTGCCAGATAGCTATATCCATCTGTTAGATTTTTGCCACTTTAAATATGAGAAAACCCATTTTTATCTTTGGGGACATGTATTATGTCCAGAAGTTACCTCTCATCTGCTGCTCCCAGACCCATTCCCACTTCCTCTCCAGCTCTGGTCACTGTAGGTCTGGTTAAGGGGAGCACTGGAAGATGAGCTGAAAAAGGGAAGACCAGGATATTTCTTACAACCCTTCACTCTGCTTTAAGTAGCAATTTTTGAGCAGCTGCATCTCCTTTGACATTCCATCTCCCATTGAACAGCCACTCTCTTCATGAGTGTAGCTCCTCCTAGCTTCTTAGTTCTGGCAGCATCATCGCTTCACTGCATTTCCCAGACCCAGGGGTGGTGCCAGTTGCTAATCCCTTGGTTGCCTTGCTATTCTGTTTGGTCCCCCAAACCCTTCCATTAGCTGGTAGGTAATTCCCTGAACTAAATTCTGCCTATTTAAAATACCTAGAGTGAATGTGTGGACCTGCCGTGCTCCTTCTTCCTCAGCTCCATGATGAGACCATCACTCGGTGTCACCGCATATGTAAATTTGCAGGGAGAAAAGGCTTTTTGAAAATCTACAGTTAGTCATAAAGTACCTGCCTTTTGACCCAGCAATCCCACCTCTGGGAAAATAGTCTAAGAATCCCAAAACACCAATCAGAAATCATATATGCATCCCTATGTTTATAGCAGCATTATTTATAATAGCCAAGATCTGGAAATAGCCCAAGTGCCCATCAGCAGATGAGTGGATAAAAAAGCTGTGATACAGTCACGCAATGAAATACCATGCAGCTGTAAAAAAGAAGGATCTCTTACCCTTTGGGACAGCATGGCTGGAGTATTATGTTAAGTGAAATAAGCCAGTTAGAGAAAGACAAATATCATATGATCTCACTTATATGTGAAATCTAAAGAACAAACTAAACTGACAAACAAAATGAAACCAGAGGCATGGATACATGGAACAGACTGGCAGGTGTAGGGGGGTGGGGGTGACTGGATAAAGAAGGTGAAGGGATTAGCTAAAGAACATATGTGCATACCCGATGGACATGGACAATAGTGTGGTGAAGGGAGGGGAAAGGAGAAGGGAAGATGGGTGGAGGTGGGGGAATGGGGGTGGGGGTGAAAGGGAGGACATCTGCAATAGTGTCAAAATTTAAAAGTTTTAATAAATAAAAAGTATCAGCCTATTGTAACAATTTTAAAGTCGGGATACAATGTCATATCTTAGTGAAAAGGTGAATAAATGAGCCAAAAGATTTAAAGCTAAAACATTTAAAATAATAAGATCCTATTTAAAAATATGTTTTTCTTCCAAATAAAGGTCATGGCATAGTTAGGTATACGTGAGAGTAAAAACTGATTATAGTGCATGAATGTGTACCAAGTATTATCATTCTGTTTATAATTGCTTATAAATAATATAAAAATATCTTGTTTTAATAAATATGGAAACAGAATCATGTGGTATTTTAATTTTATAAAATATTTTTAGTAATTAATTTTTAGTAGAACCATTGTAAATAAAATAACAATTATAATTTCAAAATTAAACCTTTTACATAGTCTATGTGCTCACTGTTTGTTTTGTTGGTTTTGTAGGTAGATATTTTAGTGTCTTCCTGTTTGTACTCATTATGTTCAATAATCACAATTGCTAAAAATATTCAAAATTTGAAGTTTTAACACATTACTTATTGAATATTTGATTAAAGATTTCTTAGGGATTGTAAGCAAAATGCAATAAATTCTTACAAGACTCATTTATAAACATGTTTAATATACTTAGCACTCAGGTTGATTAACAACGAGTTTTCTATAAAATATTGTTTGTAAGTCTAATATTTTTAAAGAGAGAAAGCATGTTCTGCTAATTTGCAGGTTTTTATAGTTCAATCACTATGTTTACATGTAAAAATATTTTTAAGTTTTATCAATTACAGCTGCTAATTTCATCAGTAGATGATTGTAATTTTTAATGTAATTAAGAATTCTGTTCAGAAAAGCCAACTCCAAATTCATTTTGTTCATAGAGTTCTTAATTTAGCAAGAACATTAATTTTATCATTATGCTTTCGCCTACCAAAATGTGCATTCCTATTATTATCACAAAGACAAATAAACATATCTTTTATGTTAAACTTTTCCACAAAATTTAAAATATCAATCACAATATTGTCAAATGTTTCATCTCCAATAGAGTGAACGTCACATATATTTGATTCCATGTCTTGGAAGAAAAACATGAACCATTATTAGAATTACCTGATTTTCTATTAAATTTCTACTTCTAAATTCTACTGACTTCTATTCCAATGACAATGATATAAACCAACATCTTTTAAACACTGTGAGGCTATTGCTGTGTTGATGAACCAAATACCATAACAGCTGTACACATGCTCTAAAACAATGGAATCAAGAAGAGCAAAGCAAAATAGTACAGCTGTTACTCAATCTAAATGAAAAGGCATATTTCACAGATTGGCATGTAAATGTACCTTCTGCAATGATATGTGTTCAGTCATTGCCTTTATGCATTGTCCTCTTAAAATAAATTCTAATGTGTGAGTAGGTTCCGATGTTTTCTTAGTGTATCTGTGTCTCCTGATTTTTATGTGATCATAAATATCACCATAGCACCCATGATGATGAATGTAAACATTTGTAGATGTCATGTACAAATTGCATGATCAACATCAACTTTCTTGAGATTCAGAAATTCAGCTCATGATATTGAATTAAACATACCCATTCATTCTTAAGTTTATTTCTGTCAAAAATTTTATATTGAAAAATAAAATTTTTATCAAACAAAATAAATATGTACTTTGTATATTTGTACCTTATGACAAATGACACAACCACATTAGTATTTATGTTCAGGTTGTTCTCCATATGTTCTAGAGAAGGACTTCTCAGTCTTTAATTTATATAAAAATATTCTATACTGATATATATTTCAATACATCTAACCTATAATTTTGCATATTCCCAACTGCTTCTACCAACCTGTGAGCTAGTGACTTCAGGTACAAATCGGCCTCAGTTCAGACCATGACACAATGGCTTGTGCACCAAGTGGCCAGCAAGGGCAATAGAAGGAAGATTTCTCTCACCACCACCTTTAATCATGATAGGTAGATAACTAATCTCCCTTTCAGTTTTCTTGTCTATGGCAAGGAAGTTGTCTCCAGCACCAGGATGCAGTAACAGTTAATTAGATGATGAGACTAATGCACTGGATACACTCAAAAACTGTCCAGCGAGGAAAGAAGGCTAATATTCAGAAAGGATCTATACTGCAGTTGTATCTAATAACATGGCAATAGGGTGAATGTATTTTTGTTATTGTTAATAATTACCCCTTTATTTGAACTTGCAAGTTCCTTCTAACTGTCCCAATGAATCACTAACATTTCAATACAACTTGAGAAATAAGATACCTTTAACCTTGGAGTAAAGAAAGTTGAAGAAGAAAAAAATAAATTAATAGAATATCCAACCAAGAGAAGAAAGTACTGGAACTGACACAATAAGGGAGAGACTCAGAGAAGGAACCAACCCCTCATTCTGTGGCGATCCATTGACAGCTTTATCACAGAGCCAATGCCAATACAAAATTTAATTTGAATTTTCCAAACTTCTACCAAAGAGTAGCTTCACAAATGAAATAACAATTTATTTCATTTGGATGACTTTCTTTACAAAAAGAAATTTTTTCAGAATTCTGGCAATTATTCACTGCAAAAAAAAGCAAATTTAAACAGTGATGGCTGGACATAAACTGAGACCCCCAAAATATAGTAAATTGGAAAAGATGATGGTTTCTAAATGTCAAAATTAAAATACATCTATTTTTCAATACAACAAAAGCTTATTTATGGCATTTTGACTTGTATATAACCTGTTACTGACCTCAGGGACTCCATTACAAAGCAATGTTTATAAAGTGGGCAAAAAAAATATTGTTTTTTAATATATTTTTTATTGATTTCAGAGAGAGGTAGGGAGAAGGAAAGAGAGATGGAAATATTAATGATGAGAGAGAATCATCAATTGGCTGCCTCCTGCACACTGCCTATTGGGGATTGAGCCAGCAACCCAGGCATCTGCCCTGACCTGGAATCAAACTGTGACCTCCTGGTTCATGGATTGAGGCTCTACCACTGAGCAACACTGGTCGGGCCAAATAAAAAATATTAACTACACACCTAATTTCATACATCTCATTGGGAAAAGGAATTCATCCACAAAACACATATTTCAGTAACTTTTACTTACTTAAATTATACTCAAAGCCCCAACTGAAGTGCCCAATGTTATCCCTGTATCTGTAGAGGATAGGTGAAAAGACATAGTCCAACAAAAATGCTTTTTTTTCCTTCTCTGTGACTGAATAAAATTGAAAATAATTTTCCATTTTAAAAAGAAGTCCTTCATTTTGCAAGCTTCACTCATGGTAAAAAATAATGTTTGAAAGTGTCTCCACCCAATTTGATAAAGGTCAGTACCTATCTTGTGCTTTACTTGATGTTCTAATTTCAGAGAGAGAACTGACCTCTATCATAGAGAGGATTTATTATGTGTACAGCATAATAATTAAACCATTAGATTCCTTTGCAAAAGGGGTGAAAGAAGCTACTTTTTCTACCCCAAAGTATTGAAGAGCTTACTTAACCATAACTTGCATATTTTTTCAATAGTTTATTTTCAAATAAATGTGGGCATTTAGAACCTGGAAGAATCTTAAGAAGTAAATGTGCTAGCATACATTGCAATGCCCACTGCTCAGTTTGAAGCAGTGGTTTGCATTAATAATCTAAGTTGTTATGAGACACAACAAACTTCACCCAGTACCAGGCAATATGACACAGAGGTCCACAGAATGGCAGAGGCCCCATGACTATACTCCAGCCATGTGTTGTCAGGAGAGGTAAGACTGGCTGTTTCTAGACCCCCACCATCTCAGGAAGCCATTAGCAATAAGTTCCCTTCAGCATTTATGCATTGCTAGGCACACTGCCCCCTCAGGACTTGCTCTCATTCTCTGGTGGAGCTACTGCTTATCATTTGCGGCAGTTTGACAAGAACAGATTACTCTGTCCTCAGGACAGAGGCACAGGCACGTGGTAGATATGTGCCATTTATTACGGATCTGGTATACTTCTATACTTCCTTGAATTTCAGTCACAGAAGGATTCAATTCAGCATCAAATTCTCAAGTGTTTCAGAGGTTTGAGGAAGACCATCACAGACCATCTATTAACCATCTCTTTCCATAGATAAATTGCAAACACAAGCTAAAGAAATGTCTAAGGCCCTGAGATACATTTGCTATTTCTACTTCCAATTTTTCTTAATCCATTTGGCCCTTAACTTTCTTCAGGTGAGTGTCCATGCCCACCACTCATTGACAATAACCCAGAAGATTCTCTCCAATTCCAAGGCCTGATTCAGAAGACTGTTCCCTAATTAAAGCATACCAGTAGCACAAAATACTGTCTTAAAACTCCAATTACTCGTGTACTTTTCAATGTCTCATAAGAAAGTCAGATTCATCCTTTTAACAGGTTTTGAAACATTTTATTTCTTTTTTAATAGAAATAGCCTTTTTCTAATTATAAAACTATTACAAGCTAATTATAACAACCAGGGCTATAAAAAGGACACTAAGAAGAGAGGAAAAGTAACCTGAAATCTCACACTCCAGAGAAAGCCTGCTGCAGCAGTTTCAGCTATGGGAGTAGTAGCCTGACTATGCTAGGAGGCATCTGACATTGTATTAGTGGATAGAAGACAAAAAGGTGGAATGAGCAAGGATTAAGGGTTATTGCTGGCCCTTCCCACATTCTTCCAAAGGGAACTCTTCAAGTCTTAATCTCTGTAGCTTGAGTATACATGACCCATACCAAGAAGGCAGCTTCCCGAGGGCAGAAATCACATAGCTGTGCTGAAGATTCAGCACCACCTTTTGGGAACATCTCAGAGAAAGGGGTAGATGCCCTGGCTGGTTTTGCTCCTGGATAGAGTATAGGCCTGTGGACAAAGGGTCCCGGGTTCAATTCCAATCAAGGGCACATGCCCGGGTTGCAGGCTTGATCCCCAGTAGGGGGCATGCAGGAGGCAGCCGGCAAATGATGTTTCTATTTCCCTCTCTCTTCCTCTCTGAAATCAAAAAAATATATTTTAAAAAAAAGAACAAGTGGGGAAATGGGAATATTGAAAAGGAGGTATAAAGATAAAGGGATGCCATGATTTGATCCAAAGCTGTGGGAAATACAAAGCATGCACAAACTGTAGTTATGAGAGAGCAGGAAAAGTGAAGTAGAAGGAGAGTGAGGCTGTGGACAGAGAAGCGAAATGGGCACATGCACCAAGGAGAGGAGAGGTACTACGAGTTAGAAAGGGAGATGGCCTAGAGCTACTTCCTTCTTTGATACTTCCCAACTCCAGGATGACTCATTATGCAGCTGTATAATAGCTCTGATTTTTCTTGAAGTACCTTGAATGAGTTCTTTTCCTTGCTCCAAAATGGGATTTGCAATGTTTTAGAAGTATAATGTAAAGTACATGAACCTTAAGTCTGGATCTCAATTAATTCTGACTAAGTAAACAATCCATATAACCATTATACAAATCAAGATATGAAATATTAGCAGTACCCCCAAAGCCTCCCCTCCTGCCATCTCCCAGTTATTACCTCCTACCAAAGTTAACTCTTATTCTTAGGTCTACCAAATACTTTACTCTTGCTTGTGTCTGTATTGAGGAGATGGAACCACAGAGTGTACGCTCTTTTGCATCTGAATCACTCAGGATGAATCATCCACATTCCTCCATGTTTTGAATATATTAGTAGCAGTACTTCGCTCTTTCTCTTTGCTGTGTATTATTTCTATTGTGTGACTATACCACAATTCACGCATTGTCTCCCAACTTATTAACTATATATGGGCCTGAAGGACTAGAGCTGAACATTTTATTTTATTTTATTTTTTTTAAATATATTTTATTGATTTTTTACAGAGAGGAAGGGAGAGGGATAGGGAGTTAGAAACATCGATGAGAGAGAAACATCGATTAGCTGCCTCCTGCACATCTCCTACTGGGGATGTGCCCGCAACCCAGGTACATGCCCTTGACCGGAATCGAACCCGGGACCTTTCAGTCCGCAGGCCGACGCTCTATCCACTGAGCCAAACCGGTTTTGGCAGAGCTGAACATTTTATATTGTTTAACAGTGACTCAGACCAACTTAGGCAGCCATGTCCACAAGTCCTGTATATTCCCACCATAGGTGCCCTCATTGCCAGGGGTCCACAGCTGCTCAAATGATGTAAGAAGGTCAGTCAGCTCCTGTTTCCAACAGCACATGCCTTTCCTTCAGACCTCTCCTCTCCACATTAGTGTCTCCCTTTATATGGGGACTGTATCCCAGAACCTTTAAGAACATAGATCTACATAAAACAGGAAAGAAAGCTGAATACTAAACCTTCTATCTCTTCCTCTGCAGCTAAGCAATGCTGAAGAAAGGATCCTGGGCAGATATTTCACATCTCCTATTGTCAAAAGCCCTTATTCCTTCAAATGAGTTAAGCAGCATTTATTTAAGATTATTGCACAATGTTATACGGCTCTCTTTAGAAATGGGAATGTGTGAAATGCCTATTGTGGACATCAGTTTGTTATCATCTGTACTATATTGGGGCAAAAAAAATGCCTCAAATTTATAGGAGAGAGCTGGCACATTCACTACTTTCAGAGCTGGTAGAGATATTATCCTTGTTTTTTATTTTTTGTTATTTTGATGAGTTTCTGGGAGAGGGTCAGAAGCTTGCTCTTAACTCCCCATTTTTCCTGGAAGCTTGAATTCATTTTGGACTACAATATGTAAACCAGCATTATAATTGAGGTAGAAAATAAATAGTAATAACTAAGTAATTAATAATCAAGTCATAATTATCTTATAACAAATTACTACAATCCTTCTAAGGAGGAGACCGCTAAACTGTCTCTAATTTTCATACACACCAGTAAATAAAATAAACAAACCTAGACCCCTTCTCCTTTTCTCACTTAATGAGGGAGCCCCTGCACTCTCAATTATAATCAACACATTTCTCCATTTAGAGATCAGTTTGAGATTACACACATTCACATATATTGACAATAAAATATAGATCAACCTTTCAAACTGATTATTAAAGTCAATACATTGATGAATGGAGAGTTTTTATTTTGGGGGGAAATTGACGGAAGAGATGAGTGAAGGGATTCTGCACCTGACTCAGGGAAATAAAGATCAATTTTCCACCTCCACTACCACTGCCCCCAAAACTGGAAGAATTCAGAATGAGAGTTAAGATAAACAAAGGCAACATTTCCTTTGTGTAAACTGTTTTTTTCCTAAAGCAAGAGTTGTATAATATGGCATCTGTTTCTTTCCCAGGTCCTAATAAAAATATAATGTGAAACCTGGCTAGAATTCTAAAGAAGAAATGGTTTTGAACTCACTGGAAGAATGTTTCCACAAGCATATTCTAAGTTAGGGAACCTCAAAACCATGCTGCAGATAAGCCTCTCACTCACTTTTAAGAATCCATGAAGTTATCAGATAGGCTATCCCATAAGGAGAGTTTTTTATTAATGTGGTTAATGAACTAGATAGAAAATGTTCTTCTGTTTCATACTTTGCCTCTTTAGGATGCAAACATTAGAGCCAATGTTCCCCAATAAGATGTATTTAGACACATACATATCTTTACTTCAGAAAATAATTGTAGAACTTTAACACTGTTACATGTTTCTTCCAATTCAAAATTCTTTTATCTAAAGTTAAAAGCTTTCATGGTACTTATTCATATTTTACTGCATTCTATACACTCAAGAAGTTCTCATTATGTAACTAAAATACTGCAGTGCATATTATCTAAGGAGCTACAGATAGTTATGCATTTTGAACCCAGTAAATATGGACATAATGCTAACTGGAGGCCTGCACTGGCTTTCCATTGAGCACTTTATAGCATGGCAAAAAACATCCGATAATGGCATCTACAGTTCTTATTTGTAAATGCAAATGAGGCACAACCTTTGGGGATGAGGGGTATTTTCAGCCACACCATTTATACTCAAACTATTTGCAGGACCTGTCACTGAAGTGCATGTGAATTCTTTCACAATGTACACCACATTTTCAGTAACAAAAATTACATTCCAGCATTTGGGCTGCAAACGTTAAGATTTATTACTTTCTCCTCTAGTTATATCATTTGTGGGAATCCCTAACTCTTATCATGGAGGGATAGCTCTCTTTTCACCTATAGTTTATATTTTTATTGCTGAATGTGTTCTTTTTTCTTATATAAGTAAATTTTAATGAAGATTTGCATAGGAAAACTCACCAGGAAAGTATTTTAAGGACTTTTAAATACTATAATATCTTCAAAAGATATGGTTTTGTTCACCTGTTACTTGTTTCACTTATTGGGAACTAAATTATTTGCTGAACTGTAAGCTTAACTGTTTGGGAGCAATATACCTAATTCAAACCATAAACATTTTCCTGGGGAATCTTTAACAGTAGGAAGAAGTGTTATAACCGTTTATGTCTAAACCATGTGTCATTTCAAGGTTGAGATTCTAACATCACATTCAAATCTAAAATGTTTAGACATAACACATGATTTAAATATGCATTTTTACCTCTAGCTGTTGGAAACCCTTTGGCTGATGGATGGGAAAGGAATATCCTAAGCCAAGAGGAAGCAATCCCAGAAGTGAAGAGCAATACTGGGTTATGTAGCCAATATGCTACTGTAGCGGTTACCTACGCTTGTAGAAGCAAAGAAGTAATCAATGATTAGGTAAGTAATTCAATAAAATCATATCTATTTTCTTTCCTTAGTGGTTATATCATTTTGCATTTCCACTGGCTGTATATAAATGCACCTGATTTCCCACAGCCTTGTTGACAAACTGTGTTGTTATAAAGAAGTGTAACAAAAAATTACATGTACTTAAATTGTGTCTTTAGAATATAGAAATTCCCAAAGCTTTGCTTCATTTTTATTTATAATTAGTGAAAAACACTCTGCTAAAAAGATACATATTCTCAACCACTATCATATTTTAAGGATGAATAAAGGGACACAGACAAGTTGAGAAATAAGGACCAAAGTAATGACCTATATCCTAGCTATTGCCTCAGATGGATAGCAGATGACTTCAGTATGACCCCTAACTCCAATTTTTAGTTCCCACTCTACTTCCAGGGAGCAAAACAAAATCTATTCAGTGCACATTGGTTTGAATGGTAAAAACTAACTCACAAAGGCATGAAACAGCATGAATTTGAGTTTAAATATAGCTATGTTCATATTTTCATAGATCAAGAAATATAAGAGTACCACATATGATTTGAATTGATCATTATTTTAATTCTATTCAATGCAGATGTTCATAGTATAGAATCAAATACAAGCAAGAAGCCCAGCCGGCGTGGCTCAGTGGTTGAGTGTCAACCTATGAACCAGGAGGTCACGGTTCGATTCCCAGTCAGGGCACATGCCCCGGTTACGGGATCCATCCCCAGTTGGGTCGTGCAGGAGGCAGCCAATCAATGTCATTAATATTTCTCTCTCTCTCTCTCTCTCTCTCTCTCCTTTTCTCTCTGAAATTGATAAAAATATATTTTAAAATATATAAGCAAGCAGGCTATAAAAATATTTTATAGTGGATATTTTGTATATAAAATAATTTGCATGCATTTAATCAGGACATCACAAATAGGAAAGAGTTAAAAAGTATAAAGTATTAAATGCTTGCTTGTTTGTCACAACCACAGAAGCTGTGAGAGCAGTAATCTGTCATAAAACTTTAGCTTCAGTTTCTAAACTTTTTCTGAAGTAAAAGAAATGGCAGTATTTTGAAATGGGAAAACTAAAATTTTTTAAATCTTAGAAATCAAAATTCTCAATTTTACAGAAATTATCTATTTCCTGGGTAGTAGAGTCATGACAGAAGCACTTGCCAAGGAGAAGGTTTCCTTGCCACCACAAGATTATTATAAGAGTATACAAATCAGCCCTCCTATCACACAGACAAAAACAGAGCAGATCTGAAGTAACCAAGAAGTCTGCAAACACTCAGGCTCACCTCATCACATGTTGATAAAGTCCAGGGGAAAGAGAGTTTCTTTCTCTGCTAAGGAAAGTACAAGTGCCATTGGATAATTGTGATTAGCTGATTGGGTCACTTGATTCGCCCTCAGTGAGGTTCGGGGGTGCTGTGTTGATACTCTCCTCTCTAGAACCCACAAGGAAGAAGAGCATTTCCAGAAGCAGAAGATGGGGAAGGGCTTCTGGTCAAATAAAAACCAAGTGATGGTCTCCACAAGTGACATGGGAGACACAAGCACCACCGGAAGGAAATAGAAGTAAACAAGATCTAATTCACTTCTCCTGTGCATGTTTTAAATACTTAATGATTTTAATTATTATTTAAATTATAAAGGTAAACATAATAAAATGTATCTTATGCATATTATGACTACTTAAGTAAGTTTTCATGAAGAAAAAAAGAGATGTGTTTTAGGATGCTCTTGGAGATGAACCAGCCTTATTCAGCCCTAGATTGGGAGGACATTTCAAAGGTGCTCACTGAGCACTAGATCCAATAGGAATGTGTTCTGTCCTTGACGATTGAGTGTCATGAGCCATCGTTTCATAACTAAGGTGTTGATTAGTTAGCAGTCTGCACATAGAATAGATAGGATTCTCAGGAGGTAGCCAGAACCAAAGGCAATTTTGGTCGTAAGTAGATTTGTATTGCATCTACACCTAAACCTCACCTAAATTCTCTCTGTGGCTGCTGTTTTCAAAATACTTTGTAGCAATATGCTCTATAAACTTTGTTTTCAAGTGAAATTTTATTCAGAAGTTATATATATATATATATATATATATATATATATATATATATAGTTATATATATATAGTTATATATATATAGTTATATATATAGTTATATATATAGTTTTATATAGAGAGAGAGATATATATAGATATATATATATATATATATATATATATATATGAGTTGAATGCAGTAGGGAAGGAAGCACTACCCCACCGATCCAGTCCCAGCTTCCTCCTGCCACCAGCCCTGAGGCTTGTGCATGAACTTGGAGCTTCAAGGGAAGAGTTCCAGTGGAGAGTCCATCAATCCCACAGCAAATGAAGGAGCAGGACTTATCCATATTAAAACCATTGCCCTGCCTTATAGCAACTTCTAATTTGATGGCATGATTTTAAGAATACATTTTTTTAATCCTCACCAGAGGATGTGTTTTTCATTGATTTTAGAAAAAGGAAGAAAGACAGAGAGGGAGAAACATTGATCGGTTGCCTCCCATACTCATCCAGACCAGGATTGAACCTGTGACCTTTTGGTGTATGAGACGATGCCCCAACCAACTGAGCCACACTGACCAGGGCTAAGAATAATTTTTAAAGGTAGACAATTTCACCAAAATTTCCTCAAACACTAATCATGTCATTACAAAACAAGGAGAAGAGCAAATCCACATGGGAAACTTCAGGACAAAACACAGAGTATCTGGAGAAGATTTCTGTTAACAATGGATATGATACAATGGAAGGCTTGGGTAAGCCAAATCGTGGACACTAAATCTAGCCCTCTAAAGGAACACAGCTCTCCCGGTGACACATCACATCACAGGGCCTAGAGAGATACTGAAATCTCTGCAGAGAGAATGCCAAAAAATCAAGTTAAGGAGGTTAATCAAAGATTTGGAAAACAATTAAATGTACTGATTGAAGACTAAGATTTCAAATAGCTTTCTGGGAGAAAAATAAAACAAAAAAAGTTGCTGAATTTAAATTAAACAGTGGGAGCAAATTTATCACAGTGCAATATGTTCCAGAATAATCAGAGATCATTATTTATACTCCTAAAAATGCAAGCAACAATTTCTTTTCTCACACTGATACAGTTAGAGAATTAAAGTATATAACCAGTGGTAATTCCTACAAATCACAGGTAAAGCCTTGTAACTGGAAAAGAGCTTTACAGAAGCTGTTACAATGGTCTGTGCTTAGAAATGTACAAAGGCAGTAAACTTAATATTCTTATAACCCTAAAGCAATGTGGAAGTGTCATCTAATCCATCAATTCCTTTTAAAGCAAAATTATATCATCCCATGAAATTGTCATCTATGCCATTGGAAATGCTTTGAATCAAGGAATCTATGACACAGAACTTAGATGCTTTCATTCATTCATTCATTCATTCAGGAAACAGATCCCAGGCAATGCCAACATCTATCCTGACATTAGGGAGGCACAGGTAATATGATACCAACTCCATGGAGGATGTATAGTCTAGTGGGTGAAACAGATAAAGAGATAATTTCATACTATTCTGAGAAATCAAGACATTATGTTTGGAACTATGAGACTGGTATTTAATTATTCTAGAAGAGGAGGGATGGTTTACCATCTAAACTGAGACCTGACACACAAGTTTGTCAGGTGAGAGGGTGATTGAAGGTTGTTCCAGTGACAGAGGACCAAATAAACAAAATCCTAAAGACAAAAGAGGCAGTGGCACAGTAGGGGCTCAGAAATAGCTCAATGTGGATGTAGGGGGGAGGTGTGTTAAGATACCATTCTGCTTACCAGATTGGCAGGTAAGCAGAATCTAGGTAATGAAAGACCTTGACTATCCTGTTGCAGATTTGGAATACTGTCCTATAAACAATGAGAGAGCAATAAGGTTTTTCAGTAGAAAATAAATCTGATTACACCTGAATATAAGAAAGATTACTCTGATTGGGTATGAAGAGTATCTTGAAGATGGGTAAGACTGGTGGGCAAGGAGGTAAGACTGGAGGGTAAGACTAAGTGGCTATTGCAGGAATTGCTCAGTGATAGGGTTCAGTTAGACCAGTGATTCCCAAAGTGGGTGCTACCTCCCCCCGGTGGGCGCTGCAGCGATCCAGGGGTGGTGGTGATGGCCACAGGTGCATTTGGGAGCGATGAGTAAGTGCTATTAAAATTTAAAAAAAATTAATTTCCAGGGGCTGAGTAATATTTTTTCTGGAAAGGGGGCGGTAGGCCAAATAAGTTTGGGAACCACTGAGTTAGACTAAAACAAGATAGCAGAGGTGAGGATAGAGAAAACTGCCCTGATTCAATTGTTCTTCATAAAGCATAACAGATAGACTTTACAATACACAGAATTGGAGAATAAGAGAAAGGAACGGGGGCGCCTCATGAATTGTAGCCTTGGAACTGGGTGTTCTTAAATGGAAAACGCTGAAAGAGCTACACTAGATTAAAGATGCTGAATTGAATTTTTAATATTTTGAATTTAGGGTTCCTGTGATTCATCTAGTAGAGAATTTTTATTCTATATTTTCTCTCTTATTGTATGCAGCTACACTGTAGGAAGTGGGGCAGTGGGAGTAAAATATTATATAACTAGTGGCCCAGTGCATGAAATTCATGCACATTAAAAGGGGATTAATTAGAGGAAATTTTTTAATATTGCTATTTGCCCTTTCTCTATAACAGAAGTGTCAGAGATGAAAGAAAATTAGTAAAATGTATATGAAAATCTTCCTCCTGTCAGAGTCTGGGTTGCACTGTGGGACCCAGAGTCAAGTCCCTGCCCACCCACGGCATCTCAAAATCGTGCAAGACCCAGACCCAGCTGGCCCCACCTCCCTTGGGTGAGATCCAGACCCGGCCGGCCCCACCCTTATCAAGCCTCACCGGGCAGGGGGTGCAGCCTCAGGTTCCCTGTCAAGCCCTTCTGGGCAGGGGGGCACATCCTCAGGTCCCCTAGCACACCCTCAAGTCCCTCAGTCTGGCACCGGGGCAGGGGGCATGCCTTGAGGTCCCTCGTCAAGCCCTGCCAGGCCGGAGTCGTGGCCTGAGGTCCCCATTAAGCCTCGCCGGGTGGGGGATGCGGCCTGAGATCCCCCGCCAAGCCCCACTGGGCAGAGGACACAGCCTCAGGTCCCCCAGGCTAGTGCCGGGTGTGGAGGTGCAGCCTCAGGTCCCCCAGTACCAGATGGGGGACGCAGCCTGAGGTCCCCCAGCCCAGCACCAGGGCGGAGGCCACACCTTGAGATCCCCCATTAAGCCCCTCTAGGCAGAGCGTGTGGCCTGAGGTCCCCTGGCCCAGAACTGGGAGGGGGGCACAGCCTCAAGTCCCCCATCAAGTCCCGCTGGGCGGGGGGCACAGCCCAAGTTCCCCTGGCCTGGCGCTGGGGAGGGGGTTGCGGCCTGAGGTCCCCTGTCAAGCCCCACTGAGCAGGGGGCACAGCCTCAGGGCCCCTGCCCCAGCCCAGCGCCATGCAGCCTCAGGTCCCTGCTGATTGCTGCTTAAGGCTTGTTATGGGAACTCGGCTTCCACTGTGGGCGCAGCCATCTTTGTAATGGCGTGATGGTCAATTTGCATATTCCCTTTTTATTAGATAGTATGGAGGGAAAGAGCGATGAAAAAAAGAAGGCAATTGGAAAATAAAACACTGAACCAGAAATGCAAAAGATATTATTAATGAAATATAACTATATAATCATACTAATGTATTATTATTAACTAGAGGCCCAGTGCACAAATTTATACATGGGTGGGGTCCCCAGGGCGGTAGGGGTTGGGACGTGATAGGCCCTCCAGGTGAGTGGTGGGATGCCCTTGCTGGCCCAGGATCCGGATCTGTCCTGCTGACATTTGTGCTGGTTGTCGGGAGTCATCTGGTGGCCACTTTTATATTGTTTCTTTTTTACAGAGTGTCTAGGGAGGGGAAGAGGCCATGGTGCCCGAGGCTGACTTCCAGGAGGCCAGCGACACTGTCGGGATCCTGCCAGCAGCACTGGTCCGTCAGTGTCTGGCCTGTTCTCCAGAGATTGGACCCGCAGGACTACTGATAGAGTGAGTGGCTACTGCCGCCAGGCTGGTGGGCCGCCGGGACAAGTCAGCTGAGAGGCACTCCCACTGTGGGAGTGCACTGACCACCAGGGGGCAGCTCCTGTGCTCAGCATCTGCCCCCTGGTGGACAGTGCATGTCATAGCAACCAGTCATTCCAGTTGTCTGGTCAGTCAGTCACTTAGGCTTTTATATATATAGATTTTCTAAATTTATAAGATCAAAGAAATAAGTTTTTGTTTATAATCAGATTCTAATTTAAGCTCTTCTATAGGAACAGAAACCTTGTCACATTAACACAAGTATTCAAGTCTATGTAGAGTTTTATTTTGCTATAAATATAATACTTTGGTATTTAGAATTATACTTCAGACTCTGGAGAATCCAGTTATTCTAAGTTAACATCTTTTAATCTGTTCAACTCTGTGATACTAACAAAAGCTATGTCCCTTGCCCTCGGAGATTGAGAACAAAATTTTGCAGTTTTTTAATTTATCATAGATCTCTTGTTAGACAGCCAGTTAGTGTCTTCTGGAATTCCTGGGCTTTGCAACACTCATCAATCTACCTTCAAAAGTTTGGCCTCCTTTTTTTTTTAGATTGGTACACATTCTTTGCTTCTTTCCAACTTTGTCTAAAATGCTGCTAGTCATTCATTTTTTAATAGTCCATACAGAATTGGTGGTTGTTAGGGTCACAACATCAATGCCTTTGGACTTGAGCACAACTTTTGAGAAAAAGCTGAATATGAAATCATAACAAGACACAAAATTAAATGTGTAATATCTGAGACAGGAGAAAGTTGATCCCTCTAGGGCAAACCACTTACCCAGAAGTTCTTGTATTCAGAGGCAGGTTTACTGTGAAGTTAATGAAACTTAACTTCTGAGCACCTCGCTTAGGTGAGGCCTTTTCAAGGCCCTGAGGGGTTCCTTTCCAGTGTGTTCAGATAATCACTGGTTTTGCTAAAATTTTTAAAAGTGATATATTTTAACAGCAATTGGTTAGGCTGCTGTCTCTTTCCACTTTGACTTTCTCTCCATCACAAATCCCCTGCGGCTAGGTAACCATGGTATGACCATGGACATTTTGGAATCTTGCTGAAGGAAAGCTGAATTATAGATATATTTCCTTAGGTCTGATATATTTATGCTTTAGTTTATTCCATGTATATTTAAGTTGCTGCTGACTCACCAGGCATCATTGAGATGAATATGAATTTCCAGAGATCACAATGTGATATGAACATTGTAATTCTCAGCACAGGACATTTTTAAGTATCGAGAAGAAATAAGATTTGAAATGTATGGAGCAAGAAGCTAGTATATGGGAAATTTTTCTAATTGTCAAACACGTAAATTGCAGGAAGAAAATTCATTCTCCTTGACACCCAAGCTCTCCTTGGCAGTTCTATTCCTTCAGGAATATTCTCAATAATGTGGAATATATAATTATTAACACAACATATTTTATAGAAATCTCTCAAAAAATAACTTATTAGAATCCCTGTGTTTGTAGTGTACAAACCAAGAGCAGTATTACAAATAGTAAGTATAACCCATTGTAAAATTTCATATAGAATTAATCCTAGCTATTAATAATAAAAATTTAATCAGCCATGGTAGAAAAATAATTAAATTATTTTTCTGTACTCTCTATAAAGAATATTATAAAATTATTTGTCATATAATGAGGCAATCAAAGAGCACTAAACTACATATAGAGAGAACAGTATTACTGTGTTTTGTGAGGTAGTTTATAAGTGAATATAGTAAGTGATTTTTAAATATATGTAGATTATGTAAAAGTTTTAAACTCTTATGTTGTGGTTCATTTTTTTTATCCCATGTGAATGTTCACATTTGCATCTAATTTTGTATTTTTAATTTTGTATTCCTTTTATTAAAGAAGGCCCCTAACAATTGTAGGGCCCCTGCATGTAATATAAAACTTAAAATAGTCTCTTAAAATACAAAGTAAATGGTAGGAGCTACACTGTGCACATAATACTATCACCTTACATGCCATGTATATAAAGAAGGCCATGTATCCCAGAGAATAAAAAATGTAGAAACATGCCGAAACCGGTTTGGCTCAGTGGATAGAGCGTCGGCCTGCGGACTGAAAGGTCCCAGGTTCGATTCCAGTCAAGGGCATGTACCTGGGTTGCGGGCACATCCCCAGTAGGAGATGTACAGGAGGCAGCTGATTGGTGTTTCTCTCTCTTCGATGTTTCTGACTCTCTATCTCTCTCCCTTTCTCTCTGCAAAAAATCAATAAAAAAAAAAAATATACTTTAAAAAAAAAATGTAGAAACATTCAGTTTAAATGTATTGATCAACTGTACCAACATAAATAAGGTTCAATCAACTGTACATAATTTTCTCTAACTTTCTCATCCACATTACCTTTTTCAAAGAGGATCCTATCTAATAAAAGACAAAAAGGGTAATTGACCCTACCTTCGCTACGCTTCCCATTGGCTAATCAGGGTGATATGCAAATTAACCACCAACAAAGATGGCGGCCGGCAGCCATGCAGCTGAAGCGAGCAGGAGGCTTGCTTGCTCCAGTGATGGAGGAAGCCAAGGTTCCCCGCCTACCGTGGCCCGGCTCTGAGCTCCGAAAGCAACAATGTTTCAATTATAGAAGCTAAACAAACCCCAGATACCTGCTTTTAGCAGGCCACTCTCAGCTCCAGTGATGGCAACAAAGTTTCAATTATAGAAGCTAAATAAATCCCAGAATAAAAAAAAAAAAAAAAAAAGTACAGGCTGGTAGCTTCAGTCACCGGCCAGCCTGAAAACAGCCCTCAGCCCCTCACCCAGACTGGCCAGGCACCCCAGTGGGGACCCCCACCCTAAAGGGGGTGTGGCCAGCCTGAAAATAGCCATCAGCCCCTCACCCAGGATGGCCAGGCACCCAATCAGGACCCCCACCCTGATCCAGGACACCCTTCAGGGCAAACCAGCCGGCCCCCACCCATGCACCAGGCCTCTATCCCATATAATAAAAGGGTAATATGCAAACTGACCTTAACAGCAGAACGACTGGGAATGACTGATCACTATGACACACACTGACCACCAGGGGGCAGATGCTCAATGCAGGAGCTGCCCTCTGGTGGTCAGTGAGCTCCCACATAGGGGAGCTCTGCTCAGCCACAAGCCAGGCTGATAGTTGCCAGTACAGTGGTGGTGGTGGGAGCCTCTCCTGCCTCCTCAGCAGCACTAAGGATGTCCAACTGCAGCTTAGGTTTGCTCCCCACTGGCAAGTGGACATCCCCTGAGGGCTGCCGGGCTGCCAGAGGGATGTCTGATTGCCATCTTAGGCCCAATCCCCCGGGGAGCAGGCCTAAGCCAGCAGGTGGTTATCCCCCAAGGTGTCCCAGACTGTGAGAGGGCACAGGCCTGGCTAAGGGACACCCCCACTCCCCACGAGTGCACAAATTTTTGTGCACTGGGCCTGTAGTCTATAATAATAAAAGAATAATATGCTAATTAGGCCGGACAGCATAACAACCTTCTGGACATCATTCCGGATGTCCTTATGAATGAAGTGTGTCAGCGGGGACCGAGGCAGAGGCAGTTAGGGGTGATCAGGCAGGCAGGCGAGCAGTTAGGGGCAATCAGGCAGGCAGGTGAGTGGTTAGGGTCATTCAGGCAGGCAGAGTAGTTAGGAGCAATCAGGCAGGCAGGCAGAGGTGGTTAGGGGTGATCAAGCAGAAAGGTGAGTGGTTAGGGGTGATCAGGGAGGCAGGCAGGCAGAGTGGTTAGGGGTGATGAAGCAGGCAAGCAGAGTGGTTAGGGGCGATCAGGAAGGCAAGTAGGTGAGTGTTTAGGAGCCAGTGGTCCCAGATTACAAGAGAGATGTCCAACTGCCAGTTTAGGCAGGGATCGGGCCTAAACTGGCAATTGGACATCCCCCGAGGGTTCCCAGATTGCAAGAGGATGCAGGCTGGGCTGAAGAAACCCCCTTTCCCCCATGCACGAATTTTGTGCACCAGAACTCTAGTTTGTTTATAAAAGGAAAGGTGGATATTCTCTAGGATTTGGATATTCTCTAGGATTATAGGCACTTTTACAAGGTAAAAAAGGACACTAAGGCATGTGACTCATTTGAAGGTCATCAGTGGTATAATAACAAAAGAAATCCTATTTAGAGACAGGTGAGGTAGCTGTCCTAAATGACTCCAAAATCATAAAAAATAAATGGAACTATCAAAGCAGAAATGAATAATTAAAGTTGAACTCTAACTCTACATCTATGAAGATCAGGAAAGCACAAACTGAGATGGCTATTAATGCTTATTCTCTCTAGTAGAAGCTCAGGTTGTATAATAGAATCTAATAAGAAATAAAGCAATCAGGACTATAATGTTAAAATATAACTATCTTTGGTATGTCTCTGTGAAGGGGTTGTCATACAAATAAAATGCTCAGAGAGAACACAGACTCCTACTGCTAAAAATAAATAAGGGAAAAAGAAAGATGGTTCTGTCATGAAGAGAGAAGCAGGAAGTGAAAAAACGAAGGAAGACAGCATTGTTGAGTACCTGTGTGCTCTCCACCTATATTAATATCCCTTCAAAATCACTTAATAGTCATGAACTTTGTGTGGTAATTACTATAATAATCACTTTATAGAATAAAAATTGAATCACAAAGAATTACAATAACTTGCATAAGAACATAGAGCTTTAAGGGATGAAGCTCTGATCAGTCTGACTCCAAATCCCAAACTTTTGCCACTCTCAAGGCCCAGATATGTCAATAATGGAAATGGAGGAAGAACTTCTACTTGTACACAGTTGACTAGACTTTGTAATAACACTAATCCTATATAAAACACTATATATATATATATATATATATATATATATATATATATATATGTATGTATATATATGTATTTACTATGTGCAAGAAAGAATTCTAAGCACTTTACATATTCTCTCATTTATTCCTCCTAACAATCACATGTGGAAAGTACTATTATTTCAATTTAACCCAGGAAAACATTTGTAGCATAAAATTCTGCTCCCTAGGTTTCTCTATCTTGTCCCCATTAGATAATCTGAACTAAATGATACTAAGATTCTTTATCTGTTATGGCAATGATGGGGGTGGAGGAGGGGATTAAAACATATTGCAAAAGGGAAGATAAATCTCCAGGAGCCATAAAGACCTTCTATTTTATATTTTCTTAGCATTGTAAAAGCAATACTGTTCACCTTGTACCATATCCTTTTTTCCTCCAGTAGCATTTCAAGTCAACAGCACTGAAGAAATCTACTCAATCAATACTCTGGGGAAAGTCCTAATATTTTAGTTAACAAAAATATATAGTTTTCCATTTGCAAAGAATGCCTTTGCTTCTAAGGTTCATCCTTGAAACCATAAGATTTAATGGAAGCATACTTGATTCTCAGCAGGAGGAGCCATACCTATCATTCTCACAACACGAAATACATTTTTGTGTACTATCTCTAATTCATTTCACATAGACCCTGGAAATTTCTTTATTTTTATTTTTTTTTTAAAAGAGTGAGGTATTTAATGTGGATACTAGAATCTTCTAGTGAAACACAGTAGACCAAATATATGCATTTATCATCAACCCCTTTTTAAATCCTACCACAGTTATACTAAAGGAATTAATAAGATGCTAATATATAAAGATGAGAGAGTAAATCTCAGAAAAGAAGAGATTTAACAAAATATTAGAAGCAAAAGAACTAATAGCCTATCAGTAACTTACTACACAGAATAGAAAAGGATGTTACTTAGGGATCAAGGGTGTGGAAGCCAAGAAATTAGAAAACACTCACCTCAGGATCCTGGAAAATCTCAAGATTTGGAGGTCAAAGCAGTACAAGAATTGGAGCAGCTATACTGAAAGCAGAAATACTGCCTGAAGATCTTTATAGAGTGCAGTTTATCCCTAGATCACTCAGGAACAGCTAAGTAATTGTTCTCCACCCCAGGGAAGCTTGGCTATTTATTGTCTAGTGAGGCTGAACCAAATGCCTCTTGACTCAAGACACTAGGCAAAGCTAACGAAAAGGCTCAGGAAACCAAAAGTAGGAAATTGAGCAAAAGATTCTGTATGAAGAGTAAAACCACTGGGATGTGATTGAGGGTATTCTCAACTGAGAGAAAGTAACTAGGACGGGGGAAAGATCAAGAGATACTGATCATTGTGGATTCCTTAATAAAACGACCAATCCCTGACGGATCAGTGAAATCTAGCACTCAACAAGTATTACCCTTACCACACAGCTCATGGTCAGAATTTTAGGGCTTCACTCTGAAATATAAAAAAACATCTAAGAATCGCCTCAAAATTGAGGGAAGACTATATTATTAAATGAAGATACAAAAAAAAAACAACTAAAGACAACAGGAACTATGATTTGACAGAAAGAAAACTTCAAATATGCTATAATTTCTAATATTATGAATATATTTAATATAAATAATTTCTAAATTATAGATATAAATGTTTTACACACATATATACACAAAATTAAATATAATATATTAACCATCATATTCAAATATACTGCAATTAATATATATTACACCTATTTTTATTTTTTTTAATATATTTTATTGATTTTTTACAGAGAAGAAAGGAGAAGGATAGAGAGTTAGAAACATCGATGAGAGAGAAACATCGATCAGCTGCCTCCTGCACACTCCCTACTGGGGATGTGCCCACAACCAAGGTACATGCCCTTGACTGGAATTGAACCTGGGACCCTTGAGTCTGCAGGCTGACGTTCTATCCACTGAGCCAAACCAGTTAGGGCAGTTACACCTATTTTTAAATGATGCTATTTAAGAAGAAGCATTCCAGAAAATAAGAATTCTTAGATATTAAAAATAAAATTAAAAATAATTGTAATTCAAAAAACTTGTTAAAATCTCTTATAAAGTATTTTTAAGACATGAATTGGAAATTAAACAAAAATAAATAAAAACGTATCAAATTAAAAGAAACTCCAGTCTGAGAAAAGAGAATATGTAGGCTAAACATTCTCAAATAAATAACGGAAACAATTTTTCCAGAACTTAAGTTACATGAACATTCAATTTAAAAGAGACCTCCGAATGCTAAGCAAAACAGATGGATATGGCCCTCACTGAGTAATAGTATCAAGTTTTTGAGAACTCTAAAAACCATTAGAAGCTTTAAAAGCAATGAAAGAAAAAAATGTAAATACAAAGACTGGGAATCCTAACTTCTTAATGGCAACTTTGGAAGTTTGAATATAATAAAACATTCAAAATTCTGAATCTAAATGATTTCCAACCCAGTATTCTATACTCATCCAGGTTATCAATTCAGTTTTAGGAAAGAACAAAGATATTTCAAATATGCAAGCTCTCAAATTTTTATCCCAATATACCTCTTTTAATAAACTACTAGATAATGTGAGTACTATCAAAAGTAGGGAGTAAGTCAAGAAGATAGAAAATGGAGAGAGAGTACAGCAAACAGGGAATCCACTAGAGGAAAGAGGCAAAGGGGAAACTTCTAGGAGAGTAGCTGTGCTACATGCTATTTTGATTGGAATACAAGGATAAAGAGCTCAAAGATGGACACCTTCAGGAAAATAATAGAAATGATATATAATTTATGGATTTGAATGTACTGGAATATTTACAGTTATGTTGGAGAGTTTTTAGGTGGAGAGTTTATATGCAGATTAATAATAGTTATGTTAAAATTTAAAATGATGCAAAAATAAATATCAGAGAATTGTACAAAAATCCAAAAGACATTTTAGTATTCTGAATAACCAGCTCAATAAAGCTTCTACAGTCACTATAATATATGTACTGCATATTTACCCCCCAAATTGATATAATTACATCAGAAAAATGGGGGGAAGGAAAGCGTGTGAGAGGAGGTTGATATAAAATGTAAAAAGAGAATCCAAAAGTGAAAAATAATTATGAAACAGCAGTGGAAGCATATCATTCTAAAATATAGAGATAAATAGTGAGTGAGATTCTTGCCCCCTGGAAACAGAATCTCAGGACAAAAATTGAACGGGAAACTACATTACTACTTCTGCCATAAAATAATCTTATTGTGCTTTTTAAAAAAGTTTTTGTCATTATTTGAAGATGATATGATTCGATATAGAGAGAACCCTAAAGATTCCACCAAAATAATTATAAAAAATTATGACATTGAATAAATTGAAGAAGATACAAATAAATTGAAGTATACACCATGCTCATGGATAGGAAGAATTAACATTGTTAAAATGTCCGTACTACCCAAAGCAATCTATAGATTCAATGAAGTTACTATCAAAATACCAATGGCATTTTTTTTTTTTTACAGAACTACAACAAATAATCCCCAAACCACAAAAGTCTCCAAATAACCCACAGCAATCCTGGCAAGGAACAAAGTTGGAGGTATCATGCTATCTGATATCAGGCTATACTACAAGACTATAGTAATCAAAACAGCATAGTACTGGCATAAAAAAAAAGACACATAGGCCAATGGAACAGAATAGAGAGCACAGAAATCAACTCATGCCTCCATGGTCAATTAATATATGACAAAGGAGACAAGAACATACAGCGGGGTAAAGACAGTCTCTTCAATAAATGGTGTTGGGAAAACTGGGCAGATACATTTAATCAATGAAACTAGACCACCTTCTTATACCATATACAAGAATAAACTCAAAATAGATTGAAGACTTAAATGTAAGACTCAAAAACCATACAATTCCTAGAAGAAAACACAGGTAGTAAACTCTGCTTTTTCCCTTAGTAATACTTTTCTGATATGTCTTCTAAGGCAAGAGAAACAAAGAAAGAATAAACAAATGGAACTTCATCAAACTGAAAAGTTTTTACACAGCAAAGGAAAACATCAACAAATCAAAAAGATAACCTATGGAATGGGGGAAGATATTCACCAATAATACATCCGATAAGGGGATAATAACCAAAATGTCTAAAGAACTCATACAACTAAACATTTTAAAAATCCAATTAAAAAACAGGCAGAGTACCCAAAGAAAATTTTCTCCAAAGGAGGCATACAGATGGCCAACAAACATATGAAAAATTTGCTCAACATCACTAATCATCAGAGAAATGCAAATTCAAACCACAATCAAATATTGCCTCAGATCTGTTAGAATGGCCATCATCATTAAATCAAGAAACAACAAGTATTGGCTAGTATGTGGAGAAAAGGGAACCTTCAGGCTCTGTTGGTAAAATTGCAAATTAGTGCAGCCATTATGGAGAACAGTATGGAGGTTCCTCAAAAAAACTTGAAATTGAATTACCGATAACCCAATAATTCCACTCCTGAGTATGTATCTAAAGAAATCCAGAGTACTAATTTGAAAAGATATATGCACTCCTATGTTCATTGCAGCATTATTTACAATAGCCAAGGAAGTTATTCAAGTGCTCATCAATAGATGACTGAATAAAGAAGATGTGGAACATATATATAAAGGATATTACTCTGTCATAAAAAAGAACAAAATCTTACCATCTGCAAAAACATGAATGGACCTAGAGGGCATCATGCTAAGTGAAATAAGTCAGACAGAGAACAACAAATACATTATATATTGGATCTAAAGAACAAAATAAATAAACAAAGCAGATAAAGACCCACAGATATAGAGAATAAACTGATGGTTGCCAGATAGGAGCAGGGTTGGGTGCTAGGTGGAAAAAGTTGAAGAGATTAAGAACTAGCAATTGGTTGTTACAAAATAGTATGGAGATGTAAAGTACAGCACAGAAAATATAGTCAATAATATTTTAATAACTATGTATAGTGCAGGGGGAGGGAGGGGAATACTAAAATCATCAGGGGGATCATCACTTTGTTCATTATATAATCGTCTAAAAGCTATGCTGTATACCTAAAACTAATGTAAAGTTATATTGAATGTCAACTGTAATTGAAAAGTAACATTTTTAAAAATCTGCTTTACTTTGATAAAAATTAAAAAGCAAAAAATTTCTAAGTGTACAAAGAAATAGGTCTGACCCTTTTCTAAGTACCTCATTTCCCATTTCATGTCTAACTTCCCCCATGTACCTCAATGCCTAGAAGTGAGTTAGCCACTCTGTCTGCTCCTCACTGCTGCTTTCAAGTAATTTCTCCACTCTCTTCTTTCAAAACTCCAGCTCCTTTGATGCTGATTTCTTGTAGCAATAGCCACCAGAGACTTCCCTTTGCAGTTTTAATCTATGCACCTCCTTGTCACTCTTCTCTATCATTGAAGGCTTTTGCTCCCACCTGACTCTCACTTAAAATATGTACATTTCATTATATGTAAATTATGCCTCAATGGAATTAATTTAAAAATTTTAAAGGGAGAAAAGTCAATGTCACAGGTTTCTAGGGCCTATCCAATCATCTATCAAGGTGGTGATATATAGGGACATAAGAGGTGACAACAAAAAGCAGTTTGGTATGAAGTTCAGTACTGAAGTACAGTTCGATATGAAGAACAGCAGGAAGACACAAGTAAGGAGAAAGATACAGATTTCAAGTCAGAAAGCCAGAGATTAATGAGTATTATTAACAAGCCATCAACTTCTTCACACACACACACACACACACACACACACACACATACACAGAAAGAAAATGGGAAGGAGGCAGAGGGAATGTCAAGGGGGGAAAAAGGGGAGACATATGTAACACTCTTTGTAATACTTTAAGCAATAAAAGAAAATTTTTTAAAAAAAGAAAGAAAATGATAAAATAAATGAAATGGAGATATATATTCAGGGCAAGGAAAATAGTAGATTTGGTAAGAGTACATTTAAGACAATAAAACCCTCAATCAAAGCTGTGGACTGCATCAGCTCAGTCACCACACTTGTCTCACATTATTCAAGTAAAAAAATATAGATGATCCCATTTCAACATGAGTAATATTTAAAAAGCAACCAGAAGAGATCTAAGAACAATTTTTTAAAAAGGTACATTAAGAAACTAAATCACAAAATTGTTCTATGTTTTTCCAGTCTCTTCTAAATTACAACAAATTGGTACCTCCACAAAGGGCAAGGTTCAAAAAAGAGATATAAGGCTTCAAAGATGACAGGATATGAAGATAGAAGATGAAGAATAAACTGGCAGAACTCAGTAAAGAAAGGAAAGAATAATACAGAAGCATCACCAAGAACAAAGTCAGGTTTTAATCAATGACTGAAATCAAGGAAAAGACATCATGGGTTGGCTAGAGGAAAGGCTTGAGTTTATCCTTGAAACCAAGTATAGGCTACATGGCAATATGGATAAAATGATCAAATTCTTTGACCTTCTTCAGCTGAGATGATAGTTAATGCTATTCCACCCAAGTTTCCACTCAATGAAAGATTACGTTTGGGATGTCTATCAGACCATGATCCCCTATTCCAAATTCTGCCAGCCCTCTTCCCCCTACTGGGGTTTCTATGGCTATACACCTCTCTGTCCTATGTGGCCTTATGTCAGCCTGAGCCTGATTGAACATGAAAGCATAATTATCTCCATTTGACCAATCAGATCTTCTCATCTGTGAGCTAGAATTTGGACACAGAAACTATAGCTGAAGATACGTTAATGCCAGAACTGGCACTGTGGCCAAACAATTCTCATCTGTAGAGAAAAAATAAATGAAATAGACACAGAAATGAGAGATCAACTTAGTTGAAATGAAGAAGATGTTTGTTAGGTTCATGTTTTAGTTCTTCCTAAAGCCTAATATAATTTTTGTCTTAGATTTTCATAAAATATCTTTGTACGTTTATAATACTTTCTCCTCTTTTATTTGAGCTACTTTGAATGGGTTTCACTCATTTGCGGCCAATAGCCCTAAAGACAACAAAAATTAGTATAAGCGATGAAGTTTACAATGAACAAATCCACCTTAAGACAAACATACACAAAACTGGGTGACTTGAAGTGAAGCACAGATTGAGGGGTAATGATTTTTCTATCAAGGAAAAGGGAATCAGCAATTTCTCTTTGGCAATAACAAAATAGTTCAGCTATCATCGGTTATCCCTAAAAAGTCAGACCATATTGTCACAAAAAGTAAGGCTTCAAAGGATGTCCTAGCCAATTTAAGGGTATACAACTCTTTTTTACACATAACTACACAGAAAGCAACAGAAGGAGATTTGAGAAAAGAATTCCCTATCTAGAAACAAAAAGGAAAACAGGGGAAGTACCCTAAGATGCTGTGTTCCAAATCAAAAAAGCATCTGCCTTGCCAAAATGCAGCATCCAAATTATTTGAATGATTGTATATCTGCAACTTAGGCTGACTTGGGGTTGGGGGTAGTAGTATCCTAACATTTAGAATGCTAATAGGTGCAATTAGGTAGAGGGTTAGAAGGGAATCATTATCTATTATCCCTAGTCCCCTTTAAAGAATTCCCCTACTACTAGTATGTGTCATACTCTAGCTCCAACCCAACAAATAAGCAAATACCTTAAAAGCTAAACTGGATTTGATGACTTGGGAAGAACCTATACACATGAGTAGATTTAAGAAATATGCCCTGCTGGCCATTATTTTTTTTGTTTTTAAGACTTAGTTTAAGGCCATTGAGTAGATAAAGATGGAGTCTCAGAATCCCAGAATGGGATGTTCATAAGAATGATAAACCCATCTCTGACAGTTTAACCAAGCAAATCCCGAGTGCCATAATGCAACATGTTTTCTGTCTTTATTTACTGCAGAGCTTCTCCAAAACAAGTGATATCAGCAAGGATTTCACCAAAGTCTACAATAGTAACTCTAGAAAATAAGACAAAGAAAAGGTAAAAAAAATATCTCTCAACCTAATCAATGGAACATGAATGACTCAAACCAAGATAGGAAACTAAACACTGAGATTTTTTTTTTACACATAACTACAAAGAATGCTGGCATAGCCCTATTTTATTCCCAGGGCTTATGGACAGTCCCCCTGTAGACAGTCTGCCCCATGCACTATTCAGACAGACTTTGAAGGACATATGCAGTGAGCAGAAGCCAGGACAGCTAGAATTGCTAACTAGGAACTCACTCTTCTGAAAAGAAAATGAATCATCAGACTTAACAGCCCATGAGACTAACAGGTGGGCTTCTCTCCCTCAGATTACAGCATGCCGGCACCTGGTTCCCCAAGGTATTCCAGAGGAAGGAAAGTTTGATATCACAATGTGATGAGACACAACACAAAGTACATTAAATAAACTACACTATTTATTCAATTCTATTTTATCTCTGACAATGTTAAAGTTTCATATTTTTGTCAAGACAAATGCCAAACACAGAGAAACATTATGAGTGCCACCTTGTGGAGGGACCGATCAGTACCCTCTCAGGCTGGCACTCACCAGTCACTTCAGTCGCACTGCAGCTGTGACCTTCTCATGGCAGCACTGGCCACAGGAGGTTCAAAACACAAAAGGCCAGAGGCAGCAAAGGAAAGACACAGACAGAAAGCAAAGCTGTTTCCAGGATATATGTAATCAAGAATAAGAATTTTGCAGAGTACTTTGGAGAAAAATAAAAACTCCTTGGTAAGGCAGGGATAAAAACTCAAATTCAAATGAATGCTGAGCAAAGTCACAGGCAGAGACTGGAGATTTTATGCAAATTGCAGTCACATCATAACATTCTGGAGCAGACTGACAAGAGCAGGATGGGGCACAGTAGAAACTGGAAGGAGACACATGAAAATTAAATGTGAATGAACCACTCCTTTGTCCACATTCTGCTTATGAGGGGGAAAAAATTCAAGTGTTATCATAGCAGCCACTGCTGACAGTTTACAAGTGCAATATATAAATTAAACAAGTTTACAATCCACTTTATGTAGCTCTTGCTGCATGGAATAAAGGATATTCTTTTTATAGTTTTATAACATACTGACTCTAACAACCCTCTCATATATACATCAACATTCTGATCCTTAGAGGAGACAAACATATGAGCAAATAAATTTGGTTTTTAACAAGGCTTCTTGTCAGGATAGGCAATAAATCATTTAAAAACCTAAAATTTCCATTAAAAACGGATTTTTGCCTTGGCCAGTATTGCTCAGTTGGTTGAGCGTCATCCATGCACCAAAAGGTCACCATTGTCAGTTCCCAGTCAAGACACATACTCAGGTTTTGGGTTCCATCCCCAGTCAGGGCACATGCGGGAGGCAGCCAATCAGTGTTTCTCTCTCACGTTGATGTTTCTCTCTCTTTCCCTCTCCCTTCCTCTCTCTCTAAAAAAGAAACAATAATAATAAAATGGATTTTTGCTTAGATAAACAAGCCCAACAACATTGCTCTGAACTTTCTAGCCATCAGGAAGACAAAGAAAGTATATCTGACCTATCAAGGTATGAATATGGGAAAAGAAGAGACAATGTTATAATATGTAGAAAATGCTTGTGGAAGAACTAATGCAACATTTCAGGGGTACAATTTGGCAATATGGAAAAAACTTTAAAATATTTATCATCATTGATATAATCATTCTAGTTCAAGAACTTCACTTTAAGAGATAACCAGAGATATGAGTAAATATTTGTGTTAAAGGTGTTCATCATAGCTTTATTTCTCTTGTTAAAAAAAAAAAGAAGAAAGAAACAACCTTATGGCCCAAACCATGGAAGCAAATAATTTATAGTAAACTTAAATGGGAGATATCATAATATTATAAAATACATGGACTTGATTTAACTGATTATAAGTCTGCTAGGAAAAGCCATTGGCCGTGGACCTCCTGAAGCATCCCTTGGTCAATTTTTCCAGTTACAAGATCTGACTTCTCTGAACCAATAATACTGTTTCAGTAGCTAGACACATAGGCAATTAAGAGGGTCAAGGAGACTACAGCATGACTACCATGAGATTGCTCGAAGGCCACATTTATTTCCTCTACAAAAGGTGCTGAGCTCTTAGCCCTGGGTTCCTCAGACCCAGGAGCAAATTACTGTGTGGCTATCATCCAGGTCATCACATAGCCCCATGAGACTTAGGGTCAAGGGAACTGGCATTATCATGCAGATGCTTCTGCTTTTTCACTACCTGTGTTGTGTCACCTCACTTAGTGCCTTGCTTTATGATTTTGAAAGTTGGTGAAATAATAATGTATACCTTCTAGAGATATTTGAGGATTGAGTGAAATGTACATGTGAAGCACTTAAAACTGAGACTGGCACATAAAAATGCCCCCTAAAGTATTTAGCAATCATTATCATTAGTATAAATATCAGTCTTGTTATAATCAGTAGAATAATGTAATATCATCATATTTGGTAAATACCATAAAATGCGTCATATTTTCTGAATAAAGTTATAAAACTCTTGAGCAGAAATAGGGGGAAAGTAAACAACTGTTGAATCTGCATAAAGAGTATGAAGGAGCTCTTTGCACTAATCCTGCAAATTATAAGTTTATAATTAAATCAACATAAAAAGTTACCTAAAACCAGTGAGTAAAATAAATGCCAATCTAAAATTATCTCTTTGTAATGCATGTGTATATATAAACACACAGACTTCATATTCATGCTTGTATACACATGTAGAAAAAATAGACTATCTCATTGATCAAGAGCAATTGCACTCCATGATGTAATTTGAGACTGCTTTCTTTTTTTGCATGATCTCAATACTTTCCAAATTTCTAAATAGACATAAATCACATTTAAATAGGAAAAAATAAATTAAAAATTATTTGTAAGAGAAGTTTTGCATAACTAATAGCTTCAAAGTGCAACTCGTTCCCTATGTCTTCACATTTAAATGAAGAAAATCAAATAAGGCATTTCAAACAATGTTAATTATTTGAATAAATTGGAAAATCAGGCATTCAGAAATTCACCAAGTTAAAGACTAAACAAAGACATTACTGTACATGAAGTTCTGAGCTCCAACTCAGTTTGGACTTGAGAAAGTTTACCACACCCTCAGTCTTAAATAACCACAGATATGAAGGAGACTGCCCTGGAATTAGACTGCCAGGCTTCACTTGATCAGATAAAGACATGTCAAGTTACAGGGGGCAACTTTAATTATAAATTAATGCACTGATCAGAGGAAAAGAGATGGCACTGAATGGAAAGATCAGAGTAAATGAAATTGAAGTTCCAAAGGAGTCCTTGCTGCCTTGTTTGGTTTTCTGATCCACAGCATGGATCTTCAAGGACTCTCTGGAGTGAGGAGAATAATCTCTTTCATGAAAACTTTGCTGAAAGTTTGTTTTCTTCAAATGAGAAAGTTAAAAAAGATGATGTCATTCTCTCAAGTAATGCAGAAAGTACCAAAATTCACATTTCTGCAAAAAAAAATATAATCTTCAATAAACAAAAGCACACTCCAGCATATAAATACATTTGAACACTTTTAACTATTAGATTCTTTTCTATACTCATCTGCTCTGCTCTTGACTATAGTAAGTACATAAATATTTAACAGAATTTTAAAGTGAAGTTGTTCTTCAAGGGAAAAAAAGTAGTAATTACAAAAGTAACTCTGATAAACAAGAAAAGGTTGCCTACATAGAGTGACAGATGAAAAAGTAAGCATTTAGTCTCATTCTGAATGTTCCAAAGAAAATATAGTATTGGATAATAGTAGGAGATACATGACTATAGATGCTTTCACTACAAAAAAAATTATCAAGATAAAAACGCTGTAATAAATAAGAAAAATTCTTCATCTCTCATAACAATAAGTGCCCAAGTATGTGGTTCTAAGATTGGCTACATCAGTAGCTCAGTGTAGAGAGGATTCAACATGAACTTCTCAGCTCTACTCTTAGATCCACAATAATTGCCACTTTTCCAAGCAACACACCCCCAAGGCAATGTCCAAAGGCTGGAAGGATCAACTCACTATGTTGGGTCCTTTTCCAGTAGGCCTCCAATATACTAGTTCATACCATTATATCTCACTGAGGGGGGTTTTATTCCACTCCCTAATCCAGTTACTGCAAATAGGGGAGGAGTTATTATGATTGGCTTCCAGCGGTTCTCAACCTGTGGGTCGCGACCATTGGAAAACACATATAGCACATTAAATATTTACATTACGATTCATAACAGTAGAAAATTACAGTTATGAAGTAGCAACGAAAATAATTTTATGGTTGGGGGTCACCACAACATGAGGAACTGTATTAAAGGGTCACGGCATTAGGAAGGTTGAGAATCACTGGTTAGACTAAGGCATTCAATTCCTGAGGTACCCAATAGGGAGAAAATGGAGATTCTGCCGACAAAGAAGAAGGGGGATAGTTTCAGGATAAGCACAAAAGTCCCAGGTAGTGTAAGTCAAAAGTCAAATTCTTTACCATCATGTAGGAGCCCTGACCCATCTCTTTAGCCCTTCACCTCCATTCCTCCACAAACCCTATACTCTCTTTCTGCAGCTTTATCCACTGGATTCCTGAATAGTCCAAGCACTTACATTCATCTCATCTGTGAAAATTCGGACCCATCATCCTATATGGAATCTCTCCCCACATTCTTCTATCAGAACTAATTTTTCTTCCAAAGCCTAATCAAACACAACCTCATCTGATTCCCTCACAGCAGAACACATTCCTCCTTCCTCTAGCCTTCCATCCTTTGGAACTTCTCTATTTGGCTCCTAACAATAAGTGCTTTTCTGCTGTGTATCAGCCATGTCTCTCACTCCACAGGAGTAAAAGCTTCCTCAAAACAGATATGATGTCCTACTCACCTTTTATGAGTAATTCTGGTGTTTTAAATACCTTTAGAATTTATCTAAAAAGTCATATTCTTAGAATACTCAGTAAAATTCCACACCAAGACCTTGACTCTGTCATTCTCAATTTCTTTTAAGAATGAGCAAGGAGATAAGTCACCTTGAAATTAATTTCAGAGTAAATTCAAACTAGACTGTTAAGATTTAATGGCATCTTTTGGTTGTCTATTTTTAGTGAAATACATTTACATTTTATAATACCTAGTGGATTCACAATATTACTCTATGTCATGTGAATCTTTGGGATGTTTTTGCTAAGAAGCATAAAGAGTGATTTTATACAACTCATTAGATCTTGCTCTAACTCTGCCCTCTTCCATTTATCAAGTTTTATTAAGTTCTGTCTTCTTTGTGTTTACTCTAACAATTTCTCCCCTCATTTAATAATACAACTTTCAAAATAAATATCAGTTAAATCAAATATTGCAAACTCAGAGATAAAATGACAAAAATTCAAATCCCTCCAATCAAATTAAAAACTTATTTTAAAAGATCTCTGGAAAGGAGACATTATAATCACCTTGGTAAGTCATGTTTAACATTTTCTTTTTTCCTAAATCTGTTGTACTAGTTCTTGAACCTCCTTCAAACTTATTCCGTGTATAATGGAGGTAACACTAGCCTCTTTGCCTCTATATTAAACATGATTACGTTTGTTTGAGGTTTTTGTTTTGGGTTTTTACATAACACCTAAAACATTCTAGCTTGTTTGTGGACTTCTCAAACATAAATCTGAACAGGAGACAGAGTGTAATTTTCCTTATAGAAGCAAAAAAAAACACAAAAAACAAAAACAGGTCCTCATGATCTTAATTAAACCTCTTCCAGATAGGATATGGATATGTGACATAGGCTGAGTCTCAATTCAGCAGCTGATGATAATGTACATTCTTTTCCTAAATGGCAACTATGGCAGTGGGGCCACCACTGGGACCAGTGCTCATGAGAGTTCTTATAAGCTACCAGAGTCCCGGTGCACGAATTTGTGAACCAGGGGGTCCCTTGGCCTGGCCTGTGGGATCAGGCCGAAACTGGCTCTCTGACATCCCTGAGGGGTCTCAGATTGTGAGAGGGTGCAAGCCAGGCTGAGGGACCCCACCAGTGCATGATCAGGATCAGGGAGGGATGCGGGAGGTTGGCCAGCCAGGGAGGGACCGCAGGAGGGCTCCATGGTGTGTCTGGCCTGTCTTGCTCAGTCCTGATTAGCCAGACCCAGCAGCAATCTAATGTACATGTAGGAGCAACTGCCCCCTGGTGGTCAGTGCACATCATAGTGAGCAGTTGAGTGGCCTTAGCATATCATTAGCATATTATGCTTTGATTGAACGGCCGACTGGATGACCAGACACTTAGCTTATTAGGCTTTTATTATATAGGACTAGAGGCTTGTTGCACAAAGAGACTCGTGCAATAGGCCTTTCTTCCCCTGGCTGCTGGCACCAGTTTTCCTCCAGCACCCGGGACCCAGGCTTTTGCTCCAACTGCAGTGGAGAAGCCAAGCCTCTTCAGTCTTCAGTCTTCAGTCTTTGCTTGAGAGGAGCCTTCAGTCTTCACTCTGCGCCTGCATATGCAAATTAACCGCCATCTTTGTTGGGTTAATTTGCATACTCATCCTGATTGGCTGGTGGTATAGTGGAGTGACACCAATTTGCATGTTTCTCTTTTATTAGTGTAGACTAGAGGCCCGGTGCATGAAATTCGTGCACTGGGGATGGGTGGGGGGTCCCTTAGCCCAGCATGTGCCCTCTTGCAGTCTGGGACCCCTCCCTTGTTACTGCCTACCTGCTTGCTGCTTCCTACCGCTTGGCTTGCTGCTCCTTAGTGCTGCCACGAAGGCCTTGGGTCTGCTGGGTGCCAGGCCTGCCGGTTTGTGTCTCTGATACCCCCAGCAGCCCCAGCACCAAGGTGGCGGGCCTTGGGGCTGCTGGGTACAGGCCCCCCGTTGCGTGTTTGTGTCTTCTATCAGGCCCCCAGCAGCCCCAGCAGCCCCAGCACCACCTAAATAACTTAAGGAAAACTTTATTTAGTCTTCTTTTAAAAGCAATCTAGTTTAAAAATGAGTTGCAGTTAAGACAAAACAAAGAACATGGTACCTAAGAGTGAGATAGACTGACAGAGGAGAGGCTGGGCACTGGTCAGGGGCTTACATGCCAACTGTTCTCCACCTGGGAAATGATGTAAAATCGGTTTCTTTAGTTTTCTGCTTAATGGTCTTCTCCAGCACTGAGGTCAGGGGAGCCGCCTTCCAGCCCGTAGGCTGCTTCTCAGAGTCGAAAATTTCACCATAGGCCTCTGCCTAGGACAGGACCTCTGCACCCCCAGGGTGCATAAACACACAGGGCTTCCATCAGGCTCTGCTGATCCCAGGCCAGGAGGCCTCTCAGCTCTGCTGATCCTGGGGCCGGGAGGCCTGCGGCTCCGCAGATCCCAGAGCCGGGAGGCCTCTCGGCTCCGCTGATCCAGGGGCAGTGAGGCCTCTCTGCTCTGCGGCTTCAGGGCTGTTTGGCTTCGCTCTACCCCTTGGAGCCTGAGTATGCAGATTAACCGCCATCTTTTAGCTTCTATAATTGAAACATTGTATTTTTGGAGCTGTTGCTTCAGGAGCTCAGAGCCCGGCAGCTGCAGGCGGGAACCTTGGTTTCCTCTATCGCTGGGACAACCAAGCATCCTGTTCTCAGCTGCCTGGCTGCTGGCCGCCATGTTGGCTGACAGTTAATTTGCATATACTCACTGATTAGCCAATGAAAAGAGTAGCGGTCGTACGCTAATTACCATGTTTCTCTTTTATTAGTGTAGATGGTTCCCAGTGTTCAGAAGTATCAGCAGCTGTGTCCTTACAGACTAGCCCAGGTGGCCTGGCCTTTCTTCTTTACTGCCTTTTCCCAGAGCCTGTTTCTCCAGTGATTTTTCCAGAAATTCTGAGACCTTCCCAATATCCATTCAAATTTCTCTAATGGGTCAGTTTCAGTAACTTGTAGATAAGAACCATAACCAGTATTTTATGTGATAGTGAAAAGGTAAATGTACATAACAGTCTCAAATTTCATTTAAATCGTTATTTCATCTATATTTGAAAATTCAAAAGGTTGGTGTTTGTTTTAATTTTGGTCACTTGTTTTTATTTCTTTAATTTTATTTATTTTTATGTTTTTAATTTATTGATTTTAGAGAGAGGGGGAAGGAAGGGAGGGAGGGAAGAAGAAGGGAGAGAGAGATTTGTTGTTCCACTTACATTTGCATTCATTGGTTGATTCTTATATGCGCCCTGACCTGGGATTGAACCCGCAACCTCTGTGTATCTGGACGATGCTCTAAACTTCACTAGCCCACCAAGGCTCTTTTTATTTTGTGTTAACAAGGTGACAGGGGGAAAGTTTGGATAGCGAACTTTGTGTAAAATTTTTCTGCATCTCTTTAAATTCTGAGATTCAGAAGTGGATACAGAACTCCTGGTGAAGTTCTATGAATGCTAAAGATGCGGTGTAATTATCACTGACCTTCAAACAATCCATAGAAATCAAACAGGTAAAGATGCTTGCCGTGCTTGAAAGGCCAACTGATTTTCTCCTGGCCAGATTCTAAACAAGCATAGCATTGCCTTGACTGCGTAGTAATAAATCTCTCTTTTTAGTGATAATCAGTTTTTGTTCTTTATATTTTTCCATCACCATTTATCACTTCTATACCCTCTTCCACCTCCACCCACTCCCTCCTCACCCCTGTGCAATCATCACACTGTTTTCTGAGTCCATGAGTTATTTCTCTTTTATTTTCTTTTTCTGTTCAATCCTTCCTCCCCCCAAAAAATACCCCCTCTCCAGAGCTGTCTGCCTACCCTCTATCTATGAGTCTGTCTCTACTTTGCTTGTTAGTTCAGTTTGTTCATTAAATTGCACATATGAGTGATACACGTTATTTTGTTTTAAATATTCTACATATATCTTTCTGAGTGGGAGTTTGCTTTTGAACCAAATGCACAATGGGAAGTCCTTACCTTTTGACCTTCTTAAAGCACCTCAAAGAGCAACAAATATTCGAGAAAGTAGTCTGTTTTGAATTCATTGGAATCCTGGAACTTCCAAAGAGCCAGGCTGCTGCTCTCAGAATAAGAACCTTGCTGAATTGGTTAGAATTAAGAATTCTGATTTACCATAATTACACACAATCAAAGTTTATTTGTCCTATCAACGTATATGAAAACGATCTAATAAAATGAATTCTGATTGTAAAAAGACAGAGATTATTGTGCACCTGGGCTATCATCTCTCAAGTCCAGGTGACTCTCTCTCAGAGGGGTGCTGCTTATTCCCTACACCACACTCCACACACCACCCCACCCCCACCTCATTTATCTCTCCCCTTCATTGTCTGCTCTGTGGCATGAGACACTACCTTTCAGATGTCACCTCCTGGGTTTTCTTTCTGACCAGCTTCATTTCAGCCAATGGAATCCATAAGCAGAGGAGAGAGAGGTTGTGGTATTCCTGTTCTTCTCTGCTTTGGAGGCCAACCTTTGAAAATAACCCCTTTCCTCCATGAGTACAGCTCCTCTGAAGTAACTTCCCCTCAATGGTTTCAACTTTCATCGGATCCAAGCTTAGAGGATAGAACTACATGATGAACCAGGGTTGTTGTTGTTTTTCATCCTTTCAGCTCAGCAACCTACCTTGTTAGCATCCTGGATCCATATTTTAGAGAAGGACTCATTCATGGACACAAGGCTCAGGAAGCAGCAACAGTATATTTCCATAAGACAAGGGAATTGGAAGTAACCAAAAAAGGTCTATATTTACAAAATAAAGAAGGAAGAAAGCCCAGAAGGAATAGGAGGACAATGAGGGAGGAGGGCCTCAGGAGTCACTATAGTAACCAATTCGAAAGGGAATATTGACCAATCAGAGGGGATGTCAGGACACAGGCACTGCAGCCTTTATAAACCATGGGAACAGGAAATCAGTGGGACCCTTTGGGACTCCCTCCACGTGGGAGACCATTCTGTGGGACTTTTTCCCTCTCCCTACCTGGGAGTCTGTACTTGTTCTTTAATAAATCTCCACCTTTGCTATACTACCCTCTGTCCGTGGATTCATTCTTCGACTCTGGCAGACAAAAAATCTGGGTTCCAGTCCAAAAATTCTGTATCACTTTTTAATTGTCAAATGTGCATGAACTCGTTTACCATGAGAAACTGGTCCACATCAAACTGAACTAGTAAATCTGCCTTACTCATTTCCATCTCCGTTGAACCAGAGATGAAGGAATTGTTCTCTGTCAGCATGCCATGCCCTGACAGGCGCATGCACACACACAGCCAGTACTTGTTACTGCTCTCTTATAAACAGTCTTCTTTACTAGCTTAGCTGCTTGTACTCTTGTTCCTCTATAATGCACTCCTCACTCAGCAGTAAAAATAATAACCTAAAGCTTTAAATCAGATCGTGTCACTCTCTGCATTCCAGAACTGTCATTTCCTAGCTGTGTGACCATCAGCAAGTTCCTTTACTTGTCTGGGCCTCCACTTCCTCGTCTATAAAGTAAGGATAATTATAGTACTTCCCCCCGAGCATTATTTTGAACACATATAAGTGAAGACATGTGAAATATTTAGATGGATTGCTGACATTAGTAAGCCAGCCATTATTTTAGGTTCACCAGAGTGGCTCTGCCTGTTTTCTCTGTGATGCCCTGACTCAGGCAGCTCTACTGGAATATTTTATGCTTATTGCCTCTGGGAAAGAATGACATCAAGGAAATGAGGCTTTTGAAACTCTTGGCAGAGACATTCCTTTTGAAAAACTAAAAAGACGTTTTAAATTTCAAAGGTTTCAAGGCATCAAGTTTATACTGTAAACAGATGATAAAGAAAAAACATGAAAACCCGCACTGCCCTGTCCTAGGCTAGATAAAGAGTCTCTGTCAGGAGAGTAAAAAGAAACAATGAGAAGTGGCCTCAGGCCTGGTCCCCACCTGCTGGGCTCAGTCCAGGGAGGGAAAGACACAGCACTGAGCAGATTGGGGAAATCTGAGAACAATAAGGGAACCCGTGTCCTATCTCTGAACAGAGCCTGAGACTGTTACAAAATCCCCAATTTCTGAGCCAGCATGGTCTGAAGAGTAAGGAAGGAGAAAAGGCTGCATGTCATAGCTAAACAGGAGGGAACAGGAAAGACCTCCAAAGTTCCCCTCACCCCTAAAGGACCACAAGAGAGTAACCAAATACGCCCTGGGTCCCCAAGAAGGACACGGATAGAGAAGAGAGAGACAGCATCTATAGGGTCCCATAGGCTGAGGTGAGGGACAGAATGAAGCAGTCTGCATGAGTCATAACCTAGCTGTGTGACCATCAGCAAGTTCCAAGAGCCAAATAGGAAAAAACATATTTCAGCAAAATACCAGCATAGAGAAATGAAACTGGCCACACTCCACCCCTTCCCCCCAAATGCAACTGAGGATAACAGAGATAATTACTTATTTTATGCCTGGTTAAAGGGGTCTCAAAAATTAGTGCATGCCCGGCCAGTTGCTTAGTGGTTGAGCATCAACCTATGAACCAGGAGGTCACGGTTTGATTCCTGGTCAGGGCACATGCTCAGGTTGCAGGTTCAAACCCCAGTGGCGGTGTGCAGGAGGCAGTCGATCAATGATTCTCTCTCATCACTGATGTTTCTATCTCTCTTTCCCTCTCCCTTCCTCTCTGAAGTCAATACAAATATATTTTTTTTAAAATTAAGTGCAGTTCCAGAAATATAAAACTCTACATTTCTTAAATGCTTTCCCATTGCTCTTAAAATAAACTGCAAGCTTCTTATTTTTGTTTGCAAGTGCTGCGTGACCATGCTCCTGGTCATGTCTCACTTGTCTAATTTTATCTCACGCCATCTCTCTCCTCTGTCAGAATATGCCAGCCACACCAGCCCTCTTTCTCTTGAGAACAGGGCAAGTCATTTCCCAGATTAAGGCATTTGCAGTTGGTTGTGCTCCTAAACTGCCTAGATCAGTGGTTCTCAACTTTCCTAATGCCACGACTCTTTAATACAGTTCCTCATGTTGTGGTGACCCCCAATTTCATTGTTACAAATTGAACGTAATTAAAGCATAGTGATTAATCACAAAAACAATATGTAATTATATATGTGTTTTCCAATGGTCTTAGGCAACCCCTGTGAAACGGTCATTCGACCCCCAAAGGGGTCGCGACCCACAGGTTGAGAACCACTGGCCTAGATCATTCTAAGCCTCTAGTATCCTGGAAAATACCTTCTCAGAGAAGCCTTTTCTGACTTAAAGGAAACAACCCATGTGTTTTCCATGTAATGCATTCATTTCATCCATAGTATTTAACACAACTATATTATCTTATTTTCTTACTTATTTACATTTTTTTCCCTAATCTCCATGGGGACTTTTCCATCTTGTTCTTTGCAATGTCCTCAGCATCTAGTATATATCCTGGCATACATCAGATGCTCAATAAATATTTGTTAAATTAATGAGTGAATGCTTTCCTTCATCCAACCACATTAGGGTGGTTCACACAGTAGTACTATTATTTAATTTAATATTTTATCTTTTCCATTAAAAAAAAAAACACACCTTGGAGGATATTTTCTTTCCCAAATATATAAATTGCAATATGTATTCAGGGACCATCCTCAGATTCAGTGAGTCCCTGGAAGGGCTCATTGACCTCAGTAACGCTATTAAACTCATGGTTAGTGTAGTACAGCAAAAAAACAGATTGAAATTATCCACAGGAAAAGGCATATATAGCAGAGTTCATGAAAGATCAGGGGCAAGCTTCTAGTTGTCCTCTCCCAATAGAACCATGAAAACAGTGATTAATCCTCCCAGTAACAATGTGTGACAGTATACATGAAGTACTGCCAACCAGAGACGCTCACATTACACCAAGAGCATGTGAACATGATCCAAAAGAAACCTTTGTTGCTACAGAAAAATGTTCATTTATATCCAAAAGAATTTGACACAAGTTGTTTTTAAATATGATCAATGTGGAAGATTCTAGGCAATATTATTTGCATGAGGCAATAATGCAACATAGAATTCTAGTTTTAACAAGTTTCAACCAGTTTCAAGAATTATAGGTGAAAATCCACTATCTCCAGTTTGGATGGATTCTGAGACTCAGTTGGAATCAGGACAGTGAGGTAAAAGATTTTCATCTGCACGTCCTTTGTGACCCTTCCTCAGAGACATGGACCTAAAATATCTGGAGGACAAGAAGTGGTTTGGAAATAACACCATTTCACAGCTCATCCCCCTTACACTTCTGCTCTCAACTTTTACTTCTCTGTCCATCCTTTTAGAGATTATCTTCCATGTAATAACGTGTAGCTAGAAGTATAAGAGAAGCCAACAGCAGGAAGCAGGAGAAACAGTAAAAGTTGTGACTGGTTCACAGAAAGAACTTAAGACTCCTTCAAATTGTGCCTAAATAAATCCCCTTGTATATGGCAAGATAATCAGGAAGTGGAATAAGGTATAATCCTGTCTGGAAGAGTCTCATTAAACCCATGGCCACTGACACTGACACTTGGAATAAGGGATGAATTCATCAACCAGCTTGAGATCTGAAAAGAAATATCAAATACCCATGACACTGAGAGGAATAAAAACAGATTTCATCTTGCTAATTACAAAAAATGACCATCAGGGACCATCCCCCCCTCAAACTACCCTCACTTGCCCTTCAGCTTCATTATTTCCACTAATTTAATAGGATTTACCTTCTCTTGAAGCTGGACCTTGCCTCTATTGAGGATAAATAAACAATACCATCTCCATACACACACACCATGAGAAAACTTTTGAAATGTCTTCAGGATGCGGAGGAAAAATGTTTGCCAGAAAAATACTTAGTATAAGAAACATAAGTCAATTTAACCTGTGTTGTTGTTTTTTTTTTTTTCTTGATAAATGACATCAGCACTCATGTCAGAAACTTATATATCATCCTTGACCTCTCCCTTCCCATATTTCCCATACATATACTCAATCATTAAGGCCTTTATTTTTTCCAGCTATATTGAAACATAATTGACATATACCGTTGTATAAGTGTAAGGTGTACAATGATTTGTTACATATGTATATTGTAAAATGATTATACAATACATATAGTTAGCACATCCATCACCTTACATAGTTAAATTTTTTGTAATGAGAACTTTTAAGATCAACTCTCTTAGCAACTTACAAGTATATAATATATATGATAGTATATAACATATATATGACAGTATTGTTAACTACAGTTAGCATGTTGTATATTACATCCCCAAAATGGATTTAAAATTGGAAGTTTGTATCTTTTGACCCTCTTCCCCCCAGTTTCCCTACCCCTTTACCCCAACTCTGGCAACCACTAATCTGTTCTCTGTTCTATGAGTTTGGTTTACTTAGATTCCACATATAAGTGAGATCATACAGTATATGTCTTTGTCTGACTTATTTCACTTAGCATAATGCCCTGAAGGTTCATCAATGTTACCACAAATAAGAAACAGAAGTCCATTTCCCCTATGTTGTTTTTTTTTCTTGATAAATGGCAGCAGCATTTATTAAAATAAATTTATTAAACAGTAGGATTTCCTTCCTTTTTATGGTTTAATAATATTCCATTGTATATATTTGCCACATTATCTTTACTCATTCACTCATCAATAGATACTTAAGTTGTTTCCATGTCTTTGTTATTGTAAATAATGCTGCAATGAGCATGAGGGTACAAATATCTCTTCAAGATATTTCATTTTCTTCAGGTGAATATCCAGAAGTGGAATTACTGGATCATAGGGCAGTTCTATTTTTAATTTCCTGAGGAACCACCATACTATTTTCCATAGTAGCTGAACCAATTTGCATTCCTGTCAACAGTGTACAAGGGTTCCCTTCTCTCTATATCCTCATCAGCATTTATGTCCTGTGCTTTTTATAATAACCATTCTAATAGGTGTGAGGTGATATCTCATTGTTGTCTTAATTTGCATTTTCCTGATGATTAGTGATAGTGAACACCTTTTCATGTATCTGTTGACCATTTGTGTATCTTTGGAGAAATGTCTATTTAGATCCTGTGCCCATTTTTCATTGGATTATTTGTGGTTTTGCTATTGGTTAGCATGAGTTTTTTATATATTTTAGATATTAAAGTCTTATCAACTATGTGGCTTTCAAATATTTTCTCCCATTGTGTAGGTTGCTTTTTCATTTTATTGATCATTTCTTTTGCTGTGAAGAGCTTTTAAGGTTGATATAGCCCCACTTGTTTGGTTTTGCTTATTTTGCTTGTTCTTTAGATGTCTCATTAAGGCCTTCAGATTCTATCTCCTTAATACTTTTTATAGCCACTTCCATCTTCCCAACAGCCCATTATGTCCAATGCAAGATTATTTCTAACACCCTATTATCTCAAACCTGGAATACCATAAATCCTTAGTTCCACTGTCAGGCTCCATTGCTTTTTCTCCTCTATTCCATTTTTCATACTGCAGTCAGGATGACTTTTCCCCTTTTACAACTTTTGAGCCTTCCATCCTCCTATTTAAAATTATAGTGGGCTTCATTCCTCTCAAGTAACACCAATATTTTCCATAACCTGGGCTAGGTCAAACTCTACACATTTGTATCTTTTTACTCACCTGTTCTTACATCATAATATCCAACAATACTGAATTGTTGAACCAGTTCTCTTGCCTCTGGGTATTTCCATGTGATATTATCTCACCACTGAATTCCACCCCAATTCTATCTCCCTTGCTACTTTCTTCATCCGATCAAATATTACCATTTTTTCTAAACTTACTTTCTCTGCGACGTATTTCCTGACTACCTAAACCTAGGTACTTGCTCCTCCAAAGAAACCATACAACATATCAAAGTAACCATGCAGCATAATCCATTAGTTTTATAAATGCCAAATTACCTGTACCCATCACCACCACCACCACTGCAAGCTCCCGTTATAACCACAAAACTAAACAAATTGCCTGGCACTGATGAGGCTCCCAGAAGTTTTGCAAAAATTAATGAAGAGATTGCTGAATGAAATGAAAAGATAAACTCGATGATATAAGAGATCAACTGTGAGATGATAAGGCAACTGTGAAAATGCAAGGGGCTAGCTAATATATAGATAATTTTTTATTTTTTATTAATAAAAAAATGTTAAAATTCAAAGTACATTGGTAAAATATAAAACCACAAGTCCACCTGTAAGATGTGGCCTCTGTGCTGCAGAAATCTAAATTATTGATGGAAGACAAAGTTGAAATGTTTCTCCAAAGGCAAAGAAAAATAACAGAGGTGAAAACTATGAAAAATAGATGACACAGATGGAGAAGAGGGGAAAAATATTCAATCTACTAATAATGGATATTGATAAAGAGTAGGTCAGAATAAATAAAATAGAAAAACCAAAGATACAATTGAACAAAAACTGTTCTGAGCTAATGAAAAGCCTAAATTTTTAGAGGCATGAATGGTATCATTATATCTTAATCAAAATCATGAAAAAGGGGAATTCTAGCTAACTCATGATAACATTTTTCAATGTAGGTAATTTCTAAAAATCCTAACAAATAAATTAAAATTGCCTTACCAATGTCAGAAAAAGTTTAATATTTTATCCTGCTGGTCATTGGAGAAGGCTTGGAGATATATTCCAGACTCCTAATTTAGCTCATAGTTGCTAAAAAAATTTAAACCCTAACTTCCATCATTCATTTGGATTATGCAGACTAGTGGCCTGATGGCAAAAACAAAAATAGTAATAATGTGCCAACTACATTATCCCCAAAGGTAATGTTTTATATTGTTTATTTTAACAATGAAATTGTATTATTTTATAATGCTTATTTATAAATAATGTCTTATATATTGTTTTAAAGATACAGTAGTAAAAGTTTTTCCATTTACTTGGCATTTTTATAGTATTATTCCAGATGGTCAAGTATGAGAAGTTTACTCAGAGATTACTCTGTTTGGTGCCCAACCTTTCCAATATAGCCAGAAAATAGTCAACAACACCTTGGTCAGTAAATGTGGAATCACTAGAGGTCCTAGCCCCAATCAGAAGAGTTCAAATATTCTCAATATCAGAAGTAAAATATATGAGATAATCATTTTAAAGAATTTAAGGGTCATGGGATATAATGAAGACTCAATAAGTAGTTGATCATCATCATCATCATCATCATTTTCATCAGAGTTCTTTGGACAATTTAACCACATCAAAAGCACACAAACAATAAGGAGATAAGTTGGCATTGAACAGACAGAAGCTTCCATTCCTGTTTACTTCTAGAGATCTCCTTAAAGGCCTGTTTTCTTAATGGGACAAAGCCAACTATTTTGAAGACTATTAGTTTCATAGGGGATTACCTGAATATTTGTTTTACTAATGTTATTAATCAAAACAGAAAAAACTCATGCTGAGCTATGGTACCCCCTTAACAGAAAATGACAGAGTTAGATCTATATTGATTTGAAGGCAAGAAACTGTGACCTTAAATTCTGCTACCAACCAAATTGACATTCATGTTCAATGGCACACACACAAAAAGATTTTCTGGATAATCAAGCCCTCAGTGCACAACTTACATGTCCTTTCTAAAATAAAAACTATTTCAAAATATTGCCTAGTGGGAGGATGGTAAGTTAAATAAAAGTTGTGCCATTAAAAAAAATTCTAACCAAAGAAAGAAATAAGAAAAATAAAAATAAAGAAGATGCAAAGTTCAAAATATCTACATATGAAATTAGCGCTTTGTTAGAAAGCCCAGGATGATCAGCAGAAAATCTATCTGAATAAATAGCTCGCTAAAGTAGCCATCTTAAAAAAATACACATAGATATTTCCACATCTTTCATTTACAGCTAAAATAAGAAATGTTAAGTAGCAAAATGCAGAAAAAAGCATATGTGGATAGAATAGCTGATTGGTTAAATGGTTGACATCAAAGTCTCAAAAAGTGTGCAACAAAATGTCAACAATGCCATGTTTCTGCTTGATACTGTCATTCCTCCATCATTCTGGTTGTTTAATATGTGGATCCTTTTCTGCATCCACAGTTGGTCCCATGTCATAATTATTTCATTAAAACATCATTTCTTTGTGATCAGAGTACTGTATTAATTGAACCTGGTTTTTTAAAATATATTTTTATTGATTTCAGAGAGGAAGGGAGAGGGAGATAGAAATATCAAGGATGAAAGAGAATCATTGATCGGCTGCCTCCCTCATGCCCCCTACTGGGGATCGAGTCTGCAACCCTGGCATGTGCTCTTGACCAAAATTGAACCTGGGACCCTTCAGTCTGCAGGCTGACACTCTATCCACTGAGCAAAGCCAGCTAGGGCTGAACCTGGTTTTTAAAAATTGCCTTCAATATATCTAGGACATTTTGTAACTTTATAATAATAGCTACAGCTTATCAAACTTTTACTGTGTTCCAATAATTAAACCATTTATTTTATAAATAATGAAGTCGTCCTAACCGGTTTGGCTCAGTGGATAGAGCATCGGCCTGCAGACTCAAGGGTCCCAGGTTCAATTCTGGTCAAGGGCATGTACCTTGGGTGGGCACATCCCCAGTACGGGGTGTGTAGGAGGCAGCTGATCGATGTTTCTCTCTCATTGATGTTTCTAACTCTCTATCCCTCTCCCTTCCTCTCTGTAAAAAATCAATAAAATATATTTTTTTAAAAAATCAAATAAATAATGAAGTCATTTATTTATTACAACTACTCACTAAGATGGGTACTACTACTATTGTCCTCATTTTTATGTAAATGAGTGAACTGAGGCAGTCATAAAATAACTCTAGTTTAAGAACAGAGACTGAATTTGAGTCAAGGTATCTTTGATTCCAAAGTGCATGCATTGTTTAACCCCTATAGTGGTAATGCTTTCCTTTTCCTCAAATCAGTCTACTATCCCAGAATGGCTTCCTCTCTTTGCACCCTTCCCATGTGCTCATAGCAACATGATCAAAATATCATATACAGTAATGGTATTGAGGGGAAAAAAGCAATTTGTAGAATGAGTAATATCTGTAAACGTATTCACCATTACACAGATGTCACTAATCCATATTCCTTCCTGAGTTACACTAACAGTAGAAGAAACCTGAGGTTTCATACATAAAACAGATGTTTGTTAATCACCTATTTACTATGGGCTGGACTCTTTGCTAGGTGTGGGCATATAATGTAGGCAAGATCAGAATGACTTTTACACTCATTGAGCTCATAATTAGGTGTGTGTCTATTTTTAGCCCATTCATAGCACTTGTGACATATCTCTATTACAGTAATTATGTTACTGTACATAATTACTTAGTAGACGTTAGTACATTTGTGGATTTCTAGAAGACAGAAACAATGCTTGTCCATATTTTTTTTTACCACTGAAACCTAACCATGCTTGGTATAAGGATGTGTTCAGAATCCAGAGGGCTAACAATTACACCTTAGAACACTTCTTAAGGATGTATTTAATATATCAGTATTGGTTTTTTTACATTCTCCAACCAATGATCTAATATGATGAAATAGGCCATAACATAGGGATGAATGCTCTCAGTGTAACCAAAATCCCTCACTTGCTCAGCTTGAATATATAAAATAAGGTCATGCGACTTTCAGCAATAAAATGAATATGAATTCAAGCCCCCATTTTGTCACTTTGAGAAAACCCTTCTTGAATTCCTGAGGTGCCCCAGAAAAATGTGTCTCTGTCATTAGGTCCCTGTCTTTAACACAGGCCATTGCACAGCTCCTGAGGCTGTCGATGCTCAGTCAATGCACAGCAGGTTTCGGAGAGACTCTCCAAGTTCAGCTGCCCCTTCCATCAAAACATTGCAGAGCTGATGGCCAGAGCATCAGTATTGATAGCACTAAGACATTGGCCATAGCCAATGATTCATCCAAGTGCCTGCCTGATTGCCCACAGCATATGAAAAGTAGAATCCTCTATCTCACTCATTAGATGCTGTTTCTCTCTCTACATCTGCGTCAATGCAACTGTGGTTCAGCCATTTCCCCTCAGCATGAAATTTGTGCACCGTATGCCACCACCAGCCTCAGGTCCCACAGTTCTCCCTGAGATATTGATAATCAACCATTAATCCCATTGCATGCCAAGGAACAATAGCTGAGTAAAAGATGAGGAATTTAGGAATGGCTGAAGTTAAGAAAGCGCATTTCGTTTTTATTTTTAATTGATAAGATTTTATATTTGTCTCTTTTTTGAAACATCTAGTTCCAATAGACTTAAGATTGTCCCCCAGTTTTGCCACAATATGTAATTCTCTCTGAATAATATTTTCCTCGGGAATTGCAAAAAAAAAAATCCCTTGGATGAAGGGGACCGTAAATATTTGCCCATAGAGCCTTTGTTTGAGTAATTAGGATAATTGTGTTCATACTAGTTGTTGTTACGTGTCTATCTATCCCGCTAAAACTATTGCAAAATACTCAGACTCTAATGTATTTCAAGTACCTTAATTTTTCACATTTATTATGTTTGAACTATTCTGATTATAAAAGTAATATATAGTCAACATGAAAATATGAAAAATGGAGAAAAGCATAAACTTTAAAATTATTCATGATCTTACTACTTAAAGGTTAAAATTCTTATAAGTTTTTATGTATTTCTTGTCTATACGGTTAACTAGCACTAAAACACAAACATTTTCAGAACATTTGAAGAGCTTTCTAGGAATAATACATCCTCAGGGAAGATGTGTCCTAAGAGAAAAGGGAACCACAACCAACCAGCCAACAAAACCAGCAGTCAGTCAGGTCTGGCATGGATGTTGTCACTCAGTTGTATTTCCATGGTCCAGCTCCATTGGCATCCCAGGAAGCAGGATGCAAATGAATTACTGAAGACTACCTTCTCCAAGATCTCAGGGAGGTATTGGGGATGCAAGGCTATTCTACTTTGATCTTTTCTAGCTGACTGCAACACAGTAAGAATGAGGGACATTCTCACTCCAGCCAAAACAGGTCTGGCTTTGGCATATAACTTTGGCAGGTGGGATTCCAGACCATTGAGCAACATTGATACCTCAAAAACGTTAATATCTCAGCAGCACAGGGGACTCCAAAAAATGCAAAGGAGACTTTGAATTAGCAGTAGGACCCTACTTGAGGGAGAAGGAAATATCCAGGGAAACATAGGTCAGTACTATCACAGTGAGTCCATTTATACTCACATGCTTGTGCAGACTGTCAAATTGCACACATAACATCTATTGATATGTAGTAAGGAAAAAAGGCTTTTATTCTCTTAGAAAGAAAACTAATGAGTCATTTTGGTAATAGAAAGATAACCTCAGGATATGATCCTTAAGACAGAAAAATAAAACCAAGAGGAAGCTAAATTGCTTTGCATTACAAAGAAGCTGGAGGCTCCTAAACATTATCTGAAGAAAAGATAAAATGAGGGTGTCCAGAAAAAGTACATGATGAAGAGGTCTAGAGAGAAGAGCAAAGAGATCGACAAGAAGCAGCTGCCCAAAGTGAAGGGACAATCTATGGGAAATGCCTGGTGGAAGAAAAATGGTTAAGAGACTTTTAGAGGAGGAATGTCATCATGTGATTTTAACTTGAGAGTCTAATGTGCTAGAACCCTTTTCCTTGCCCTCAAACACTCAATACAAGTGGTTTGCTATGCACAACTGCCTTCTGTCGATGATGCTTAGGAGAAATCAAAGAAAAGTATGCTTCACATTTTTGTTGGAGTAAAACAAAGGACAGCAGGAGGCAAGGACAAGACAATAGGATTCTGTAGAAATCAGATCTGAAGAAGTAACCATAAGAATATAAAGTTAAATTGCCATATGATATTATCACAGAATATATTCTATGTTTATATATAAACTAGTGGCCTGGTGCACAGATTTGTGCACCAGTGGGGTCCCTTGGCCTGGCCTACAGAGATCGGGCCGAAACCAGCTCTCTAACATCCCCCAAGGGGTCCCAGATTGCAAGAGGTCAGTTCTCAGGTGACGCATCCCGGAATCGGTCTCCCTCTCTCTGTTTCCGGGTGTGTCATTGGAGAACTACAGCTTCCAAGTCACTGCAGCTTGGCAGCTCCTGCATTGAGCATCTGCCCCCTGGTGGTCAATGTGCATCATAGCTACCGGTCAGACGGTCGAAAGGTCAGACGGTCACTTAGGCTTTTATATATAGAGATGTATGAAGAAATGCTGTTCTTTTTTATTTAAAGTATATATAAACATCTGTTTAAGTACTCTAGCTTCCATTTTTTATAGATGTAAGGGATCCTATATAATAAAAGGGTAATATGCAAACTGACCCTAATGGCAGAACAACCAGAACAACTGCTCGACCAGTCACTATGAGGCACACTGACCACCTCTTGGTTCCTTCCCCCGGCCGGCAGGCTCCCATTGCCGGATGGTGAACAGGGAACTGGGGGTGAGAGGTGGGGGATGCGTGCAGTGCCAGGCCAAGGCCCCCGCCCTGCTGATCGCCCCACACACAGAGAGTGACCCGTGGCGGGGGTGGGGCCGGTGAGCGGGCAGGAACGGCTGACATCTTGATCTCTCCCCCCTGCCGGCAGGCTCCAATCACCTGATGGTGAACGGGGAACCAGGGGTGGATGGCGGTGGGGGGTAGGGCTGGCTGTGGGAAGCCAGGGAAGATGGACCTGATTACAGGCCAGGCCTAGGGACTGTACCTGTGCACAAATTTTGTGCGCTGGGCCTCTAGTTCCATAATAATATGAATGTGAATTTAATTTTTTTATTGTTGACACTATTATAGATGTCCCTCATTTTCCTCCCTTTGCCCACCTCCATCCAGCCTTCCAATCCCCTCCCCTGGCCTTCCACGCTGTCTGTTTCCATGGACTATGCATATATGTTCTATGGCTAATTTCTTTATCTTCTTTTATTCAGCCTCTCCCACCCTCCTCCCCTGACATCTGTCAGCCTGTTCCATGTATCCATACTCCTGGTTTTTTTGCTTTGGGGTTTGTTTATTTGTGTGGTTTTGTTATTTTTAGCTATCTCCTTTTTATAGACTATGGGTTATTTCCTGTCATGAAGATAAGAGAAAGTTACTTTTCCTTTGGTTAAGTCCAATTACCAAATACAAGTGGACCTACTGCTCCCCTTCACCCCCATTCTTAAAAACTGTCCAGCCATTTGCTTCTACAGAGTTGAGCTCTGAGTGTTAGCCTCTCTACTCTACTGCAATAACCTTAAATAAAGTCTTCCTTGCCTGTTTAACTTTATCTAATGCAATTTTTGCTTCAACATTCCATAAAGCAACCCAAACAGCAGATTATGTGTATATGATATAATAATAGTTATTATTATTATTAATTGCTGTTAAAATAAACTAATTTATTAGGTTTCTTAAAATTCTACTTTAGTTCTTTTACTTCACATTACTATAGGGACTTATACAAAGAATGTAATTTCTTTAATTCTCTGTTTCCTTATTTGTAAAATGAAACTTGTTAAATGGTTGTTAAAATCCCCACAGATCTAAAAGTCTAGGGTCTGATTCATTCTTTACAAAATTCCAAATCACTAAGCAATCTGTTCGACTACAGAACGTGTTTTTACAATACTAATTAGTTCACACACAACTGGAAAATAGAAGTATTGTGTCAGTATCACATAGAAACAATCTGGTTTATAATTTTTTAGGGAAGGGGAACCAGAAAAGCAGGAGTAGAAACAGAACTTTGAGCAGTGAAGGAGAAAGCCTGAGCCCACGGCTGCTCAGGCAGCAGGAGATTTTTCAGCTCCATTTTCATAAATTTAATTTAAGTCCTGCCCCTGGGGCACCATCCCCAGAGAGGAGCACCCAGCCTCCTATGGCCTTTCTTCATGACAGGTTGCACTCCCTGCTGCACACACCTTCAAAGCAGCCCTGCTGGCTTAGATCTCTACTCCCATCTACCTGCCAGCCCTTTGCTAATTAAGGAGTTGCCAGTATTTCCACTGTGGTTGTTTTTTTTTTCTTCTGTACATTTTAATATCCTCTGGGACAGCCTCTAGCTATACTGAACAATCTGCCTGAGTGATCTGCTACCTCCCAAGGCACCAATTACTATTTGGTTAGTGCATTGGTCACAAAGTCGCACAGGTGTGAGTGGCCGACCCTCAATCTATTTTCCCCATTAAGTCCTGTTGATTTTAGCACAAAATTTTACAGAACATCAGATTTGGGGTGTTTAAAAAAAACCAAAAAACAGAACCTTTGTACTGATTAAAGTAACTCATCTCAACCTACCAAAATCTGGAGGAAAAAATGTAATAAGCTCCTGTATACTAGTTTATCATAGTTGTCTCCAAAATTATCAATTTAAGTACCTGCCATGTGCCAGGCAAGTTGCTCATCTCTTCTACTGCCCCATTTGAAAACACCTGAAGGTTTTTCATCTCCAACAAAGATAGAAATATTTTTTTAGTACTTTTACATTAAGATTTTCCATCCAGATATCGTTTACATGCATCAAAACCCAAACCCATATCTATACAGAGGGAGAATCCTTGTTTTAAAAATTCAATTCATTTTATGATATCAACAAAGTTGTAACTCAGATTCCCTCTCCCTATGCTTTTTTCAATAATGTACTACTGTATATAATTATAAACACCCAGACACAAGTGAAAACTGTGTGTCAAAGGTATTAGAAGCAGAGTAATGCCCCGGAGAGTTCTGTGACTGTAACTTGAAGTCACAGCTTACATAAACGGAAGAAGAAGGCAGGACACCTGATCTTGCCTATTCATCATAAGCTTGTTGCTCTATCCCTTTGGGTAGACCAATCATTTAATATGACATGCTCTATCAATACTTGCAAATCCCAAACAAAGAATGCAAAGTACCCCCAATGTTATGGCTTTTTTAGTTTTTTCTAACTTGGTAAATATTAAATTACTATAGAGCCTTATACAAAGAATGTAATTTCTTTAATTACATTATATTTCTCATAGATTCTTCCTTCTTTCAGTTGCTTCCTGTCGATCTTTGTTCATTTAGACCATCCATGCTGAACAGTCAATAGAAACAAAGCATGATGCAAAGCCAAGACAGCAAGACCACTGAATTTTATATTTTATGCATTTTTAAATATCTGAGACATCAATACTTTTATCACAGTATATGCATTCATTTAACAATTTTTTATTAAGTATTTACTACGTGCTAACTGTTCTAGGCCTTGGGATACAACAAAGGTAGTTTCTATTAGAGAAGTACAGTTAAAGGTAACAGACAAAAAGCAATTGAAAACCCAAGATAATTTTACCTAGTATTTCTTTTAAGTGTGTACTCGATGAGAGGCCACACAGAAATGGACTGCTACTTGAGACACTGACTCAGGAAAGATCTCTCTGGGGAGGTGAACTATGCACAGAACTTTGAATGAGGAGAAGGCCCAGGGAGAGCTTAAGAAAGAGCATACCCAATAGACAAAGCACGTGGTGCATTGGACTATAGATGAGAACCAGCTTGGTCGGTTCTAGAGACCAAATATAAGCAGGAGAAAAGTTATCTACTTGTTCACAATAACACCCTTTATTTGTTGTGGTGGTTTTTAACATAATACAATATACATAACAAAAAGATCACATAAGTGTAAACTTGAATTGTCGTAACTGAACATGTACTCAGGCTGAGAAGTCCTAGAGGTCCCCTTCACAGTCTCTACTTCTAGTCACTACTCCCCCCAGGGTAACCAGCATCCTGACTTCTAACAGCATAAATTAGTTATGCCTGTTTTTGTACTTTATGTAAATGGGACCAAACAGTATGCTTTATTATGTGCCTGGCTTCTTTCATTCAATATTATGTCTTATTGTACTGCTTTGTGAAAATGTACACCAGTGTATTTACCCATCTTACTGTTAATGGGTATTTGGTTAGTTTCCAGTTTGAAGCTATGCTAGTAGGTGTCATTACATTAAAAAGAAAAGAAAAAGAATTACATCTACACATACGCACAGACTTCAGTTGAGTCTATATCTAGGAGTAAAATTGCTGGGCCATACATTATGCATATTTTAAGCTTTAATAGATACTGCCAAACAGTTTCCAAAGAGATTATATGAATTTACACCAACAATGTATGCGTGTTTCCGTTGTTCCACACCCTGGATAAGCGTAATTTTGCTTTTATATTTGCTACTACTTTTGAGATAATGAAATACATTATGGAACACTCTGGGAAGATGTAATCTACAGAAAACCGTGTTTCACCTCTCACATAGTGGTATATTTCTCTACAAAAATCATTTGTATTTTCAGCCACACATGTGACAGAAATGAGAAAGGCATGAGATGATTGTGGGGAGCCATAATCACTTGTGTTTGAGGTACTTACCATGAGCAAATTCCACATGCTTTACATGTGATAGCTCAGGTTGTAAGGACAACAGAATGGTAGCCATACACCTAGGTGCCTGATAATTTGATTCTTTGGTCATTAACAAAATTTCTTTCAGAATATTAAGTTTTTGTACATACGTCTTATATTAACGAAATGCTGACTTTGGTCAACTATTACATTACAATCAAGCCTGGTTTTGTTTAAAGACCAACTCCTGACAGTTCAAAGTCGGCATGTTTTAATCAGTAAGGAAACACACTCATTACAAAATAAAGGTTTTTGGGGACATACTGTCTGAAGTTGTCTTGCCTATTAAAATGTCCTGTCCTACAGTTTTAGAAACAAATGTAACTTTAAGAATACTTTGTGAAATAATTGTATTCAATAAGTGTAAAGAATAGCTTGCTGAGAAAGCTACATACTCAAACTGAGAAGTTAATGTATGTTATGCCGAAGTGCTGTGCTAGAATATTGGAACAGTCAGCCACTAAGTGAGGTATGAAACCAGCTCTTCCAAATGCTTATGAGTGAGACTGAAAGTCATGAGATGTGGGTAGCAGCTGCTTCCCCTGTCTTGTCAACTGGCCCTGTGATTAATATGCCATATTACCCATGTATTTATCAAGGAAAGGTAGAATATTCAACAGAACAAAGTGAATTAATGTTATGTTTAATCATATCCAAGCAAAGGAATTATAAGTACCTTCCTCCAGTTTCTTAGTCATTTCTTATCTTCTTAATTTGTAGGTAAACATATGTTTTCCAGAACACAGTGCAATTGTTTAGGAAATAGAGATTGGTATACCATAGTCCTTTATTCAAGAGAGAACAGTAGTAAATGTTTAGATGAGTCTAAGCGTGGTGAAAAAAAATACTATTCTTCCTGGGGGGACAGGAGATAGCAGGCACAGGCTATTTTAATGTGTCTTATACAAATATTCCATGTTACATCTCATAAAGTGCCAGACCTTAAAAGATTCTGTATGACATTTGGGCACTTCCTCAAATGCAAGACTCTCAATCCATCTGTTACCTTGACTACTTCCCAGGGTTTATTATTGTAGTACTAGGGGCCCGGTACACGAAATTCATGCACTTGGGGTGGGTGGGGGTCCCTCAGCTCGGCCAGTGCCCTCTCACAGTCAGGGAGCCCTCGGGGGATGTACAAATTATGGCTGGCAGTCGGACATCCTTAGAGCTGCCGTGGAGATAGGAGAGGCTCCTGCCACTGCCACTGCGCTTGCCAGCCGTGAGCCTAGCTCAGGGCTTCTGGCTGAGCAATGCTCCCCCTATGGGAGCACACTGACCACCAGGGGGCACTCCTGCATTGAGCGTCTGCCCCCTGATGGTCAGAGTGAGTCATAGCAACCAGTCATTCTGCAGTTTGGTCAATTTGCATATTAGCCATTTATTATATAGGATTGGTAGTGGTTAGCTTAATTCATGTAAAAGGTGGTGAGGATCAAATATAATCAATTATCAGTGAATAAAAGCTTAGTTTGCAAACACAATGGGCACAGTTGCCCTTGGTATCAAGGAAATGGTGGAATTTCCATTAGCTATGGAGTATTTATTATGTTTTTCACTCTTCTGATAAGATTGGTGCTTCTGTAACAAGTCAGGCAAAACAAGAATTCTTTGTGCTAATTTGCATTGGCTGGGGACTTGGTTTTTACAACCGCCAACCCTTAATGATCTCTGTATATACCAAGGATCTGATCAGTACTTTCTACACTCATTCAGCTTCTCTCAAAGTTCATTTAAGCCACAATGAAATAAACATTATAAGAATCTAGTATTACAATATTTAACTTAAAAGAAATGTAAGCGGATTTTGGTTTAGTTGTCTGATGAGGATTCTCTTCCCTGGTAAGATGAAAAAGTAGGCAATATAGCCTCATGGCCAAGAGCCAAGGTATTGAGGGCAGGCACTGGGGTTGAGCCTAAACTCTCCAAGTTGCTGGATACCAGAACCTGGACAAGTTTGTGAAGCGGGCAGAGTCGTAGGTCCTTCATCTGTAAAACTTTGGTCATATTACATCTTTCTCAAATCCAGCATCTTTCATCTCTTTCTCTTTTTATTTTTAAAAACTGTACTTGTTAGACAGAAAATGTAGTCTTGTAAATTTGGTGTCCCCTAGTCAGCCCTCAGAAACTGGTGACTATAAGAAAAATAGTTTTGCCCTGGCCAGCGGTGGTCAGAGTGCCAGCCTATGTTCGATCCCCAGTCAAGGGCACGTACCTGGGTTGCAGGTTGATCTCTGTCCTAGTTGGGGTGTGTGCAGTGGGCAACAAATCAATGTGTTTCTCTCACATCAATGTTTCTCTCTCTCTCTCTCTCTTTCTCTCCCTCCCTCATCCCTCCTTCCCTTCCATGTTCTCTAAAAATCAATGGGAACATATCCTCCAGTGAGGATTAACAAAAAAAAAGGAAAAAAATAGTTTTAAAAGTGACCAAATTTCTTATTTCTATTCTGAACAGCCCCCCATAGTTGAAAAGGTACTGGTGTGAGCATCCAGCAACCTGGGTGTTCCCTCACCTGCTCTGCTCCTGGAAAGCTCATCATCTTGACCAGTCAATAATCTGCTGGGCCTCCACAGCCACGTGTCAAAGACCAGTCAGTTATATCAGTGGCTTTTCAAACTTCGTAAATCAGGAGAATCCTTTTTTCAGTTGATGTGCTACTCAAATTACCAAATATAAAACGGACTCTTTGCTGTCCCTTCCCCAACCTCTTCTTAGCCCTCACATGGCTTCCAAGAGGGCTCCCCCAGAACAGTCTGAAAACCACCAGATTAAATGATGGGTCAATTACTCTTGACTGAAAAGTTAAATTCTAAGTGGACATACTTAATGTGGTCACGAGTTACTCTACTTTGTGATATGACCTCTGGGAACACAATAGAAACCTTGCAGCTGGGTCAGCAAATACGATGATCAGGCAAGGAAGGTAGCATCCTGTCCTGAACACAGGACTGTGATTTCTCTCAGAGCAGCTCCATGACCATGGGCGGTCGCAGCAGGCAGGCGTGAGGCAGAACTTTGCCAGCAGCAGGGGGCGCCCTGGGCCCCTGACCACTCACCTCGCTTCTCCAGCACAAGCAGCAATGCTTCTAACACCACAGACCTGCCTCCCTCAAAAGATGTCAGCCAGTATCAAACAGACTATCAAACTACAGTGGGAAGGCCAGGGAGGGTTGGGGGTGGGGGTAAGAGATCAACCGAAGGACTTGTATGCATGCATATAAGCATAACCAATGGACACAAGACACTGGGGAGTAGGAGAGGCAGGGGGAGGGTCAAGGGGGGGAAAAAAGGAGACATATGTACTACTCTTTGTAATACTTTAACCCCTAGAGCAGTGATTAGCTGCTAGCCAAGGGAAATTATTTTACTAGAATTAAAATTTGACCAGTGGAAGAAAAACATAAGTACAAGATTCTTGATGCTTTCCATTGCAACCTTACTGTATTAGATAACTATTTTTTTTAAAACTTGGCTAAACATTAAAATTCATCACACTTAAAAAAAAATTCATCACACCTCAACTTCTCTGAGAATTAATAACACTTACTGTCTGTAGCATTTCATGCCGTAAACTTCTTGGAGCTTCCTTCCTCACACCTAGACTCCAGAAGTGTCAGAGGTGACACGCAAACTCATTTTTTGGTTGATTTTTCTTTGTTAAATGGCATTTAAATATATAAAATAAATATCAAAAATATAAGTCTTTGTTTTACTATGGTTGCAAATATCAAAAATTTCTATATGTGACACGGCACCAGAGTTAAGTTAGGGTTTTTCAAAATGCTGACACGCCAAGATCAAAAGGTTCGCCATCACTGCCCTAGAGTGTTGGGGAGCACGATTTCGCTCCTCCTGTCTTTCGCCAAAAGTGCCAGGAGCGCTATCAAAGCTTCGAAATGGCGCCCAGTTCTAAGTCTGCTTTTATTAGTGATGATGATATTGCTAAATATGTCAATGTAGTAAAGGTTTCCTTAAGTTTTTGAATATGTAACTTCATTTACTTGCGATTCATAATTTTTTTCCTAAACTGCTGTAAAATCAGCCAAAATGCCTTGGCAATTTTAGCATAGTTCCTAGGATATTGGTTGGCACTCAAAGGGTTAAGCAATAAAACAAAATAAAAAAAAAAAAAAGATGTCATGTGAACTAAAAATCCTCATCCCCCAAATCTGAAAGCCACCGTACTGAACCACCGGCCTTCACTCAGACTTCACCGTGTGTGCCCTGCGCACTTCTACCTGACAGGTCGGTGCAGCTTCAAGGAGAGAAGCAAAGGATGTAGACATTTTTACAAGGTTGTTGTTCCCTGTACTGAGGTTTCATGGATTGTCAGTGGGCGAGGATATTCCAGTGCCTTCCCCCTGAGGTAAGCACTGCATTTGCACAGCATTTGGGAATTATTACCAGAAGAATGTTTCTCATTTGCTCCTCCCCACCAGCCTACGGCAAAAATAGGAAGATGGTATACTAGTAATTTATCTTTGAAACCAGGGCCAAGGGAAATTATTTTACTAGAATTAAAATTTGACCAGTGGAAGAAAAACATAAATACAAGATTCTTGATGCTTTCCATTGCACCCTTACTGTATTAGATAACTATTTTTTTAAAACTTGGCTAAACATTAAAATTCATCACACCTAAAAGAAAAAAATTCTTCACACCTAAACTTCTCTGAGAATTAATAACACTTACTGTGTGTAGCATTTCATGCCATAAACTTCTTGGAGCTTCCTTCCTCACACCTAGACTTCAGAATAAGGCCTCCAGGCAGCAGTGCCAGGCTCTGAGGGGGGCAGCTCTCTCCCCCTGCATGTTCCCAGCATCCCTCTCTCCTCCTGCATGTTCCCAGCACCCCTCTTTTTGACTGCATGTTTCCAGCATCCTTTTCTCTGAAGGTGTGTTCCCAGCATCCCTCTCTCTGATGGTGTGTTCCCCAGCATCCCTCTTTTTGACTGCACGTTCCCAGCATCCCTCTCTTCGTTACATAACTTTATTTTGACAAAGGACAAATGTACTGGATACAGTGGAAAGAAACAAAGACTTTCTTTAATTATTATTCCTCACTTTTTTTTTCTCACAAACTATCTTTACTCTTACATTTCACAGTAAATATACACATGTGGATAGATATCTGTATAGGAAAATATTGTCAGAGAACTGAAATTCACTCATGCACTCAACATTTTAAAATTAATCATTTCACTTTACCTCTTAAGAAATTTGGGTGGAATGTTTTTAAGCACAAATAATTCAGGTTCTTTTTTTTTAGATTTAATTATGAAATTAATTATGCTTAATTAATTGTGACCCCCTTCAGACCTGGTATTCAGAAACAACTCTGGAAATAATTGCTATGAGTAGGAACAATGCTTTCCATAGTACCCTTATTGTATTAGATAACTATTTTTTTAAAACACCTTCCTCAGTTGAAGGGAACTGAGCGACATGGAGTAAACTGAGCCCTTTGGCAGGGTTGCTGGTTATGCTATTTCAGACATAGATGGATCTTCCTTCCCGAGGAGCCACGCTGCCATAGGCATCAATCTCTGTAGGCTCTAAAGCACACCGGCCTTTCAGAGGTGGCCTGAAGAAGCCTGGGAATGAATAATTTTGGGGACCGCACAACCTCACACACTTCGAAATTGGATGTGCCTTCAGGAGTCAAGTATCTAATTAGCAGATCTTTGGGCTCTTCAATTTAAGTGAAGAATTTTCCCCTGAGAGTAACTTCTGTCTTTGGGCTCTGTAAATTAAAACAATTACTCTGCTTTTAAGATGGCAAATCAGCTTAATTTGTAAAAACAGATGGATTCACACATGCATTTAAAAACTCTCTTCTTTTAGGGACGATCCAAAAGCAAACATTTTACATGCATTATAACCTACTTTTAATTTTTCTACTTTTATCTAGGCTAGAAATGAGGATAACTAGTGACTTTAAAATGAAGGATGAAATGAAATAGACAAGCTCCCACTTCTATAAACTTCTCTCTGTTGTGCTTTGTCACAATATGTAACAGAATATGTAAAAGAATACGTAACAATATTATCTTCTAATTATAATATTTTTCCTACCTGGAACATTCTAAAAACTATACCTCTGGAGAACACAGCCAAAATCAACAAAACAAAAAAAAAGCTTTAAAGTAGCCAAGAAGTGTATACTAGTAGTATACACTCATTCTTTCATCCATCAATAATACTTGTGTGCCCTACTACAGGCCAGGCATTCTGACAGACCCTGAACATAAAAATGATTAGCAAAAAAAGGGTCTCCATTGTCATGAAGTTTATAGTCAAATGCATAGGTGTTTCCTCTCAAGCTTTTTTATATTTATTTTATATACATTTCTAACAGCCCAATATATCTAAGTCCCATATCCATATCACAATATAAATATCAAGTCAGAAGGAAAAGGGCTACCAGAAGGCATAATGTGAGCAGGAAGAGAAGAAGAACTAGCCAGGAAGGAAAGAGGAAATTTATTAGGATTCATTCATTCAACAAATACTTCCTGAGTATCTCATATATGCCAGCACTGCTCTAGGGACTAGAGACAACTACTGGAAAAATAAACTCACAAAAATCTTGCCTGGTTCTCTTGGGGATGGCCTTCTAGTGGCAGGAAGACAATCATTAAACAGAACATGAAGCTGGGGAGATTTAATATCAGGTAAATTTGCATAAGTAAAAATATAATAATAATAATGGCAGCTAACTCTGTTTTAATACCACATACCCAACACTGTTCCAAGCATTTTCCATATAAAATTAACTTAATTCACACAACAACCTTCTGAGATGTGAACTCCTTTTTGTTTCCATTGTACAGAAGAGAAAACTGAGGCATTTCTCCAGAGGTGAATTTTTGCAGAAGCATACATACAACATTCAAATGTGTGGTTGTTCTGGTTAAAGCAGCAGTGACTGTCTTGCTCATGCCCTACCCCTTACCACACACTACTAGTTGTCCTTGGAGATTCAAGTAGAGGAACCCTTAGACTTTGCAGACAATAATTTGAAAAGCACTGACTCAGGAAAGCTCATTACCTAAGAGGTTGAATGAGTTGAAAGAAAGGTATTCCTATCCTATAAATGGGATTTAAAAAGCAAAAGAAGTAAACTGATGAACAATATTTTTACCAGCTCCTATGAGACTCATTGAATATAGAACTAGAAAAGTTCCTCTATTCTTCCCTCTGGATACCAATAGGACCTAAATCATTTATTTAGAGGAAAATAGATACTCTGGAGAGGTCATTTCACAAATATTTCAGTTTTGTTTTCCACTTGGGATTTTATCCCTTATTATAACTTATTGAAGAGTTATTATATGAACCTGTCACCAAATTAGAAGCTGAACACAGAGAAAGGCTATGGTCTATAATACTGAGGTTAAAATATAGTTGAAAAGAAAGTGTCATTTTTGACATATTTTTATACACAAAGTAGGATTTGGTAAATGTATTAGTAGAAGTAAATTGATGGGTTGATAGATAAATAGATGAAGAGCTGAAGAAAGGATGGATGGGTAGATGGATGAATGGAACAATGGATGCATGGAAAGATGGATGAATGAATGGAGAATGGATGGATGGATGGGTTGATCATAGGCTGATGAAAAAATTGTGTTTTCAAGAAATAATAAAATGTGTAATGTATTTATGATACAGTATTACCTATAGTAGCAAGTGGAAAAAATATTTATGATACAAGATGAAATAACAGACACAAGACACTTGTTTATACAATATAATCTCTATTTAGTCTGAAACAAATATGTGTGTGTGTGTGGCGGGGGGGTGGTGTGTGTATGCAATAAAGAAGAAAAATGATTAAGAATTTTAAACCATGATTTATCTTTGGGTATTTTGGATTTTTGCATTTTTTTCTTCTTTAGAAGTTTTGATTTATAAAATTTTCTATAAAAACGTATTGTATTGGTAATACTTTAAAAATAAGCCAAAATGATTTTTATGTAAAAAAGAATTTAAAGCAAGTTAAAAAATGTAGACCTAATTGTAGGATATGAAATTCAGCACTTAATAATTTTAAATATCATTGATATAAAAAGTACTAAGAAATAACAAAGGATTATGCAAACAGGCAATGGCATTGGAACCCACAAAGCTCAAAGCTCAGACCTGGGAAGGAGAAGAAGGATCACAGAATTGGAATTCTAAATCTGCATAAACCCAAAGGAGAAGAGCCAGACAATGGCTTCACACTTAGAGCTAACAAGTCTTGGATGAATTTTATATTAAATTGAAACCTGGCTCCAAGTTTACCTCATCTAGGTCTCCCACATGGAAGGCAAAATTTTCTGGCAGGGATGAAAGTAATAAATCAAACATCCATCCAATTCATTTAAAACTAGTCTTTTGGTTCTAGCATATTGTGAAAATATTCATCCTTGAGAACTTCCAGAGATAAAGAGAGTACTGCTTGTCCTCATCCCACACCCCTCCCGTCTCTAGAATCCAGGTGGCAGTTCATTTGGCTCAGGATGCTAAATGGGTTGTATAGCTGCCAACATCACTCCCCAAAAAACAAGATATTAAGGGAAAAAGTAATAAACTGCAAAGCTAACCATTTTACATTTGGAATCAAAGACTGTACAACTTTTACTTTCTCAATAGGAATAACTAGAAATACTAGACCAAATGATAAGGTATCAAAATAAGCAATGCAATTTTGCTTAGATATTATAAACTTTCAGATGGTGTTTTACCAAAAGCCCTTTTCAAAGATCATTTAAAACAAACACAGACAAAAATAAACAAGCATTTCTTCTGCAAATGGAAGGATATGCCCTTTAAGAGCATTATATCACTTATTGTTCTTATTTGAGAATGATCCATCTGTATTTACAACTTCCCTACTCTCTGCCCTCTCAACTCAGCTTCTCCAATCTTAATATTGCAATAAGGATAATCTTCTAATTAATGACCAGATCTTTTGTCCTTGAACAGAAAGGAACTTTTTAATCATCCTTCTGCAGCCACTTAAAGTACAATCAGCTCAAAACAAAACACTGTTTCAACTGTGACTCCCTATTTGAGACTGGAAATTGTCCTCAAGTACAAACATGTCAAAAAGTATAAATACTCTGGTGACTTGGCCATACATTCAATTTTTATTGTAGAGAAGAATTACTTTAAATTTTAGCCAAATGTAATACTCAGACAGAACTGATCCTCCAAGGGAAGTAGTTTTGAGTATCACACTTAGTTGTTGGTATTAGTTTTGTTATGTTTTCATGATATGTCTTATTGATTTGAGAGAGAGAGAGGAACATCAATGAGAGAGATACATCAATAGTCTGCATCCTGCATGCCCTTCACTGGGGCCAAAACTGAGTATGTGCCCTGACCTGGAATCAACCAGAAACCTCTCTGTGCATGGGGTCAGTGAACGGTGACTGGGCAAAATGGGAACCAACCAGCCAGGGTTTGTTGGTATTAGTTTTATGACAAGTTTTCTGGGGTGCTACTTTATTGATCTGAATTAATTAATTCCATTTAATGACCTGGAATTGAAATTAATGACATCCCGATGTACATTATGTTTGTCCTTCTATAAGCAAACAAATACATGTAAGGCAAGAGTTACAGAGAACACATTCCACAAAATACATTTTAAAAATATTGCAGCTCTTCAAATATGTGAAAAGCAGTTTGGCTTGCCAAGGCACTGGCTCTGGTTTCCAATAACAAATCCAATTTAGCTCAGTCTCCAGTGGCAAGTAGTCATGTAATTGAGTATAATTTGTCACAATTGACCATTCTGACTCAAGAACGATTTAGGATTGAGCTAGTATGAACATCTAAAAGCTCTTGTCGCCGAAACCGGTTTGGCTCAGTGGATAGAGCGTTGGCTTGTGGACTGAAGGGTCCCAGGTTCGATTCCGGTCAAGGGCATGTACCTGGGTTGTGGGCACATCCCCAGTGGGAGGTGTGCAGGAGGCAGCTGATCGATGTTTCTCTCTCATCGATGTTTCTAGCTCTCTATCCCTCTCCCTTCCTCTCTGTAAAAAATCAATAAAATATATTTTTAAAAAAAAATAAATAAAAAAATAAAAGCTCTTGTCACATTTCAGCTAATAATAGAAAAGATATAACATGGCAACCTGCCCTACCACAAAAGATCTATTAAACTATAATATTTCTATATTTCCTTATTTACATTAAATATTTTAATTGTCACGTCATCCTTTGCAAAAAGTTTTGATCCCTGTTCGTAGAGGTAATATTCACATTTAAATCTTCAGTGTCACATGTCTGAAATTCAGCACTTACATAACATCTTTCATCTGCAGATTTTTTTCTGAAGTGTTTGAAAACTTCTGACACCTGAGATACAGCAAAGAGAAACCAAATTATTTTATTTTGACAAGTTGGTTCCCTTCACATTGATATCATTTGACTACATAAATCTATTGATGCTAACATTTCCAACTGTATTAGGCAGACTACATAGAAATGAAAGATTAAATAACTCATGTATCTCTTGATCAGAGAAGTAGACCATGACATTCACTGTACAGTTAATGGAGCTAACGAAACTAAAAAGGAACCTCTTGACGAGGACAATAGCCCCTACAACACTGAGTGCATTATTAGATGTCATTAAATGTTAAGAAAAATAGCAATAAGACTGCAGACAGTTTTTCCCAAATGATATGGTTGAGGCAGCCTTGCACCATGATTTTCTGCACTAGCAACAACCTCTTGGAATGCATGACTTGATAATATAAATGCAACAACAATAGTAATATTAATGGTAATAATAATAATGTGTTAGCATTCCTGACTTCTGCCAATGCACCAGACCCTATGTTAAGCACTTGGTATAACATTCAATTAAAAAACAAACAAACAAACAGACAGACAAAAAAGAACTAAGCACAATTCTACAAGGCCAGTGCTACTATTTGGGATTTTATTGATGAGAGTGAGATTTGGAGAGAACTTGCAAGGATTCATATCTAGATTTCTCCCATTCTAAATCTTGAGCTCCTAAATATTACATATTCTATTTTAAAATATTAAGGAATAATCATTTAGGACATCTTTCATGTAAGTTCAAAGAATTTACAATTAATTAAATTCTACAATATTTTAAATAGCTAAAGCTTATAAAACTTTTTACAAACATCCTTAACTAAAAATGCATATTATTTTCTCAAAATGTATATATAATACTTCTTTTCTCTCTTGTTGCTTTCATCTTCTACATATTTTGTTTATTTAACCAAGCAATATCACTCTTTTTTAGTCAGCAAAAATTCTGCTTTGCTAAATTAAAAGTTTTTCATAAAAGTGGTTAGGGTCTGAGCATTTTTTATGACAATATAATACTTAATGTAATAAGAATACAATCCTTATCAGCCAGGGTTTTAACGCCTGACAAATTCTCACAAGTATTAGGACAAAAGCATGGGAATTGGCTCTTCTCTGACTAGGGAAAATGGGAATCTAAAAGCTTATTGCTCCAAAAAAATTGTAAAAGAAACTGCATTTCATTAAATAGGAAACCTGGTGCTATTTGCTACATTTAGATAAATATGAATATGAGACTCTCATCTCTCCACAGTTTCATGTGTTACCGCACATCCTCATGATTTACAGGCAAATGAAACATATGATGTGGAAAACAAAGTGAATGAGGACTAATCTTAAGAAACCATGTCAAACCTTGTTCCCTGATAACGTTCCCCAGCTTTACCCTCAGTCTCTATGAGGTCAGTAGTTTGGACGTCAAGTGCAGAGGAACACATCGGATACATTTGAAAACCACTGTTTTTTATGAGTCTATAATTTTCATCTCTATTAGAATACCAACTATCGTTTTCTCCGTGTAACTGAATGAGAATGTGTGAATATAGCTCCAAACACATCTCAAAATAGATCCATTCTATCCCTCTTATGAGCAGCAGGGAAATTAAAATTAAAATCTTCATTAAGCTAGGATTGGCCAGTTGATTTGCCCATAGAGCTCTTAATAATTTAAGGGGAATGCTACAGAATTAAACATAGTTACATATTTAATACCAAGGACTGAATGTACATTAAAACCATTACAAAATAAATTGCACATCATGCATATATTAGGCAGCATTCTAATGGTGACTTGTTTGTAATAATTAACATAATTTTTAGAAGCTGAATTTTAAATGATGCTAGAAATGTGGTTCTTAAAGGAGATGTTGGATTATAAGCACAAGAATTATAAGACAATGGAATGGGGAAGGTAAAAGAGAAGCTGCTTTTGGCCTCACTGTGAAATATTTTCTGCCACTTGCCTTATGTACTAAGGTTATCTGTTAGTGCTTTTAGACTCTTCCACTATCACAATTGAGTATTAGGGAAGTGGCCATAGGTTCTGTTTTCTTTGAAACTATTATTATTTATGTTAATTATGGTGTAAAGTTTTAGAAATGGCTCCCTCCATCTGATTTGGAAGATACCCCTGGGTATCACCAATTAAAGGCTTATGGATTATAAATTCCTGTGCCTCTAAGTTTCCCTTTTATAATTTCCACCCTTTATTTCTGTCTACTATAGTCTGGTTGACTTCTCAAAATATTTGAGGTAAAGGACCTTTCTTTTTCAATCTATATAGATACTTTTGTAAAATATAACAAAATGAACTATTAGAAAATGACAAACTGCAATTTTTTTCACAAGGTTACATCTTCAATTAATGGGCTCATTCTTTCTTGATAAGTGGTGGAAACCTTATATTTGTATCATTTTGATGAAATGTTAACATTTATTTTTATCTTGTTCTTCTCAAAATCCCATTCAAATGCCATCTAAGCCGTGTGGAAATTCTTCTGACTTATGGCCCCTTTTCATTACTTCAATAGAACTTCTGAAGTGGACTCAACTCCAGGACCTTTGTACTTCTTTACTTGTTTGTAACTGGTAGTGGCAAGAGAACCCTGTCAAGGTGAAGGCTTGAGTTTTAGTCCCAACTATGCTACTAATGAACTGTGTAACCTTGGGGAAGTCGTTCCACTTTCTGGAAGTAGAGATTTCACATTTGTGGGAAGAAAGTGTTTAACTAAAGATCTTTTTGTTTCTTTTACATTTTTAAGATTTCATGTTTTCAAGAACACTTAACTATTTATTATTCATTATATGTTATTTTCATGAGATGTTAATTAGGCTTTTTTATTATATGATCACTATACAAACCTGAACTATTTTTGGACTGTTCTGTTTTAAATGTTATAGTAGAGTTTATCTGCTCACTCCTGCGTTTTAGTGGCTTTGCCTACTTAATACAGAAAACAGGGTTTGTTCAATGTAGCAAAAAATATTATTGATTTTTGCTGACTTAGATGAACTATGATTCAGATTCTCAAAATTTCTGTTTATATCAGTTTCAATTACAGAAACATTAAAATATAGTTTCTTGTGTAAGATAAAGTTCATTTCTATATCACATAAAAACAAGTCCACAGTTTTATGGTCCAGATCAATTCCAAGGAAAACAAATAATGTAGGCCCTTCCTATCTTTGGGCTCTACAATGCTTTAGTTGTGAAGATCCAGGGAAATGTTCACTCTCCTAATTAGTCTTTCTACCTCCTGCAAGAGAAGCATTTTCATTTTTAAAAATAATGGCTCCCTTTAAATTTGTACTTAGGTCTGTAGACTTGGTTAGGTTCAGGAAAACATATTTGTCAAAGAAAGTGCACTGGCAATGGTGCATACTTCATATTATATCATATTAGGAGGCATATGCTGTCAAGTTATTCTTTATTAGTAATTACAGGCCCGATGCATGGAATACGTGCAAGAGTAGGCCTTCCTTCCCCTGACTGCCGGCACCAGCTTCCCTCTGGCACCCGGGACTCGGGCTTCCCTTGCAGCCCCGGCTTCGTCCGAAAGGCCGTCCAGAAGGGTGTACCGTCTAATTAGCATATTATGGTTTTATTATTATAGATGCTAAGTGAGGCCATTTAATTGAATTGGTAATATCCAAATTTCCCTATTGTAATGGTACATTGCTCCTATACAATGTATAAGTGATCTGAACAGTATTAGTTGGCACCATGCTGATATTCCCATTCCTCTACAACTTTTCACTTAATGGTTATGGCATCCGTTTATGGTCTTTGGCTAAATACTCAGTTATTACATTGAGGGTCATAACAAGGCAATTGTATAACTTATCACTCCTTCTTCATTAATTAATTAGTATGCTTTTGTAAAGATCAGCTCCTCTGATACAGTTAGAGGTTATAGGCTGTAAAAGAAAAATTTCACTGAACACAGTTAAGCAGACAAGGAAGACTTTATTCAAGATTATTCCAGTAGGAACAAGACAGGAGAATATTTAGGCACTGGGTGCGTCAGTGAGAAGGTACAGAGCACTTAAGGCGGCTGGTGGCGGGGCCGGGGGAGGGGGGCGGGGGAGGGACAGGGAGTATTCACTGTAATCATGTCATCTATGTTTGTTAATTTTAGTTAGCTTGTCAGTTGGTTAGTTAGTTAGTTCTCCTGCCCTCCCACAGAGACTTGGAGATAGGTTAACTATCTTTGGTGATTAATATACTTCAAAGAAATGGCTCCCAGATCCTTGAGAGTAACATTCTTGGGCTGTAATACTGACAAGAGGTGGGGAAAGATTTACATCTCACAGGGGCAGAGAAAGAATTTACAATTGAAAGTTTTCTAAAGTAAATGCTCTAAGAAAAGAGAGGTAAGTGATCTGTAACCAGGGGGAAAAACCTATCTAAAGCTTAGTCAGGCTGACCCAATGACTCCCCCGTACTTTCCCTGACTAACAAACCTGGCTTCCATTTTCAAGGTCATTCCTTGGCCTGAAATGACTGCTGGGGGATAACCATTATGACCAACTGCCAGACAGCAGGAAGGAGACATTTTAAAGAGGAGAAGATAAGATGCCGCCGGTTAACTGGTTTTCAATAAAGGAGACTAAGAGCCAAACAATAACTTCTACTAACATGCAGTTGGCCTTCTCAAGCTACAAGGCAGATTGAGGAATATGGTGTTTTAGGTGAGCACATTCCTGCCTGGAAAAGTCAAGAATCTGTTACAACTTTTTAAAGGTAAAAATGGCTGTTGAGCAGGCAACTAAAAGTCTCAAACATCCTAGTAAACATAGATGGCACAGAAAATAGAAGCCCTGAGAATGCTAAGTTTTCAGTAAGTTGTTCTGCCTCAGATCTGTTACACATTATATTTTCTGTTTTAGTAGGAGTATGTCATAAGCCTAATGCTGAACATCTGTTTTCATCAAATCAACCGAAGAAGACATGAGAATAATATTTTTAAATTCTTAATTCTATTTATCAATATTGATTGGCAACTGTTTAAAACTCACAATGTATATTTCGAGTACAATATATTTGATGTAAATGTTGAAAGCCACCTTTCCCAAAATGTTAAAAACACCTATTCAATGACCTAAGTACAAAATATTTAGGAAGTTGTGGTTCCTAGAATATAATGACACACCATTTTTACCTGGTTTAATACATTTGTACTTTAAGAATGAAGAAATGAACCTTAAAATTCTGTAAAAAAGATAACTTTTAATGAATAGCCTTCACTTTTATTTATTAGAACTGGATCAAATCAAAACTGAAAGTTCTGGATTAATCCTGTCTGCATAATACTCCGTTTGTGTGACGTTGCTCCAACAAACAGAAGTTTCAACAAAAATCATGGCTCTTTCCATTCATTACAGCAGAAACTGGAAGAAAAGTTTCAAACCTCAAAAATGCTCTCAATGTAGGACCAGCATTCAAATGAAATTAGTATTCTAAGTTTTCACTTGGCACAGTTTCTTCATCTGATATAAAAATAGTTCATGGGTACCTTTAAACTTTCTATATAATCTCTAAACATCTCAATGAAGAGAAAAGCAGGAACTCACCTGGATTCATAATCATTATGCATATACATTTGTTTCCAGGATTGTGTTTCTCTAACTACATTTTTAATTCTAATCTGATAGTATTATTAGAATACTATAGATATAATCCATATTGACCATTTTTTATTCTATCTCTGAAACACTGAGCCAAAAATATATAAACATAAATATATTTAAACTTCTCTAAATAAAAACTCCACCTATTATTATTACTCTTTAAATGTTCAAATTTTGATCTTAAATCACCTCTAAGTGCATAGTTTTAAGAAAGCTGACCTTGCCTACTTGTTAAAAGATGTTATTTTAATCAATATGTTGTTCCCTTTACCAACATTTATAATACATCATAATTATGTAAATCAAATGTTCATTAAATCCCTATTAAATACCCAATATTGAGTTAGGGCTGAGAATACACAATTATATGTAATATGCAACCATTGCACAGTTAGGGGACAGAGATTTGTATACAACAATTAAATACCATTTGAAAGATATGTTTGATAGGATTGTTATCTAATACAAGCATCTTTACTATATAGGGTCTTCACACATTAAACAAAGAGTGATCAGGAACTGTCATCTTGTGTATACTTGTCTGAAAATACTTAGTGTGTTTTTTTAAAAAATTGAAGAATATAAAAAAGTCCTGTGCAAGAAAATTAGTCATTTTATTGTATCATCCCTAAGTAAAGTATTCAATTTAAAAAGCTTATATATGTCAGTGATCTCAAAGGAAGCAAAGAAAACTCTCTTTTACATTGCATTTCAAAACAGAAATTTGCATTCTATTCTAAAATGTACTTTTAATTGTTGAAATTCACTTTTTTAAAATAGAAAGTATGTATCCCTTTACAATGAACACACTAAAAAAAAGTGCTTTGATAATTCTTTTTTTTTTAAAGGTTTCACCTACGTTAATGTAGGTCACATTGCTCTTAAGGATGCAATTTTATATAATAATGAACAGTAAGAACCATCAACTACATTAGGATAAGAGTTCAATCAGGACTTCCCAAGCTGCAAATAAGACTTAGAACTTTCAAAAGGTTTCATTTATTTTTATTTTTCTTAAAAGCTAAAGGATTTCTTTTAAACACTAAGATTAATAATGAGACTTTAACTTTCAGAGCTTTCTGGATCAACTAGACCTAACGGAGATAGGTCAGAGTTCCAATTAGAGGGGGTGAATTCTAATCATACCACAGTGAATTCCATAAATTAAGCTATTACACTTGATTACTTTTATCTGCAGTTTGAACATATATGAGCCTGAAATTAAAATTCTCAAATTGTTTTTCTGGTTGACAAAAGGGGAGGTTGACTACTATCACATGTTACCCAGATAGAATTTATTAATGACTATCAACAGAAGTACTCTGGGACTAGAGACAGGTAGCATTCATACCTGGTTCGGGGAGGGGAGAGAATGGTACCTTCTAGAACAGCCAGTTACTCAGCTCAGCAGATGCCACTCAAGACTCATTCTCTTTCCTGCTCACGAATACTGTTCCTTCACATACATACACAATTATCTCACCTTCACCCTAGAGCTAACAATAACAATTTCTTGGGGAATTTTCAGAAAAGAAAAATCTATCATTTGTTAAGTGTCACCTTTTTATTCAGGCAATATGCACTGGTATTTCCTATACATTATTCCATTTAAACTGAACAGCGCTACATTGCAAAGATGGGTAAATTGGGCCTCAGTATGACAAACTAAGAATTTCAACCCAGGTCTAAGGTCAAAATCTATGCTCTGTCCATCCTGTGGCCCTGGATGTATAAGGATACTTGAGACTAGATCTAATGGAGATAGATCAGTAGACATGGCAGGGGTTGCTTGCCTTTTACTACAGTGCAGTGGAATCTGTCATATCCGCTGTTCTAGTTGTAGCTTGCCAGACTGTAAACTTAATGTGATCCAAACATATTCAATCTTTCCTTCACTTAGCTTAGAAACAGAAACCTCTGATGACCCTTTATTACTGCAGAGCTACCAGAAGCATGTATGAAATGTTTGGGTTTTAAGCACTTTTGTAAAAAAGATATACTTTGCCCTGCCAATGTGGCTAAGTGGTTGAGCATTGACCTATGAACCAGGAGGTCACAGTTCAATTCCTGGTCAGGGCACATGACAGGGTTGCAGGCTCGATCCCCAGTGTGCAGCGTGTAGGAGGCAGCCAATCAATGATTCTCTCTCATCATTGATATTGCTATCTCTCTCTCCCTGTCCCTTCCTCTCTCTGAAATCAATAAAAAAAATATTTTTATAAAGATATGATACTTTGTCTAAGTCAGAGCTATCTAAAGTCTTACCGGAAGAATATCCACAGGGGTAATATATATTATCAACTGACAAGCATAAACGATTTCCTGGAAATATGTTTTACAGTAATTCTGCATTTCTTTCCTTGTAATAATGCCTCTGGGAGTCAGAAGTAGTATAGGCTAAATAATTTTGAAATGTGAGTAATGGAGGAAAATATATAATGTCGCCCAAGAATACATATGGGTGTGGTTCTGACAGAAAATAATTCAACAACTTGTAATACTGTGTGAGAACAATAAATACTCAGGTTGTACTTGTGAGTTGAAGTCTCTGCATGAATAACTTCAAATTATACTGACTGCATAAATTTTACTTTTGAACTCTGGTTCTTGTGACTTTCAAGTGACAAAAATTATGTTCCTAAGACTCAAGGAACAAAGAATAGTGAACTACTTACAGCCCATAGAGCTCCAATAAAGAATGAGCCCTTTGGTATACCTGGTCTCACTCAGCCAGTTCACAGTGCCTTGCACACAATAAATTATAAATTAAAAAAAAAAGTCAGGTTAAGGCAGAGCTAAAATTTCACTAAAACTTATAAGCACATGAAATAGTTATATTTTATAACCAGACTCTAAAATTGAGATAAATATTATAAAATAAAAATGAAGATATTTATACAGTTTACATTAATATGCAATGTTATATGCATAATGTACTTAGAGTTTTGTGTTTATAACTACCTCGTTAGATTCTACAATAATATGTGTAGCAGGCATCATTTTTATACCATAACCATCGCCTCCTCCACAGTGAGGGAAATAACACTCACAGAGGTTCCTTTACTCAACCAGGTTTGCAAAACTAGTCGTAGTGAAGCCAGTGTTCATCTGACCCAAAGTATATGCAGTTGATTTGCTCCATGAGGGGAAATAGATATCCCAAATTTGACCAATTCTTACCCTCAGTCTCAATAAGGGCCCCAAATAAGAATATTCTGGCCAGCATGGGTTGTCTTCTTAACCCCAGCTTTCTAAACAACTCTGTCCACGGCTGCCTTCTAGATACAGCTGCTGAGAAGGTAAGTTCTGGTGTTACCTCCAGCTCGCAATGGAAATGTGTCAACACTGTTAACTACAGGGCTTCTCTCAGCCTCAGGCTGCTCCAGCATCACATTCAAGCACAGGGATATCATTTACTTTTCTTTCCAGATTATGTGAACTACTCAAACTTTTTTGAAAACTAAAGCGACTAACAGTCTGTTTTCTGAGACAAAGCGGGTTCATTGCAATAGACCAAACAGAATAAAAGTATAACATAGTAACTCATATGAGTGAAATCAAGTCAAATTTCTAAAGGCTTTTTACAGAGTCCCAATATGACTATTTCTGCAAACATGGCCCAGATAAAAAATAATAATAATAATAATAATAAATAAAAAAAGTTGGTCTTATGTTGATTAGGTGGCAATCCGGCCAAAACCACTAAAAAGAAGCCTTCAAAATATATTTTTTATAAAAGCCTGATTCTTATTGTTCACTTTATAGTCCCATTACTCAAACCATCCCTGACAGCTACCACAGTGGAAAGCTGTGAGTAGGTTGTAAAATCTCCCTCAGCATGAGGCGCAAGAAAGAATCTGAGCTTGAGTGGCTCTGTAAATACGGACAACATTTTGGAAACAAAGAAAGTTCAGAAACCCACAGCGATGGATGTTGGCAACAGGTTGGGGCCACCGCATCAACTGCAGTAGGTCTCAAACCGGCAAGGAAGCAGGAAGCTAGCTAAGGAGAGTGCTTGTGGTGGAGGCAAGTGGGAGAGGGGAGGCAAGATGCTATAAGAAGTAAGGGAGGGAAGGAAGGAAGGAGGGAGGGAGGGAGGGAGGAAGGGAGGAAGGGAGGGAAGGAGGGAGGAAGGGAGGGAGGAAGGGAGGGAGGGAAGGAGGGAGGGAAGGAGGGAGGGAGGAAAGAGGTTTCAAGCTAGATCAAGGATGGGCCACTTTGCAGTTAATAGCCTCTCATGCTGGGAAATAGAAACGGTCCTGGCTTGTGGGGAGAACTTACCTTCTAGAGCCAAGGGCAAGGGTGTCAGCGTGCCCCAGTTGAGGCCATTTGGGCAACCCGAGGAAGTAGCTTGGACTGTGTAGGGATCAAGGAAGGGGGGGAAGGATTGAAGAGGCGTTATGAAAGGAAAGGGAAGACAGCATGTTCGATAAAGGGAGCCTAGGAAAGGAATGAGTCTAGGCTTAAAGACACACCTGCTCTGGCTTTGAGTCTGTACAGCACTTCACACCAAGAAGCCTGCAAAGAGAAAAGCTTGTGGTTGTAGCATGAAAATCCACACATGGGTCTAACTCCTGAGAGCAGAAAGTAGGTAGGTGCTAGGCAGTTTTATTCCAATTATCTGTGAACAGCAACAACAAAAAACCATCACAAAAGCCAGTGTTTCTTTGGACTAACGACTCTCCTTTCTGTTGTGTTAGGAGCCTTACAGTACAGATTCCATTTGAAATGCAAATCATGCCATGCTCTTGAGTGGGCATTGTGGGGAAATGATTGCAATGGCTGGGATAAGCCATCAACAAAAGCATTTTGGAACACGTAAAATTTTCCATGAATATTACTACCATCATTACTGTCCTAGGCGGTTGGTGATAAAGAATTCTGACTTCTGGCCAAGAAGTCAAAAAGGAAAACGAGCATCCAGCGTCACAGAATGACTGTGGCCTTTGAGAATAGGGATAAGTGATGAAGCTTTTATCATCTGTGCATGGTCCAAAGGGCCAGGGCTTCTCTTTTTTTAGCCAAGGCTTTGTTTCAAACTAATCATTTGGGTCAGTTTCACAAACAGTTGGGACCCAAAACAAAGGCCTCAAATGAAAATCCCGGTCTGGCTTTCTGCAGGAAGGTGGCCCCTGTTTCCATCCACGGGGGGCCCAGCACCCCGAGCTGCAGCCGGAACCCACCCAGTTCCCTGAGCAGGGCTGCGTGGAAGTAAAAGGGAAAATATTGAATCAGGTGACTTTGTCAGAGAAATATAAAAATGGATTTAAAAACTAATATATGTGTCTACCTTTTTTTATTTCAAGAGATAAGTGCTTTAGAATGCTTTCTTCTCAGATGCATCCAGGACTCTGTATATAGATTCCTTGAGTTTCCAAATAGAGACAAATTAGTTCCTGGAACAATTTGTGGGCAAGTTGTTTACTGAAATTCAGCCTGAGACGCATATTTCCAGCTTCACGCTCCCCTAAGTGATGGCTGAAAAGTGTGTGTGTGTGTGTGTGTGTGTGTGTGTGTGTGTGATATATACTGGGGAAGATGTTGTAAGAAAAGGCAGAGACTGCTGAAATATCTTCCAAATCTGTGTCACAGGTACCAAAGGCTTATTGTTGGCCTTGGTTTCCTTCCCTCTGGCTAATGGTTACTACAGGACATAAGGTAATAAAAATCCTGAGCTGCATTGAAGAATATACAGAGAGACATATTTAGGGGAGGAGACAACTTAATTGGCCATTTTAATTGACAGAGCAACAGGAATTGTTCAAGATGACACAGAAAAGATGGCATGCAGAAAGGGAAGTCCTTGCTACTTATTAGCTGTGCCTGAGTTGGTGTTTTGACTCTCATTATAATGATGCAAGTATTTGCCAACCTCCAGAAGACAGAAAAGCAATATATCTGGATTTCTTTACAATAAAAATAAAATAATAATAGCTGCATCATGTTCAGGAATAGTATGTGCTATACACTGTGTTAGGCACTTAGTTTGTTCTCAAAATTAGCCTGTGAGATAGGTATTAGTATTCCCATTTATTCATGATGAGTTGAGATAAATTGTCACAAATACCTACTGGGGAGATACCATGGCTCCAGAGAAAACTGGGGTTCACTAAAGTCCCAGGATTTGCTTAAAGTCAGCTTCATTAGTAATTAATGAAACTGAACCCTGTCCCCCAGGACACTTTACTTCAAGTATGTTCCTCTGCACCATGGCAAAGGGTGACAGAACAACGGGATTCATAAATGCCACAAATGCTCAGCGCTCCACACCAATCAAAGGAAAGTCTAAATAATCACCCAATATATTGTGTTTTCTAGAAAGACTTTGAATTCCAGATAATTTCACTTGTTCCACCAAATGTAAGATTTTTTTCCACAGAAATATAATGTGTTTAACAAACTTAGATTTAATTTTGTATGCAGTTCAAAGGCATACTAAACATAGGTACTGCCCTCAACTCTTGGAAATAGCAACGGTTATTGTAATGTTAGTGAGATAATACAAAAAGCGTTATCTATGGAGGACCTATGATGTGGCAAGTAATAAATACAATGTCATTAAAGCCTGACAACCACTATATAAATTGTTACTCTCATTCTTCATGGAAAGGGAAGTTACCGATCCCTATCAGACATCAGCAGTTCTCATGCTCTAGGGAACACCAATCTCCCCTCGAGGGCTTGTTGGAAAATAGGTTGCTGTGCTCTGCTCTGACTGGTTCTGATTCAGGAAGTTATACTAGGGCCTGAGAGTCTGTATGATTTAAGTTCCCTGGTGATGTTGCAGGTCCAGGGGCCCAATGGTAAAACCCACTGATTTTCCTCCCATAAATGAGAGAGCGAGAAATCGAACCCAGGGTTGCCTGACTTAAAAAATCATGCTATTTCATTATCCCAGATGGATTTTACTATGAAGACTTTGAATTAAAATGTTTTCAATCTTAATTTTTGCCTTTGATATTTATATACAGATTAGTAAAACAAGGGCTACGAATTTCACACTGGAATTGTAAGAAATAGAGAATTAAACTGAATGAATCAACTCTCGGTGAGCATTATATTAGCCACCACCTGCTCACCTTACCTATTCTATTTCACAGAACAATATTTTAAAGCTAAAAGTTACCTTAGGCCTCATTCAGTTAAACTCCATTTTACAGATAACTGATTTGAAACCCATAAACGTTTTCTTAAGATGCTTCAGTGGTCCCCCCTTACCACACCATTCAAACACTCACACTTCTAGAAAGTTTAACCTCTTCTTTCCTCTACCACTCTGTAGAGTCTACCACTTCCTTCCTATGCTGTGATTGTTTCTTATCTGGTGATAAGTACAACAGTAGAAGGCTTTCTTGATTGACGTTAGCACCCATCTTTTAACTTACTGGTTTTCAGTTAACATGCCCCCTGTATCCACTTAGAAAATGCGTGTGTAATGAAATGAGATTTCACTTCATTTTGTTTTTCTCTCTTTACTGTTGCACCATTTCCACCACCATGGTTTGCTTACTCCTAAAATGTAGTTGTTCGTAAATACTTTTCCCCATTTTTTAGTATGTCATTTAAAAAGTGAGCATAGACCTATAAACCAGGAGGTCACAGTTCAATTCCCAGTCAGGGCACAAGCCTGGATTGTGGGCTCGATCCCCAGTCGGGGGGGGGGGGGGGGGGGGAGGGAAGGTGTAGGAGGCAGCTGATCAATGATTCTCTTTCATAATTGATGTTTCTCTCTCTCCCTTTCCCTTCCTCTCTAAAATCAATAAAAATATTTTTAAATAAATAAAAAGTGAGAATTATTTTTATTATGATTGTTCTTAATGATATTTAAGATATCAAAAAGTATTTTATACAGCATAGGAAATAGAATCTATAATACTGGAATAACTGTGTGTGGTTCCAGGTGGGTACTGGAAATATCAGGGAGAACACTTTGTAAAGCATATGACTGTCTAACCACTATGCTGTGCACCTTAAACTAATACAAAATAATGCTGAATGTTTGAATATTAGCTGTGATTGAAAAAAATGTTAATTAAAAATATTTTTTAAATAAACAGAAAGTATTTTAAACATGTAAAATAGGAATGTGTAAGATTTCATTTAAAGCCTTCTATGCCTCTTATCCTTCACATATGTCCATTTTCCATTTTTGTAGAGAATAGGATCAGAAATCAGTCCATTTTGTCAGAAAAAAAATTATTTGGAGGAAGCACAATGACAGAGTAGGTTACAGACATAACCTGAAATTCCTATAATAACAATCTTTTACTGCTTTAGGCTAATTCAAAAGAAATATGAAGTTTAGATCACATAGACTAGAGAAAGGGCTTCACCAAACTACTACAGTGAAGTCAGCAGAAAAGAACACCCAGCAGATGCTTCTTTTGAATCAATGCAAAAGCTAATATTAAAGCACACAGTGGGAGAGTGGAGGAGTGGCTGAATCACAGAGCTCTGATACTCCTAACATCTTCTGTATAATAGGGGCTCAAAAATAGTCTAAACCCCTTTCTTAAAAATATCTAGCCCAGCTGGTATTGCTCAGTGGTTAAGCATCAACCTATGAACCAGGGGGTCAAGGTTGGATTCCTGATGCCAGAGTTGCAGGCTCGATCCCTGGTGGTAGGTGTGCAGGAGGCAGCCAATCAATGATTCGTTCTCATCATTGATGTTTCTGTCTCTCTCCCTCTCCCTTCCTCTCTCTGAAATTAATTTTTAAAAAGGTCTAGACCAGAGGTGTTTTACAACCCATATGTTCAGCGCTTTTCTAGGGTTAACATTAAAACATGCAACACCATCCCTGAGAGTAGGAATGCATTTCAAAAATAACTACAATGCAACAATAATCATAAGAACCCTTTAAAGGATTCTTCTCACATGCCAAGCACATTGCAAAATTTCCTATATCTAACCTTGGGAAAAACCCTGAAAGGTAGACATAAGCATATTCATGATGCAGATGCAAAAAGAGGCTCAGAGAGTTAGGATGACCCATACAGTCACAGATCTGACTCTTTGATGCCAAACCATTCTATTCATGTAGATTGTTACATCCTCTAAATGAAGTTAAAACAAACATCTATATTTCAATGGCAATGGGACACTTTTTAAAGAATGATTTTTTTTTATCTTTATTGTTGAAAGTATTACAAGAGAGCCCACTGCATGGGAGAACATATTTGCCAATGTTACATCCGATAGGGGTTTAGTCTCCAAAATTTATAGGGAACTCATACACCTTAACAAAAGGAAGATAAGTCAATCAAAAAATGGGCAAAGGACCTAAATAGACACCTTTCAAAAGTGGACATACAGAAGGCCAAGAGACATATGAAAACATGCTCAAAGTCACTAATCATCTGAGAAATGCAAATCAAACGACAATGAGGTATCATTTCACACCTGTCAGAATGGCTATCATCAACAAATCAACAAATGACAAGCGCTGGTGGCAAGGATGTGAAGCAAAAGGAACCCTTGTGCACTGCTGGTGGGAATGCAGACTGGTGCAGCCACTGTGGAAGACATACATTATGGAGTTTCCTCAAAAAATTAAAAATGGAACTCCCATTTGACCAGTAATCCCACTTCTAGGAATATATCCCAAGAAATCAGAAAGACCAATCAGAAAGGATATATGCATCCCTATGTTCATAGCAGCACAATTTACCATAGCTAAGATCTGGAAACAGCCTAAGTGCCCATCAGCCAATGAGTGGATTAAAAAACTGTGGTATCGCCCTAACCGGTTTGGCTCAGTGGGTACAGCGTCGACCTGCGGACTCAAGGGTCCCAGGTTCGATTCCGGTCAAGGGCATGTACCTTGGTTGCGGGCACATCCCCAGTAGGGGGTGTGCAGGAGGCAGCTGATTGATGTTTCTCTCTCATCGATGTTTCTAGGTCTCTATCTCTCTCTCTTCCTCTCTGTAAAAAAAATCAATAAAATACATTTAAAAAAAAAAACTGTAGTACAGCTACACAATGGAATACTATGCTGCTGTAAAAAAGAAGGAACTCTTGCCATTTGCAACAGCATGGATGGAACTGTAGAGCATTGTGCTAAGTGAAATAAGCCAGTCAATGAAAGAAAAATACCACATGATCTCACTCATTTATGGATAATAAAGACCATTATAAGTGGATGAACTAAAATAGATCCAGAGACATCGAACAGACTGACAAGCCTCGGAGGGAAGGCAGAGGAGGGTGTGTGTGTGGGGGGGGGGGGGGGGGGGGGGGCGGGGGGGTAAGAGATCAACCAAAGGACTTATATGCATGCATATAAGTATAACCAATGGACACAGACAATAGGGGGGTGGGGACATATGCTGGGGGAGGGGGGGAGCGGCCAGGGAGAGGTCAATGGGGGAAAAAGACATATAAAATACTTTCAACAATAAAGAATTTTTTTAAAAAAGAAAGTATTACAGATGTCCCCCCTTTTTCCCCATTAACCCCTTCAAGCCTGCACCTGCCCCTGCCCCCGCCCCAGGCCTTCATCATACTATTGTCTGTGTCCATGGGTTATGCATATATGCATACAAGTTTAAAGAATATTCTTAAGAAATTAATTATTCTTCCCTAGAACTTCTGAGATAAATGAAAAGTTTCCCTATTTTCCATCTAGTAGAAAACTAAATTGGAGCATGTCTAGACATATGCTGCCTCCCCAAAATTTAAACAGATAGAATATTTCTGTAGTACACTACATGACCAAGTTGCTATTCTGAGAGAAGCAAAAAAAAAATCAACAAAACAAAACTCTGAAAAGGGCTTCTCTACCTTTTATTGGCAGTCAGAAAGTCTCCCCACTCCCTTGCAAGCCATAACTTTCCAAAGCAAAATAAAATCCACAACAATAAAATCTTAATTTCAAATGCTGTTTTCTCAATTAAATATTAAAATGGCTCAGAGATATCAACTCTTGTGATCAAAGTCCCTCTCCCAGATTGTTTTGTTCACCCTCGAACTGTGGCATAAAATCCTTTTAAATTTAGAAATACAGACTTTCTTCTGAGTTCTTCAAGTTCAAAATAATTAGCAAGATGGAAAAAATATATTCCCACCTCCTTTAAGAAGCAGCTGAAAAGAGCTAAGTTGCTGGTGGATAGCTCAGTGTGGAAGCTGGGTTCTACAGTGAGTGGAAAAGCTCCTGTGAGCCTGGTTGTGTTTGTCCCTCCAGGTACAATGCGGTGGAAATAAATTAAAACATTGGAATTAATTAGACAGTGTCAACTGAGAGTAGTAAGGAGCAATATCAATACCTAGAGCTGTAAGGAACCATGGAAGGTGATGATTTATCCGAAAGGCCTGTCCTTTATGGCTCTCAGGAAGGAGAATGAAATGGAAAGAACGTGACTTGGGAGCCAGGGGGAATGGGCTCAAGTTCTGTCTTTACCATTTACAGCTGCTTGACCTTGAAACACAACTAACCTGTGCCTCAGTTGCCTTATCTATAAAGCAGCAATAATAATTCTGACATTACAGGGCTGTTTTAAGGGTCAGAGATGCATTATTTCAAATGCCTGACATAATAAATACTCAAAGGACCAAGAAATTTTAATTGAAAGAGTTCGTGGCTCATACAATATTAGGCAACTCTGATTAGCATCAAAGCTGGAACCAGACACAGAAAGAAATACTCATGCGAAATTATTAGAAGCAGGCTCTTCTTGCCCTCGTGATGCTTACTTAGGCTTACTTTGTTTTATTTAACTCTTGTTCTCCAGCTTTTTGTTGATGTTTTCCTTATCTGTTTGTTGTTTGTATTTTCTAGATTAAAGACAAATGAAGTTAGGAGAGAGAGAGATAAACTTCCCTTGAAATTACTGAAGATGCTTGACTGGCAAGATGAGAGGCCTGCTACCCCAATGACAGTAAGACCCAGGGCCAGCAGTGGGCAGGTCAGGATACAGTGAATGCCCCATATGCCTGGGAGACATGAGGATCACATGGCAACACACTTGGACACAGATTCTGTGCGAAGTGGCTCTTCCTCTGGGTCGATGGTGAGGACAGTGTAGCATCAACCTCTTGCTAACTAGGCTGCCAAACATCATCTCATAACTGAATGTGGTATTAAGAACTCTCAGAGACACTTCAGCCAGGAGGCTGCAGGCTGGGCTCATCAGGGGCCCGCCAATCCAGTCACACAAAGCCCAGCCCAGGACACGGGAGCCAAGGCTCTGGGACAGCTGTCTACGCTGAGTGGCAATCAAGGCTCAGTCAATCATTTCAAAATTGTGCCTCTGCTTTGGTTTTAATTTGTTTACATTATTTTTATTCAATATTGACTGGATACAAAAGAATGTAAGATACACGTGAATTATGAAGAAAAGTGGCAGGAATACTTGTGTACCTTCTACCTCCTTTCTGTAAGAGGATAATAGAATTACAATGGAGCATCCACTTCCTCCTGTCCCTCCCCAATCCCACTGTCAAATCAACTGTGCAATGTTGAAATAACCCCTTATATGTCACAATGTGTCATCTTTTTATGCATTATTATCCGTTTGCTAATACATTACCCTGAGGATGTTTGCACTGCTAATCATAAATTATAGTGGCCTGTGATTGTCCTCCTTTGTGCAGTTACTTTTCACATCAAGGTAACCTCCTCATAAAATGAGTTGAGTGCTTTTTTTTTTTTTTTTGTCTATGTTCTGCAACAGTTGTTGGAATTCTGAAACTGTTTCTTACATGCTGGTTGACCTCATAGTTCATAGGTAAGAACTCTCTGGTCCTAAAATTTTTAATGAGGGAATTTTTTTCATTGTTCTTATAATTTCTTTTGTAGATATGTGACTATTAAGACTTTCCCTTCGGTCTTTTTTTTAAATACATTTTTTCTATAAATTTGTCCTCTTATTAAAACTTTCAAATTAATTGGCATAATGCTACTCATATTATTCTATTGTTTTTAAAATCTCAGGAACTTCTATAATTTCCCCTTTTTATTCCTAATATTGCTTTATTTGTGCCTTCACACTTTTGCATGATTAATTTTTTACAGAGATTTATCAATGTTATTAGTCTTTGCAAGTGATACTTTTGGCTTGGTTAATCTACTGTATTAAATGTTTGTTTTCTACTACATTAATTTACTCTCTTTATCACTTCCTTCCTTCTACCTTCTTTGTGCTGATCCTATTGTGGTGTGTGTGTTTTCCATATTGAATTAGCAGTCTAGTTTATTAATTTTGAGACTTCCTTCTTTTACAATATAAACATTAAAATATCACTTTACCTAAATCACCAAAATTTTAATTTGCAGATTATTATTTAAGATAGTCTCTATTTTATATTGATGATTCTTTAATTTGTAAGTCATTTAGGAATGTCTTTAAATTTGCAAATATATAGCATTTTTCTAATTATCTTTTGTACTCATTTATATATGAGTTCATTAAGTTATAAGTTAATTACATGGCAGTCAGAGAATAAAATGGATAAGAAATCCACCCATTGAAACTTGTTCTGTGGCCCACTATGTTTTATATTTAAAGATATTTCTTATAAACCCAGGAGAATATGTTTTCTGCATTTGTGGCTTCAAGCTTTCCAATTATGTTATTCAAATATTCTATATTATCATTGATATATGTGTGTCCTTATTCTGTCAGTCATTAAAATGTGCATGTTTAAAATCTCTCACAATGATATTGTTTTGCTAATTTTCTTTGTATTTGGTTAATTTGGGCTTTATATAGTCTTCAGGCTATGTAGTAGGTGCATAGAAGACTAATTTTATCTCATTTGAACTTTTTATCAATATGAAATGGATTTTTTATCCCTAGTAATACTTCATACTTTAAATTCTATTTTAAAAGAAGGATCTCTTACCATTTGAGACAGCATGGATGGACCTGCAGAGTATTATGCCCAGCAAAATAAGCCGGCCAGAGAAAGACAAGTATCACATGATCTCACTCATATGTGGAATCTAATGAACAAAATAAACTGATGAACAAAATAGATCTAGAGACATAGAAGCATGTGATAGACTGATGAATCTCAGAGGGAAGGCAGAGGTTGGGGTAGATAGAGACAGATTTATTGGGAAATTTATATGCATATATGGATAGCCCATAGACACAGACAATCATGTGGTGAAGGCCTGGGAGGGGTGAGTGGGGGGTGGAGGGGGTCATTGGTGGGGGGAACATCTGTAATACTTTCAACAATAAAGATAAATCTAAAAGAAGAAGAAGAAGAAATCAACATGTAATTGATTGAATACTGTATATAAGCAATGGCTAAGCCTCCCTTCAGGGAGGCAGAGCTTTGGATATAGATTCCCTGTCTCCTTTACTTGCTTGGGATAAATAAATAAATAAATAAATAAATAAATAAATAAATAAATAAATGCAGAGAAGGAAGTGAGTGGTCATATACATGTAACAAATTGACCAGGACTTCACCTGTTCAATTATTCAATCTGGATTGATAGATATATGATTATTCTGTGTACTTTGGTATATGTTAGACTTTCTCACAACACAATGTTTTTTTTTCAAAAGCTATCTAGATAGCTTCATGTTTTCACTCTTTCTGATAAATATAACATATTTTTTAAAAATTCTATTTTAATGACGATAACATAACAATTTCAGCAGTCTGTTGGTATTTTTCCAGCATTTTTATATTCTTTGATTTTCAAACTGTGTCCTAATGTTCCAGATGGGTCACTTATAAACTCAGTGTAACAAAAAGAAAGTAATCCCTGGCCAGGTAGCTCAGTTGGTTAGAGCATTGTCCTGATACGCCAAGGTCGTGGGTTCAATCCCCAGTCAAAGCACATGTAGGAATCAACTGGCAGTGCGTGAATGGGTGGAACAGCAGGTCAGTGTTGCTCCCTCTCTCCCTTCCTCTTTGTCTGAAAATTAATAAATAAAGAAAAAGAAATTAAAATTACCCAATGCCAAGTAAATTTGTACTTTATTCAGGGATAGGATTCTACATTCAATCCATAAGTCACACAAATGTAAAATATTATTGATCACTTCACTAAATTTTACTGGGGATTTGCTCATTGATTGGAATATATGTATACACACACACACACACACACACACACACACACACACACACCTGACTATATGTATATAAACACTAGAATTTTACATTTTAAAAGTTTAAAGAATATAAGATGCAACTCTAATGTGTTCTTTAAATTTTAATATTTGCTATAAAATTCACTGAATCAAAAAATGTACTGAATCTGTTAAGTTTTCAGTATACTTTCTTTATTATTCATATCAATTTAATATGAAAAAGGTAGCTTTGTTACTCTGGTATGATGACTATAATCCTTAGGCTTTCAACCACAACCAGTGATTGGATACTGCCTGGGAGAAATGTAAAATCTCCTTATAAATCCAAGCAGACACACTTTACAAATAATGAATAGTTTTAGTAAAAGAAGAACACTGTGTTTAAGTTCATTTTGGTTGTTTCCAGTGAAGCACCTTAGTCAGGTAGCAATAACGTGTTTCTTTAAAACATTATTAATAACTGATAGGAAGAAGAAAATACAAATGCAAGTTTAGTCTAGTTAATTCAGAGCTGGCTAATTTAGAATTTATCATACAAAAAAACCTGTCAGAACTCTTAGAAATCAAACATCTATATGGACTTCCAATAAACAGAATTACTTTCCTAAGTTCTCCTCAAAGGAGAAGGAGAGAAAGGAAAAAAATAATAATATAAGAGGAATTTCATTTAACTTATAGGAGACCTGCAACCCAATTTTTATGCAGTCTATAATTACAGAACTTTACAAAATAAACCCTTTAAAAAAAAAAAAAAGGGCATTTCAAGGGCCTAGTAGACCAATCATGGTGAACCTTATGAGCTCTGCGTGTCAGCATTTTGAAAAACCCTAACTTAACTCTGGTGCCGTGTCACATATAGAAATTTTTTGATATTTGCAACCATAGTAAAACAAAGATTTATATTTTTGATATTTATTTTATATATTTAAATGCCATTTAACAAAGAAAAATCAACCAAAAAAATGAGTTCGCGTGTCGCCATCACTGGTCTAGACGTTCCACCATTTCTAAGATTGTATTATACCCAGTTTCCATGGTATGAGATTTAGTAGAGAAACTGATGGCTGTGTAGCCAAATTGTGTAGCTAGTAAAAGGCACTGGCATTGTAATTGTACTAATATTTTCATTAGGTCAAGTTGCTAGTTTTCTAGTAGTAGAACCCATGAGAAAACTGGCTAATTGTGCTTAAATAGTAGGTACTTGGCAGAGCTGGAGCTCAACACAAATTTCTTTATCTAAAAGCTGATATTTTCTTAGCCGTTTTACAACTACCTCTCTAATGTATATACAGGAAAACAATAAACCTAAATTATTGCTAACTTACTCTAAGCTATTATCCAGGACTGAGAAAGTACAATCAAATTCAGAAAAAGCTTTTATGAGGATACAAAAAGAAACCTGTAATGCTCTTATTCGTTTGGAATTCTCTAAATTGAAAACTTGATTTTCATTATTTCACACTTAAAACTCAGCTGAAGAATACCCTGCTAATTTAACTACTTGCCATGAAGTTATTTCATTACTAATATCTTCCTTGTACTCATTAACACTTTGAATATGAGCAAGAAAAGAACAATGATTTGAGAGGTCGATTCTGAATTTAGTAAAGTTAACTATTTTCAGTTTTTTGGAGTATGTCTGCATCAAATTTGGAAGATCTTAGAAAAGAAAATGATGCAAAGCTAATATTAAAGAAACAACTGATTTACTGGAAGTGCCTAGAGATTTTTATTCAGATTTCTGACTTCACTTTTTTATGACAGATAAAACTTGACAACCCCATCTAGATATTTTCTTGACTCACCGATCAAAATGAGAAAAACAGAGAAGCATGAAAGCAAATTATTAAAACAGTAAAATTCTATGTAAAATATTTATTTCAGGGGTACCTGTCACATTAGCATCTGGGTGCGCATACAAATGTCAGAGTTAAAAAGAAGATGGGCTTTTCTCTCCTTGGGAATCATTTCAGATTTAAAATACCAGCAAACACTCATATTTAAAAAGACACCACTCAGAACTTTTATAAGTAGATAAAAACATAGATATTTGAAGCTGGTATCTACATACTATGGATAGTCATTTTATTCAGGTAAGAAAATCTAAAGCACCTATTGAGTGTTAGGTGGTATTCATAAAAACACTCACATACATAATTTAATTTAATTCTTACCATAATATTATGTGGTAGCTTTATAATAACAGATTTTAAAACATAAGCCAGAGTGACCAGACACCAAGGGTGAGGGCTAAGGAATTTGACCAGACATTAAAGGTGGGGATTCTTCCTAAACTGACTAAGCACAATTTTTGCTAAAACTGGGTGATACAAAGACAAGAACAAAGAACAGGGAAGTATAAAGGCACGGATAGTTGAGAAGAGGAGCCTGACTAAAGTTTGGTCAAGAATATCTATCTTATCAGTGGTCTAGGGTTTTGTTATTTTGAGGCGGGGGACTGGGGAGTCTAAGGGGCAATTTTTAAATTATAAATTTGATTACTTCAATCAATATAGAACTATACAGCTTTTCTATTTCTTCTTATAATCAGTTTTGGTAAGCTATCTTTTTTAGGTTATTCATTTGATGAAAATGTTCAAATAAGTTGTTCACAATAGCTCTTATTATCTTAATGTGTGTAGAATCTATAGCAATGTGTTCTTTACATTCCTAATATTATTTGCGCAACCTTTATTTTTTTCTGATCAGTCTCACCAAGAATTAATTGATTCCTTTTGTTGCTCTCTATTGTTTATATGTTTTCTATTTCCATAATTTCTGCTCCTAATCCGATTTTTTTCTTTCTGTTCCCTTTGGGTTTATTTCATTTAATTCAATACTTTTCCAATTGGAATATCTTTTGTGTTCATTGATTTTTTTCAGGTTTCTTTTTCATTTTTAATATATGCATCTAAGGCTACAAATTTTCCTCCAAGTACAGCTTTACTGGTATCCCATGCTTTTTTTTTTCAATTATAGGTTTACATTCAGCATTATTTTGTTTAGTTTCAGGTGTCCAGTATAGTAGTTAGATATTCATATACTTTACACCCAGATATATCAAGTATCCACTTGACACCATACGTAATTATTACAATACTAGAGGCCCAGTGCACGAATTCGTGCATCAGTGGGGTCTCTCAGCCTGGCCTGCAGGATCAGGATGAAACCAGATCTCTGACATCCCTGAGGGGTCCCAGATTGCAAGAGGGCTCAGGCCAGGCTGAGGGACCCCACCGGTGTACTATCAGGGCCAGAGAGGGACCCAGGAGGTTGGCCAGCAAGGGAGGGACTGCAAGAGGGCTCCAGGGCATGTCCAGCCTGTCTTGCTCAGTCTCAATTGGCTGGACCCCAACAGCAAGCTAATCTACCAGTCAGAGCATCTGCCCCCTGTCAGTGCATGTCATAGCAAGTGGTTGAGCGGCCTTAGCATATCATTAGCATATTACATTTTGATTGGTTGAACAGATGACGAGATGACCAGACACTTAGTATATTAGGCTTTTATTATGTAGAATTATTGATTATATTCTCTATGCTGTACTTTACATCTCCATGATTTTTTGTAACTACCAACTTATAGTTCTTAATTCCTTCATCTTTTTCACTCAGCCCTCAAAACCCATCTGGCAACCATCAGTCTATTTTATGTATCCATGAATCTGTTTTTATTTTTGTTCATTTATTTTGCTCTTTAGATTCCACATTTAAGTTAGACCATGTGGTATTTGTCTTTCTCTATCTGACTTATTTCACTTAGCATAATACCCTCCATGTCCATCCATGGTGTCAGAGAAAAAGGGAACCCTCATGCACTCTTGGTGGGAATGCAGATTGGCACAGTCACTATGGAAAACAGTATGGAGATTCCTCAAAAAACTAAAAATGGAGCTGCCTTATGACCCAGTGATTCTGGGTATCTATATCTGAAAAAACCAAAAACACTAATTCAAAATAATATAAATACTGTGTTCATTGTAGTGTTATATACAACAACCACACTTTTTGATACAGTATTTTCATTGTCATTCAATGAAAAGTATTTTATAATTCCCATTTTGTTTTTTTTGTTTATCCATGAGTTATTTGTACATGTATCTCTTTATTTCAAAGCATATAATGATATACTAGATATCTTTTTGCTATTGATTTTCAACATAATTGCATTATAGTAAAACATTATACTCTGTATGATTTTAATACTTTCAAATATGTTGAGAGTTGCTTTATGGACCAACATATTATCTATTATCAATTTTTGCAAGTGTTCCACATGTACTTGAAAAGAATGTATATGCTACATTTGAGAGAAACAGTGTTGTAAATATGTTTGTTAGGTCAGTGTTACTAATGGTGTTCAAGTCTCCTCTGTCCAGTCACTGTGTCCTTAGTCTGGTTGACTGTTGAAAACTCAGCTACCAGCCAGTTGATAAATGTCCCCCCATCTAGAGAGGAATGGGTGAGGGGACCAAACTTAAACGACAGGCTCACTGCCCAGAGTCCATTCTCCTCCATCTAGCCCTATAATTCTTTACACTCTTATTAGCACCTTGATACTTTCCAGTAGGTGTGTGTGTGTCCCCAGATTTCTTAGCTAAACTCAGTGGAATATTTCATTTGAAATACTGGTCTTCCATAACCAAGAACACACCTATTTGTTCTATCTACTCTCCTGGAATGAGAGATCTATAAGAACAATGACTATGTCACTGTTGCATCTTCAGTGCAGAGAAACAATGCAGAGTGGGTACACAACAAATATTTGGTGAATGAATGATTCTATGTTTCCATGCCAACATAATAAATGATTCTTCTTGGCTCAGCAACTTTCCAAACACTCATTTCTAGAAATAAAGCCTTTCAAACACTAAAGTTTTTTGCAAGTTTTTTAGCTCCACATTTAGAATAATTGGATAGTTACCCTTTCTAATCATATCTATAAAAGTCCCAGGGGTACTTATTTCATTGACCATTATAAAATGCATCTTCTTCAAATTTAAGGTTAGAAAGTGCCAAGTTATATGCTTAATTAAAATAGCTTTAATTCCATGTGGATTTAAGATTAATGTGACTGCACAAAAAGTAGAAGCATTAGGGACTCTCCATGTGAGAATAACATTAATTATTGCGTTTGGAGTTGACAAGTCTTTCATCTGATAAATTCTAGGATTGTGAAGACATTTGAAACATGTTTCTTCCCAGTTATTTCCCTATTGAGTTTTAAAAGATTTTTTCAAGCAAGATAATTTTTACCTTTACTTAAAACAGTTCAGGAATTACTATACCCATCGACATATGAAAAGACAAAGAGATAATTTAAACTTATCCAAGGTCACAGAAGTTAACCAATAATTTTTGAATACATGGCAGTATTTCTTGACTGGTCTCTGGACCACTATATAAATAGTAGAGTTTTAAATTGTTGGGGGCGGGGGCCTATCTGAAAATACTAATCAAATTAAATAAGCTTCTATTTTGACAAGTGAAATATAGATTAGTAGGGAAGTAGCTATCAACCTCATGGAAAATCTCCTAGAAATGAATCATCTCAAGAATTTTCACACTTGTTCAAACTTTGTTCTTCTATTGCTTTTTTTTCTATCCTTTTCTAGGAGTTAGAACAAAAGGCTAAAGGGTGAGTGGCAACCACCCTGCCTGCCATGGACAACCCCACTGCTAACGGACGGACTGCCTTGGAAGCCCTTCATCTCTGCCAGTGATTAGTGGCTTCTGGAATACCTACAATTGAATGTCTATAGTTGAGTACTCAAAGGTGACAAGTCATTTCCCATGCCCGGTGAATAAAAAACCGCTCTGGCTTTAATTAGGTTAGAAGAGGGTAAATGTCCAGCAATCCTAGATGAAGAGATAAAATAGGTCAAGTAGCCAGCCAAAAAGTATAGCCTTCAAGAAATCCAGATGCCCAAAGCTAGAGGTCATGCAGGCTGCTCAGCTCAGCTAACTTAAAAAGGTTGCATACTTTAATCATTGTGAACCTCCGGAACCTAACCTGGTCCTGTCGCATAGAAGGAATATCACAGTCTCAAGTGATAAAAAGCCTGGCTCATTTAATCCAAATCGTTAAAAGTATGTTGGTGCCCAAGTAATAATTATGGGCTTTGCTTTAGCATTATGAATCCAAGAATTTTATGTATTTGGTATTTTTCAAACTATTGCAATCATTAATGCTTCTTTCTATTTAAAAATACTTTCAAATAGTCTGTGATTATATCTATCCTACATTGTTTAATATTTTTATTGGAATATAGCAGCACACAGAAAAGTACACCAGAGAATACAGTGTGTTTAATTACTACGTTCAAAATAAACATTACCATGTCACCACAACCAGATCAAGAAATAGAGCATTACCAGCAACCCCAGAAGATCCCCTCCAGTTAGTAAGTCCCTTTTACTTTGATTCCTACCACCATGTTAGTTTTGCCTGTTTTTTAATGTATTCATTATATATATTTTTGGATCTGGCTTCACTAGTTCAGCATTATGTTTGTGAGGTCTGTCCATGTTGTTAAATGTTGCAGCAATCTGCTCACTTTTATTGGTATATAATATTCAATTGTCTGAATATACAACAACTTATTTAACCATTCTAACTACTGGATATTTTGGTTGTTTCCAGATTTTAGTTCTCATGAAATTTTTTTAGTTTCTATATGTAATCTTTTACGTGTGTTTTGGTAAACAGAATACAATTATATTGGGTATGTAACTGGTGTACTGCAAGAATTTTTAAAATATGCAATACTTGACTATTCAGTCACGGGCACTGCTCTCTTTTACTTAAATTGTCAAATAAAAAAATGACAACAGCCAACACAATAATAGCTGTCTGGTGTGAAATCCATCTTGAACCATAAATATACTATAGGTCATACAACAGAGTTGCATCTTATTGGTCATCTTGCGTAACAAGATTGTGTCTGATTGGTTAATGCTTGGTACCAGAAATCCTTATATACAAATATAGGCACCTGATTTTTTGATTTTTAAAAATATATTTTTATTATTTTTAGAGAGTAAGGGAGAGGGAGACAAAGAAAGAAATATCAAGAGAGAGAATCACTGATCAGCCGCCTACCAAGTCCACAATCCGGGTACATGCCCCAACAGGAAATCAAACCGTGACCTCCTGGTTCACAGGTCAACGCTCAACCACTGAGCCATGCTGGCGAGCCTGGAACCTGATTTTTTTAAAAGTAGATTTGGAGCAAAAAGGATAGGTAACTGGTAGTCTTATTATTTTTGTAAATCAATCAAAATTATACCTATTTTTTGTCAGATTGGCAAAAAATATAATACATATTTTGGCATGCCCACAGAATTTTAGTAATTAGTTTATGTGTGCCATGAAATGAAAAAGGTTGAAAATCAGACAATAAACTCAACATTTTGAACCTCTGATAAAACTGACAGAGGGGACTACCCTGAAAACCACAGCCACGTTGATATCTAGGTGATAATTTGTTAGTGTTGCTGCCTCTGTTGCCCACAACAAAATGGTTTATGCACAGGCTCTCCTTTGTAATACCACTAGATTCTAATAAATTTTGGGGACAGGTATGCCAGTTGGCAGAGCCTACATCATATGCCCATGCTCTGGATGCAAGGTAGACTGAGAAAGCAAATTCCTAACATTGTTTCAGGTATTTCTGCACACAGGAAGGGGATTTAAATCCTAGTCTGTCAAAAAGAATACAAAAAGTCCACTTCATTCAGCATTCAGTAGATGTTTGTTGATCTGAATTAAATGACCCCACTCCTCTCACATCATGATAAAATATGAGGACGTCTGAGCCAAAGTTTAACAGCTGGTGCCACAAGAACACCTGGGACTTTGACCCTGAATTTACTCCTTGCAACACTGCTTTTTGGAATATAGTGAGTTAAGATAAATATATGATTTAACTGTGTGCCATTCTCTAACAGACCTTGTTAAGAAAATTAATTATGACCTCTTCGAACATATGGTTGAACTTCCTTTTACAAACATTTTTGGAATTCTGTAACAGTTGGGACTATCTATTTTGCAAGCTATCAAAAGTCAAACAAGCTTAATAAAGTTAATCTGTCACCAGAAGTAGTTCAGTCTTTAATTCAGGCAGAGAATGATCCTTAAAAAAAAAATGCCGCCCAGAACCCAATTTATCTTTATTTCTCTACAATGTCTTCTATGTATACAGGGTCAGTTTCACCTATAGGCACTACACTGAGCCAACAACCCTTCCCACTAACACACGCACACACACGCACACGCGCACACACACGCACAACACCAGATTCTATCTGTAGTGTTAGCCAAATGGGTGTCATACTTATCAACCCGAGAGACTCACATGCATCTTCCAGTAACTGTTGTAGAAGAAAGTGAAAGCTTATTTTTTTCCCAGAAACCTGAGCAAATATTTCTTCACATCTTAATGCATTTGGTTGGTTTACATATTCATTTCTGAACCAGGTACTATGAGTAAAATAAAATAGGATTCCAACTTTGATTTAAGATGATCAGAACTCAACTTTAACGCTAACATGGGTAAATCCCACCCCTTAAATCACCATGACTGAGAATGAAAGAACTTGGTTCCACCAAAGAAAACATCATGGAAAAGCAGGACGCTGTTGGTGGAAAGCAAGGAAATGGGTCTGAGAAGGCACACAATAAAAGCCCATTATGGATTGGTTTGGATTTTCTAGTAATTGCAGCCACCCCCCTTTTTTCAGTGGTTAAGAACTAGACAGTCTTCTAAAGACTATTATTAACATACCATTTTAAAAGGATTCAGTGATTTTTCAGTGATGGAATTCATTCATAGTTCCTAATTTATTATCCTTCTCGAATTTTCATATGCTTCCTGCTACATGTCAGACCAAAAACTCAGACACTAATGTTTCTATTTGACTGTGGAGTGATGATATTAAAAATTGCTGGTAGAGAAGCAAGGAGTGCCATAGATAGATTCACAGACTGTACCTGTTCCCCCAGGCACCATGCCCTTTGACTATACTTTAGATCAGAATTCCTCAAGATGTTCCCAGTGCTAAGAATGATCTCTGAAATTATTGTGAAAATCATATTTCTAGTTCAAATATCCTAAGTGGACAGCATTGAAAATCATGATCACTTGGGTAACTTCTATTTCTAAAAATGTTTAGAACTTATGGATCTTCATGTCCCAAGAGGCAACACCAGCTTCTACAGTGCACCGGTTTCTAGGAGATTCCATGAATCATCAAAATCAATCCCTGGCCTGTCACAGCAGCTTAGGAAGTCTGTACTCCTGCAATATAATTGCAATTCATGAAAAATCAATAGTATGCTAAATTGTGGGTTAAAAAAAAAACAACTAACTAAATTGTGCGGTACTGGCTGGCACTGACTGATTGCAGCTAAGCTCACTGTCTCCAGCGCTCCATGGAGTAACTGGAATACTGCATTTTTATCTACCAGCGACAACCTTTGTAAAGTAGTCAGCAGGAAGGAGGGGAAGGAGACAGGCATGTCACTTGGTGCAGAAACAGGCAGCTTGACATTTGGCTTCCTCTGTACCTGTGTTCTAAAAGAAAAAAAAGAACAATCTGTCAGCTTTCCTTTCAATACCCCAGAGGCAAGACACATACTGAGATCGCATCCAATCCCGGGTGGGAGACGCATTTCTGCCTTTGCAGATGCCCTCTTGGGAAGTGCGGGGCTTGAAGCGGCTGGCTGTTGGCACTGCCCATCTTACTCAGCACACCAGAGATGAGAGGGTGGAAGGGAAGCGTTTTCCGTTCACTTTCCCCACCCTGTCATTTGCCATGACCTCAGGCATGGAACACAAGCTTTTGTCAAAGCAGCGGACACAGCCTGTCTGGGACCTTTGTATTCAGGTTGCTCTCTGCTTTGGGATGGCAGCAACCTGGAGGAATCGCTCTGGCAAGTGTTGGGGGAAGAAAACCAGAGGCTGCTCTGCCTTCGTAGCCATACTAGTTCTGATGATGCTGAATAATATTGGGAATTAAAACGTTGGAGTCAAGCTGCACCTGTCTCATTGTATTGCCTCCTGAGAAGTAAACATCTTTTGTACAGTCGCAAAATAGACCAAGCATTTTGTTTAGAAGCCCTCCCTCTTATGTGTCTTGTTGTTAACCAAGTAGCAGAGATTCTTTTAGTTTTACATAATTATTCATCTTTGGAACATTAAAGAAAATGCTTGTACCACTCCCTCGGCTCCCATCTTGTTGCCTGTGCAAGTAAAAAGAATTTTTTTTACATTACTCCATTGAATTGGTGAGCCATATTTTTTCATTACACATTTCTTCTATTGTTGAATATTTAAGTTGTTCCAAATGATATTGTAAACAATGCTGCAATTAACATTTTGGGGCAGGAAAAGGTAGAGGAGAAAACACACCTTTTTTTCTAATTACAAAATCAACACATGTTCACTGCATACAACTTGTAAAAGCTAATAGTAAATCAAGAAAATTTCACTTACATAATGTCCTTCCAGATTTTTTCTTTATGCATTTAGGAATTTGTTTAAATATCCTTTCCCTCAGCAATAAGTCATGTGCATTTCTCTATATAATTAAATATCCATAAAGTCTGATAGGTTTGAGCCTTATAAACAGTCCCCTGAGTCTCAGTCCAATTTCAAGAATTTACTAGATATGTGGCTTTCAGGTGTTATAGAGAATCTCCAAGGCATTAGGTTGGTATAAGGATTAAATTTTGAAACATACATAAGTGCATTAAGTGGTACATAGTAAATATTCAATAAATACAGTCATTAATATTAGTATTATACATAATTTTAATGGCTCCACATAATTTTATTGGGTAGAGCACATTATTAACTCATCCCTATTATTGAATATTTGTTATTCCCACTTTTTCATTAGTATAAAGGAAAAGGAGGAGCATAAACATCCTCATATGACCATTAGTGCATGTATCCCTCTATGTCCTTAGCCTAAATATATAGGAATGCAATTGCTGTGTCAAAGGATATATCTATTTGGGGATTTTTAATGAATGTGTCAAATAGAAAAAAATCCAGGAAATTTACACCAACTTATACACCCACACACAGCTCACTGTCCTTTCACTTTGTTTGCTAAAACAGTTGACTAAGAAAAAATAAAAATTTACAAGACAAGTTTTTACAAAAGCCACTGCATAAATGAGGATGAAACTGTTATGTTATAATTTATAAGTGTGACAAATGATGTGCTTCTTTTATTCAAATATGTGTATGCTATTACTGCTACTAAATTGAATTTGAAAATAAAATGTGTTAAAGGAAGATTTTCAAGTCAAATCACAGCATCCAAAGTGTCAAAGTAGAAATTTTAAAAAGTAATGAAGCATATTCTAATCACATTTCTTTAAAAGTTCATTACTAACATTTATGTAAGAATGAATGTTTGAGCACATAATAAACCAAAACTCAAGAAATAACAAATATTTCTAATATCGCTGTTGATATTAGTGGCAAAGCACCTCACATTTTCAGAGTAACATATAATTTCATAATTTAAGACATTGTGTTGCTTCTAAAAATATTCACATATCACAGGAGAGTTTAACACTTTTTTTCTAAATGTATAAAACCAACAGCCTAACAAAGTCACAAAGTCTCATTACAAAGAAGCTATACTATACCATTTCATAAAATAAAATAGTTGCATTCAATTCCTTACATATCTAACATCATTTAATGTGTTTCTATCATATCAAAAGCTTACACTGTAAAGAAATGTTTTAGTATCTTTTATTAGAGACTAGAGGCCGGGTGCACGAAATTCATGCAAGGGACTGGGCCCTCGCAGCAGCCCCGGCTGCCTTGTGGCCCTGCCCCCCACCCACTGGTCATTCCAGAAGGTCATTCCTCCATCCGGTCTAATTAGTATATTAGCTCTTTATTATATAGGATTCTTTCATACAAACTGTAAAAAAGGGAATCTTGAGATTCTGTAGTCTACTGAAATTATTTTTAAATTTGGGGTTAAAACTTATCAGAAAGTTCCTGAATGATAAAAGCCCTTCTAAACTCCAGATACTTGTCAGAGATCACAAACTGGCAGACAAGAATATCTCCTGAACTCTTGAGGAGAAAAATCTTTCTCCCAATCACTAATGGCTAATTATATTTTAAAAAGTTACCAGTTGTCTTAGCAAAGTATGCAAGAATTTAAAATAAATTAGTAAAGAAAACTTTTATAAATATGTTAAGCCTCGATAGCTAGCTGGGTGACTTTCCCCACACACACACTAATATGGTAATGACAGCACCTTGCAACCCACCATCCTCCATGAGGGCAGCCACCTTGCACATGTGCATACATCTGGTGCAAATGGAATCAGAGAGAGAGAGTGTGGCTAAATCAGCAAAAAGCTAGCACCACTTGAGAAGAGTGACTCTATTCATGCCTGTCCTCTAATACTGGGCTAGTAGCATCATCATCCCATAAAACAAATCAAATATTGCTACATCTTAACCTTGTAAGATACTTGGCCAGAGTAAGATTTCATACTGTCTATGGAACACTAGGGCTCCATTTGTTATTAACTAAAGTATGGGTCATTGCCATTGTTGTCTTCATTTCATCACATACACAAATTCTCAGGTTGCTTTTGCATCATGCTGTGACTCTCCTTAGGATATAAAATGATAAATTAAACATCTCCACTCTCTATTGTATTAATTTAATAAGTTTCTCAATCTCTCTGGACCTTAGTTTTCTCATGTGTAAAATAAGAATAAGAATATTTCTTGTAGTGTTGCTTTAGAGTTTTTAAAGATCTAGTTCAAATTTATATCCCACTACCTGGCACATATTACATTGCTCAGTAAATCATAGCTATTACCATTAATTTCAGTACTTTATAATTGATATTGATCATTAGATTGTTGATAATAGATCCTTGAGATTTTTTCCTAACTGCGATTAGGTGCACCAAGCAATTGGTAAGTGAATAAAATAGTGCCATTGTTAAATAACACTTCATGCAGTTCAGATGGGGAAAAAATATTTAAAGCTAACTCAGTTCTAGACATGCATGCACAGCAAGTAGTAAAAAAATCTAAGAAACATGCTGTTTCTGGGCTGCCCAAGTGGCAGCTCCGCAGTAGTCAATTTCACATCAACAGAAGATAATAGACTGAATCAGAGATGGGTTCAAGACCATTTGCGCTCAGTGGACCTCCACTCCATACTGTGGGTCATGCTGTTTGAAAGCTGACCTTGACGGCAACAGCAGAGTTTCACCAGCACTTGCAGTCTACTCTGCTCTTTGTATTAAACAGTTACTGAACTTAAGCTTTGTGCACTCAACAAGATGAAATGCAAAGTTTTAAAAAATCAGAATCAAATAATGTATGCAAAAGTTGATGACAAATATTGACCAGCTGCCTATTGAATATAGGTTAAAAAAGGCATCAGAATACTTAAATTAAAAGCCTCTAACAATGAAAAATATTAGACACTTAGGTAAAATTTCTACTCCACTGGCTGCTCAAAAAACTTGCTAAGTATTCAAAAGAGCAGCTTTGTTTAATTCCATTTCTTAGTCTCTTTTTTTCTACTTTTTTTTCTCTCTCCTCTGACCTATTCTACACACCAGGTCCATAACAAGCTGACCAAAACATTAGTTAACATAAGCAGTAAAATCATCAATGATTTTTCATAGTTCATCATGTCACCAGGAAGGGACTGTGACCAAGACAGATCTCCCCCTGCATGGTCTAGAACATGTTGGTTCTTGACTTCCTGCAGGAAAGATTTAACAAGAGTCCTGGTGATTATGAGAGTATATTTATTAAAGCTGGAAACAGTGAAACAAAGGAAGGGCTTAAGATAGAAATGGCAAGATCACAGTAACAGAAGGGAGCCACACTGGGCTGCATGGGCTCAGGAAAGGAAGTTACAGAGGCACAAGGACAGTCCTTGGAGACAGGTTCACAGGGTTAATATGGGAGGAGCTGCCACTGCCCACTGCTTCCCTGATTGCAAGTTTTGTGGGGACCCTTGGAGCTTAGGAGAAAGAAAGTAACAGTACACACCTGAGAAAAGGGGGTGGAGCATGAGGATGTGAGAGAGAGAGAGAGAGAGATAAAACTGGGTCTTTTGTGCTGAGGGTTCTTACCTGTTTTCAAAAGGCAGGAGTTTTAGGGGAGGTCTCAGGGGAGGGTCTCAGCAGAATACTTAACAGCTTTCCATGTGTATTCTTTAATATGCTGATGAATCAAAATGAGCGTCTGGGATATTCTCTAGTCAGGTCAGTTTCACTGCTTTACTTTTATCTTGGGTTTGTCTGGCTCTAATTGGGTTTTTGTTATTTATTCCCCTGACCTCGACCATTCTGGGGTTTGGCTGGCACCAATGGCACTGAGTCTCTGTTATCTCTCTCCCTGACCAGGGTGATTTAAGCTACTCACTCTCTGGTTGGGAAGGAGAGGCATAAACCATCTGCTCTTAGGTGTCCTTCAGTTAGGAAAGATAAGATCTTGTGATTTATTACCGAGCTGTTAATTGCTCGGCCTTGTTTAACTATCTTGTCTCAGTTTCCCTCATTCCACTTGCCAAGAAATTTTTCTAGCTTCTTATTATCCTGTCTCAAAAGGATGAAGTATCCAATTCCCAGTCTGACTCCTGTCTATCTTTGCAATTTCATGTCCTGCCCACCTCTGCACGGACTCACTCTATATTTAAACTTGACCGCTTATTGTACATCAAGTATCTATCACATGCTCCTTCTACTTTGCCTTGCCTAATGTTTTTTGTGCTCTTCCCATTATTGTCTAAATACCCTAAGACTCAATCCAAGCCTCTTTTTCATCAAGGGCTTGCAAAATCAAACCTCAGAGCCTGTTGTTAAGATGAATGAGTAGATTCAGAAATAAAAGTGTTGCAGGAATTTGGGACCAGTATTGCCCAAATTTCATTTTTCAAGAGAAGTCAGAAACCTGGATTTTCATATGAAAGATCTTTATGCTAAAATGGTTAAAATGCTTTATACATATAATGAGATAATACTCGGAAAATTTAATGTGTTTGCATTCTGGGTAATTTCTAATGAGAAGCGTCACTCTGCTCATGTGCGTATTACCACCCATGCGGCCCCTCCCATCCCGTGGTCCTCCTGTCATACCCATCCACATCTTTCCCACTGTATCAGCACCAACTGATGGAGGGAGGAAGCAAACCTTAATTTGATTGAACTTAAACATCCACTAATCAGAAGAACATAAGCCCAACATATAAATTACAATGTTACAGAAAAATTAAGTGCTCCCGTAAGACTGTGGCCTGCAATGTACCTGCCACATGTCTGCAAGCCAGACCGGTACCGTGTGACCTTCCCCAACAATCCTACTGTTCCATGAGTCCTCTTTCCTCCCAAATACCGAGAGCTTGTTGTTGTACTTACCTTAGGTAACTTCTATTTTTGTCTCTTTGGGGGCTTCTTCCTCAACAAGACTGTTTCTTATGTTTCCTGAGGGACTACATCTATGGCCCACCAACCAGAACTCTCCATAGGATGTTCTTTATGTTTTGCTGAGGATACACTGCTGCAAAGGTGGGACTACAGACTGGTTTTGAACCAGGGACGATAACTTTCATCATGTTCCCAAAGGACTCTAAATTACTCAATGCTGGTGAAGTTATATTGCAAGTCCCTACAGTCATGGTCCAAGGCTCACATGTTTGTCTCTCCCTTACTACCTGCCAGTGTAGATAAAAAGCACATCCTTGGAAATTAAGTTCCTGCTACATCAGTGTAATATAGCCCTTGTGGAGAACACCAGCAGGTTTAGCCTAAATCAAGAAACTTGCCCGGCTAGTGTGGCTCAGTGTTTGAGCACTGATCTATGAACCAGGAGATCATGGTTTGATTCCCAGTCAGGGCACATGCCTGGGTTGCAAGCTTGATCCCCAGCAGGGGGCATGCAGAAGGCAGCCAATCAATGATTCCCTCTCATCACTGATGTTTCTATCTCTCTCTCTCCCTCTCCCTTCCTCTCTGAAATCAATAAAAATATTTTTTTTTAAAAAAAGAAACTTTTCAGCCCAGGAGTTTACTGGTAAATTCCATGGGAATAAAGTTTTATTAGGAAAGGTTTCATATTTGCAATTAATAAAAAAAAATCTAGGATATCAAAGTAGGAAGAAGGGTTTGTCTTTACAAAGGTTAATTTCTGCCCTGTTTCCTGTCAACACTTAATTGTAAAAAAATGAATCCAATCATAAGACTGACACCCAAAATCCCACTCAACCTCCCCCCCTGCCCCCCCCCTCCCCCCGCCCAAAAAAATGGCACTATATTCCCAGTTGTCTCCCCAGAGCTTAGGAATTCCATTTTAAAGAAACAGCTATCTTCTCTGGAGTGATCAAATGTGGACCCTGCTGCTACCCCTTCCTTTATTTTTGTTTTTATCATCTAATACATAAGAAAGACTGGAACAACGGCAATGGGGTCATGCTGAGAAGTCTCACTGCGAAAGGAGAGTTTTGTCCTCTAAGATTTGCAAGATTGTTTCATGGCATTGACACAGGACCGCCCTGGTGTTCATTGGCCCCAGGAGGTTATAATAAATGGCTTCACATAAACTGCTACTTCTATTTAAAGAAATGCGTGCGTTTTTGTAATCTTTGGGAAGAGGAACTGGCCCCTGTGATGTGTCATTCAAATAGCCTGAGGTATCTAGAATTTATAACAGCTGGAACCCAGAGAGCCCTTTAAGGGAAAGCCCAGTTGCTGCCATTTACACATTCTATTTCAAGCCTGGAGTTCCCTGCGGTTTGCTCAAAAGTAACCCAGCACTCCCCAGCAACACTCAGAAACAATGTCCTGCTTATGTCGGTTATTGTCACGAACCAGCTACAGCTGAGTTGCCAATTTTTTCTGCACTCTCCTAATATTTTCCTACCCTATTTTTAGCCTGTCCTATAAATACAAGAATTTTGTAGAACAAACTTGTATCTTTTAATCCTGGGGCAATCATAATTGCTACTTTACAGCCTCAGGGTCACACTCCTTGTTGAGAGGGAGGTAACAATTTAATCAAGCCCTTTATTTCTGTATTGCAATATTCTTTACCTTAAATATTAATCATCCAAATTTGAAAATAGGAGAAAAGGCGATCTCCAGACCATCCTGTACCATTACTTAAGTCTAACCTAGGCTATTTTTAACTTTCAATAATGAGCGTTCCCAGAGAAAATTGTACCTTACGTATTTATGAGGTGATGACAATGCATATGCTCTTGGTACTGTGCTAACTGCTTCCCATGCTTTATTGAATTTATCCTTCACAACAACCTTCTATGTCAGACGCTAGTATTATTCCAGTTTTAAAGGAGGAGAGAACTGAGGGTTAAAGAGATTAATTACTCTGGCCAGTGTCACACAGCCAGAAGGATGACGCAGGGATTTGGTCCTGCCTTGGGCCCAGAATCCCTGTGGATATCACTATGGGAACTGCCTTACAATGTGCTACCACAAGGGCACCAGTGTTCTTGTGCAATGGTTAAAATAGTAAACCCTGAACCTGGACTCAGATGCCCAAAACTACTAATTCAGAATGCAATTTGATTCTCTATTAAGTTACATTGTCAAATCTGAGTTCCATTCCCCAGAGCATACATTCCAAAGGTCTAACTTCAATGAAGGAAAGTGTGTAGGCCAATTCCCACCTTTTACACATGTCATTTAATCTTCAAAGTGACATTTCAGGTGAATATTGTTATCTAAAGTTTTACAAAAGGAAAAAAAAGAGATTCAGTTAAGTTATGTAAATTCTACAAGGATGCATAGATAATAAAGAGTTGAGCTGGAATCCAAATCTCTCTAGCTCCAAATTGCATTCTACTAGAATCTATATCTGTGGTTGTCAACCTTCTGGCCCTTTAAATACAGTTCCTCATGTTGTGACCCAACCATAAAATTATTTTCGTTGCTACTTCATAACTGTAATGTTGCTACTGTGGTGAATCATAATGTAAATATCTGATATGCAGGATGGTCTTAGGCGACCCCTGTGAAAGGGTCGTTCGACCGCCAAAGGGGTCGTGACCCACAGGTTGAGAACCGCTGATCTAGGTGGACCCAGGTTGGTCCTGGGCCATTTAGAAGCAGCGGAAATCATGATAATCAGACTGATTCTTGTTCTGAGATTTATTCCCAATTCCCAGTCCTATAACAGCCCAAATGGCAGAGAATGTTGGAGGATACAAGTTCTGAAGATCAATTGAAGAGCTGATTTTTAGTTATGGCCACGGAAAACAATTCAAAGCTGGCAATGCAAGTGAGGTTAAAAATGACAAACTCTTCTTGCATCTCTAGAAGAAACTGCATGTTTTAAATAATTTTCTTACCTAACTTTGTATTCCAAATGGATAAGGTTAGCACCAGCCTTAAACTTTTATGGATTAAGATTTTTTTTTAGCAAATGATATTAAAGTTGTCTAACATCCCAGTTGTTAAAGGGAAGTTTCACGGGTCATCCCTACCACTTTGTACATCTCACCATTTACGCAAATCAAAATCCGAGTGAGCATCCTTGATATTTCCCTATCCTTTGTCCCTATAGTCAAGTCCTAGCCTACATGAAACTCTGCATTGAGAAACTCCACATTGGAAACAGAGAAAATACCTACTTAAAAGATAGTTTCAAAAATTGATCATACAATATACACACACACAAAATAAAACCCTCAAAATTTCCAAATATTATAATCAAAACAAACTCTATTCTCTGGTTACAATGCACTAACTTAACTCTAGAAATGAAAGAAAAAAGAAAAAACTACCAAGAAAAGTTACAACTCTAACTTCTTAACTCTTCAGTTTAAGAAAAATTACAAAAACAACTAAAAAATAACAAAAAATACATTTTGAGTCTACAGAACACAGCAAAATGTGTGAGGCTAAATATCAAATAAGTGTGAAAATAAGTGAAGTAAGCATTTCATCTCAAGAAGCTAGAAAAAAACGAAATTGGAAAGTAGAACAAAGAAATCGATATTTAAAAGTCAGAAATTTGCCGTAACTGGTTTGGCTCAGTGGATAGAGCATCGGCCTGCGGACCGAAGGGTCCCAGGTTTGATTCCGGTCAAGGGCATGTACGTTGGTTGCGGGCACATCCCCAATGGGAGGTGTGCAGGAGGCAGCTGATCAATGTTTCTCTCTCATCGATGTTTCTAACTCTCTATCTCTCTCCCTTCCTCTCTGTGAAAAATCAATAAAATATATATTTAAAAAAATTAAAAATAAAAGTCAGAAATTTATGAATTATAAATCAGAAAATGAGTAGAACTGACAAGTAAATCCAATAGTTGGGGTTTTTTAAATAAAATAAAGCACTAGCATAATTAATTGAAAAAAGAGACAGGCACAGAGAAATCACAAAATACAAAAATAAAGAATATAATGGGGAAAAAATACAGACAGGAAAACAAATACTTATTTTAAAAAACTATGTCTAGCATAATGTATGCTGTTCTAGCAGAACATAAAAGTCACTAATGAAATATTAATATGTTCTATTCATTCAAATGCATAATTATAGTGGCAATTTAAAAATTCATTCTTCTTAGATACAATTCCTAATGAATCTAATAATTGAAGTCATGAAAGACCAACATAGAGCTGCTTATTAATAATTACACATTTCAGAAGAAATAAGCAATTCTCTCACAAATCTGTCCCTGAGAAAAAGTCAGAAACTCATACAATGTTCATAAAGTATCTAGATAAAGTCAAGAACTGAAGAGTCTCAGATCTTCCCAGCTGGTAAGCTGAGTTAGCCGGTTACAGTTTTATTGATGGAGGCAGAAGACGTGCGATGCCCTAGTCACAGACAAAGGACTTCGGTACTCATGCATATCAGGTAGCACGAGCTGCATGTTTGCATTGGGTTTTCTTCAGCCTCTATTCCCAATGCAGCATATGGAGGAGTCTAAGTGGATGCTGCTCACAGAGGGGGTTGTGTCACACCTGAGAAGCTATGAGTTGGGCAAACCTGCCTAACCGTTTTCTCAAAGGAAAACATCTTTATTGTCCTGGACTTCCCCCCATCCCCTGCAAAAAAAAGGGCCTACTGCCCCAGAGAGATGCTGTCTCTATCTTCCAAGGCTGTTCACTATATAAACATCTTTGAAAAGTTAACACAGAACCAAAGCTGTCAAAGCTTCTGCTCACAAGACATGTAGAAACATGAGACCCACAGCAATTATCTGCAACAGATAGCACATGTACTACATAAAATATTAATTACACCAGATTGAGTTCAAACTCAGAAATACATATAATTCTTACAACTAGGCAATACCCTGCACCTAGAACATCAACATTCATAAATTATCACTTACAGTTTTCACATGCATATCAGTTAACTCTTGCTGAGTAAAAATTCAGCCCAAAAGTTAGTGGTTTATTATTTCTGCTGGCATCTGGGACCGTGGGGCGGGCGGCTTGTCCCCCTCCCAGGCCGCAGGTGCAGGCACAGCCACTGGTGCCCGGGACCACGGGGACCATGGGGCATGCAGATTGTCCCTCTCCCGGGCCGCAGTCGCAGCTGCTGGTGCCCTGGACCATGGGGCAGGAGGCTTGTCCCTCTCCTTGGCTGCAGCCTGGCTGGTCCCCATTACTCTCTCCCCAGTGGTGAGTGTCTGAGCCGTTAGGGCGTTATGACGTGAGGGTGTGATGACCATTTGCATATTAGTTCTTTATTATATAGAATAAGACCCTAGGTTGGCTAGATGATTCTTCTGCAGGTTTTACCTGGTTCAGTCACAGAGCTGCATTCCACTGGAGGTCTGATTCTGCTGGAAGGTCCAAGATGGTGTCACTCATATGTCTAGCAGTTGGGTAGAAGTCCTCAATTTTCCTTGACATGGCCACCTATCCACAAAGAGGCAAGGTAGGCTTCCAGAACTAAAATCCCATGGTCAGCATACTAATAGGGATCAAGGCCTCACACAATGTCACTTTAGCCACATTCTGTTAGTCAGAGCAAGTCACAGAGTCAGCCAGATCTAATAGATGAGAAAATCGTTTTGTCCTCATGATAAAGGGGCTGCAAAGAATTTGTGACCATATTTTTAACCTACCACAACATGACTCCTAGGTGCTTGGGATTTATTGACTGGACTAATCAAACAAAAACAATGCCCAGACGAACACTAAGAAAATGTAATTCAACCGGGCTCTGATGAACCAAGAAGGTTCACAGTAAAAACTACAACAGAACAGCATTAGCTCCACAGAATATTAATCATTAAAAAAGTCACTATAGTATGAAGTTTGGCCATTCTGGTTAAACAAAATTACAAAATTAATCCATGTCCTCTATTGTAGAAATTCTCAATCTTAATCAGAGAACCTTTCATTTGGGGGAAAACCTCCCACTGGCACTTTGTTCCCTATAACACTCTTTGGGAAAAGCTGATATCATGAAAACTGTAAACTTTAGAGATAGCAGACCTGGTTTTGACTCAAATCATTGCTACCAACAAGCTTAGTAGAAGCATAACCTGGAACAAGTTGCTAGGAACAAGTTCCTGAAGCAAAAATTCAAGATGCATTGTGAGGACTGAATGTAATAATGTATATAAACCAATCTGTGTAACAGAGAGTTCATAATACTGAAAAATTACTACTTTTTTTTCTTACCTTAAAATCATTTGTGTCCCTGCCCCTGCCAACTCTAAATACAGAGGAATTTATCATTCTACTTGGTGGTAAGAGATGAATATTTGGGTAATCAATCTAAAGGTATCAGTAAATTATTAGCTGCCTTTTTATGCTATACATAAGAATTCCCATCTCTCCTAAATAATGGGTCTATATTCTGCTGTGTGGAGGGTTTTCTCAAGTTGGTAGAAAAATAATGATAATACTGTTTTTAAAAGGTGATTTGTGGCTCACATACTAGCTGTAATCTCTTTTAACTTAATAGTATTTGTTGGAGTATAGTATATGAGGGTTTTTTAAACTTGTGAGGCAATGAAGAAGAGAAAGCTCTAAGGAGGATGGGATGAATCTCTGAAGATAAAAGACAAGGAGAAAGATGGAGACATCGAAGAAGGGGCAGAAAACAAGAAAAAGGTAAGGTGATTATCCATCCTGGCAAAGTAAACAGCTTGAGACAATTAAGAACCAGGAAGCAGCTTAAGGATCTGGGAGAGCCCGGGAAGTGGTGATGACAGTGGATCATGGTATGAGCTTACCAGAGACTGCAGGGAGAGCAGAGAGGGGCTGTGGCTCCCCCTGGACACAGGATGAAGAGCTTTCTCTCGGGCACCAAGACTGGAGGACTGCTGTTTGAACAGATTAGCTCTGAACATGGTTTAAATAGTTCTTTTGTCCCAGGCTTCTAGAATCTTGACTTAATTAACACCCATACAAACACACTGGGTTCTTCTCAAACTAAGATAATGCTGCGAGGACTCTGACAAGCCTGGTGTCTGCCTTCAGTATTTCTGGAAAGGAATATTCATTCCAGAACCAACATCCAATGGACTTCAGTGTATCCGTGGCTTAGGCTTCCCACCACGTCACTTTATGTTACAGGCCATCCTTGGAAAACCACCTTGTCAAATGCCCGTCATATGGCATGGACAAATTCTAGGCGTTGTATGACATCCTCTGTCTGAGTAATCGGGTATAATTCACACTATGTCTCTTACTCATTTTCAAGTCAGTTCTGTTGAAAGAAGGGACAAAGAGTAGTATATGTTTTCGAAGATACTATTTTTTTTAAAACTATCAGAGAATCTTTTCTGAGAGCAAACAATGGTGAGTGTCACTGAGCACCAAGATCTAGGAACAAGGACGTGGAATTGATAGGGCCTAATGTTCTGCTCAGTGAGAGCCAGCAAATCACAAAAATGTTCTTTTAACACATATCCACCCCAAAAACCATTACATTCACTTCAAATGTCTTATTTCTCTTTCTTTCATTTGGCTCAAAAGCAAAATTGGCAGTCTTAGTCACTACTGAAGATTAACTTCTAATGGAGTCGCTAGAGTACATAGATGCATATGAAGCATTTGCCATTGTTTTAGAAACCGGAACCTGAAAGATTAAAAGAGAAATTGGCACAGATCTTCCAAATACTTAAAATGAGACTGAAAATTATGTTCTTAAGAGCCCCTTTCAGTTTAAGTAAAAATAATGAAACAAGCATTTACAAAGAAAATAGAGCTCTAGCTGGTTTTGCTCAGTGGGTAGAGTGCCAGCCTGTGGACTGAAAGGTCCCAGGTTCGATTCTGGTCAAGAGCACATGCCCGGGTTGCAGGCTCAATCCCCAGTAGTGGGTGTGCAGGAGGCAGCCGATCAATGGTTCTTTCTTATCATTGATGTTTTTATCTCTCTCTCCCTCTCCCTTTCTCTCTGAAATCAATAAAAATATATTTTAAAAAAAGAAAATAGAAAGCCCAAAGAACCACTAGCAAAAGCAGCAAGAGTTTTGAGGGAATAAATAGAAGCATGTTGATTGCTTTTGGGTAAAGTTATAACCTTAATAAATAAAGAAACAAAGAAGATATTTTACATGTTGTGGATATATGTAAGAAAATAATGATCACTATTATTCACATGTTCTAACCACATAAACAATGGATACTAATAAGCAATTCAGTCATTTGACCCACAAGGTAACTATATTGGTCAAGGTAACTCTCCAGAAGCTTAACAAGGAAGCACTGGTGCTAATTCATTATGCATTGCTGCCCCTGGTCTGGAAGTGAAAGCATACTTTCCACAATTCCTCATCCTCCCCTGGGGGCCTCTGGAAATTCTTATCCCAGTTGTACCCCAAGAGCTCCACTTCCACCAGTAATCAGTGGGGACATAGCACCTCACCAATAACAATATGACTCCAACAAAAATCTGTTAGAACTAATAAACAAATTCAGTAAAGTTGCAGGATAAAAAATCAACAAAAATCTGTTGCTATTCCGTACACTAAAACAAACTATAAAAAAGAAAAATTAAGAAAACAATTGCCTTTACAACTTCATCAAAGAATATAAAATACTAAGGAATAAATTGAACCAAGGAGGTGAAAGACCTGTATACCAAAAACTATAAGACACTAAAGAAAGAAATTGAAGAAGACACACATTAATGGAAAGACATTTTGTACTCATGGATTAGAAGAATTAATTTGCTAAAATGTCCATTATACCCAAAATAGTCTATAAATTTAATGCATTTACTATCAAATGCCAATGACACTTTTCATAGATATATAACAAGCCATCCTAAAATTTGTATGTAACCACAAAAGATCCCATGTAGCCAAAGCAATCTTGAGAAAGAATAACAAAGCTGGAGGCATCGTGCTCCCTGATTTCAAACTACAAAGCTATATTAACCAAATTTAATGGTATTAACATAAAAATAGAAACATAGATTAATGGAACAGAATAGAGAAGCCAGAAATAAAACCACACATTATAATCAATTAATTTATGACAAAGGAACCAAGACTATACAACTGGGAAAGGATAGTCTCTTCAATAAATAGTGTTAGGAGAACTGGAAAGCCACATGCAAAAGAATGAAACTGGACAGCCACATGCAAAAGAATGAAACCGGACCACTACCTTATCCCATTCACAAAAAATAAACCTGAAATCAAAAATGAACCTGAAATCAAAAACCTGAAGAAAAATTAGGAAGGAAATCTTGCCATTTGCTACAATATGGATGGACCTCGAGGATATTATGTTGAGTCATATAATTCCTAGAAAGAGTAATGCCATATGATCTTACTTACACATGGAATCTAATAAAAATAAAGAAACAAAACCCATAAATATAGAAAACAGATTGGTAGTGTCCGGAGATGGAGTGGGGAGGGAGTGGGCAAAATAGGTTAAGATGGTCAAATGATACAAAATTCCAGCTATAAGATACATTAAGTCATGGGGATGTAATGTACAGCATGCATTGTACATTGAAAGTTGTAAGAAAGCAACCCTTAAAAGTTTTCATCACAAGAAAAAATATGTGTAACTATATTGGTGATGGATGTTAACTACACTTATTGTGGTGGTAATTTTGCAATATTTACAAATATCAAATCATTGTGTTGTACGTCTGAAACTATATATGTTATATTTCAATTGCTTCAATTAAAAAAAAAGAAAATTTAGAAGCTTTTCTGCCAAGTGATAACATTAAAGTGACAGTACACACAGAAAGAAAAGAGAAAGAAAGAAAGAAAGAAAGAAAGAAAGAAAGAAAGAAAGAAAGAAAGAAAGAAAGAAAGAAAGAAAGAAAGAAAGAAAGAAAGAAAGGAAGGAAGAAAGAGAGAGAGAGAGAGAGAGAGAGAGAGGGAGGGAGGGAGGGAGGGAGGGAGGGAGGGAGGGAGGAAGGGAGGGAGGGAGGAAGGAAGGGAGGGAGGAAGGAAGGGAGGGAGGAAGGAAGGGAGGGAGGAAGAGAGAAAGGAAAGAAAAGAGAAAAGAAAAGAAAAGATACACCAAAGGAGACAGATACCAGAACATTTGTTAAACTGTTCTTGGCTAGCAAATAAAAACTGAGATAAACTAAATCTATATGAAGAGGAGAATCTAGTATTATAATGGGGTACAGTTACACAGTGAAATACTATACAGATAATTAAAAGGATCAAATAAATCCACATTGGTAAAACAACAATAAAAAGGTAAATCTTTGGACTCATTGTGGGAGACTTCTGCCAGATTAAGCAAGCAGTCTCACCTTACCTCTAGACAACTGGAAATCATTGACATTTTTCAGCTAGGCACTGACACAATACCAGTCATTTTAAGAAGATTGATCTGGGAACTAACTGAAATCATGATGGATTAAAAATAAGTAATTTTAGAAGTAAATTCCATTAAAAAGCTACCGCAATAGCCCAGGCACAAAATAATTATGATCTTGAGTTCAAGTGGTCATAATTGGAATGGAAAGGGACAGAGGCAGTATCACAAAGAAAGGCATGGCAAAACTTGGGGACTGAAAAGAAAAGGGGCACGTTATAGGATGAATTTTGTTTCTACCCATCAAAATTCATATGTTGAAGCCTTTACCCCCACTGTGATGGAATTTGGAGATAGAAGTCTTTGGGAGGTAATCAGGATTAGGTAAGGTCATGAAAGTGGGGCCTTATAAAAAAGACTAGAGAACTCAATCTATTTTCCCCCTCCCTCGACCCCTTCACACACAAGAGGTCACATGAGCACAATGAGATGTCTGCCAGGAGAAGTCTCATAATGAAACTATCTTACCAGCATCTTGATCTTAGATTTTTCAGCCTTCAGAATTGTGAGAAATAAATTTAAATTTCTGTTGTTTAAGCCACTCTGTATATACTATTTACTAGTATTAGGACAGCTTGAGCTAAGACTGGTGGGGTCAAAATAAAATTGATTTTTAATCTGGATTCATGTAAAAATGATAATAATTCTGAGAAACAGCAAGGTAACAAGAGGATCTAGTTTGAGGGGATACCAATCTAAACCCACATAATTAGGTCAACTTTAGCTGTCCCGAGGTCATGCAAATCAAATGGGGCTATATACTTTGTAGATATAAAAACAAATGTAACTGAACATAAAATGATAATACATGGGTATGTCTCGCTGTAAGATGAGCACACACTGGTTTTACTTTTAAGACAATAAGATTGGCAAAGCTATAAGAATGTAAAAAAAATCATTTGGAACTCTCTGCTGCTGGTTTATGTTTGAGTTTGTGCTTCTATTTATTCTCCTTTGAAGGATGCTGGTAATGACAAACAATTTTCTGCCAGGATTTGATATACTACATTCAAATTGTTTACATTTTTATTATTTTTTATCACGATGTGTCAGTGGCACATAATAAAAGAAAAACCCATTCAGACCAAGAAGGTTTTCTCATTACCAAACTTTATTCTTTGTCTGTTGTTGTTCTCTTTTGCCCATCTCCACCCAACCTCAGCTCCCTCCCCAGGCCTTCACCGCACTGTGTCCTTGGGCTCTGCATATATGTTATTTGGCTAATATCTTCGCCTTCTTTTATCCAGTCCCCCCCCCCCACCCTCCCCCATTCTGACAACTATTGGTCTGTTCCATGTATCCATGCCTCAGGTTCTATATCGTTTGTCAGTTTATTTTGTTCATTAGATTCCATCAGTCTGGACAACTTGTGTAAAAACTGCATTCCATGCTGGGCCTGAAACATCCCAAAGCTCAATTTTGTGATTAAATTGTGACTAAGATTCAGATGTTGCAAAAAAGGTAGTGATCCAAATGTATTCCTTTCAATAAATTCTATTTTATTGCAGGATAAGTCTAAATACTGGAGGGACCGCAGGCCTTCAAATGAATCCTTACGCAATTCTCTCAAATTATTTCCACTGAGAATTAGTTTCTCGACCAAATGGTATGACCTCCATGTGTCTTTACCAATGTAAGAAATAGAGTTTCCTTGCAAGTTTAAGACAGTAAAAGCGCCACTGTAGGTGTTGGGCTCTGGCACGGGCACTCTGTGGAGTCTCTGCTTTGGGCTGAGACCAACACATGAAAGTGTTCCATTACTGCAGGTACAGACCTCACATATACTCATGGTGGCACTCTGCTCAGTCACTGGAGGAACTGTCTCTGACGACTCTCGTTGCTGAGTTTTGGCAACATCCGGGTCCACAGATTGGACTGTGACTTCGGACAACATTGGCTGCTGAGCCTGAATGGGCTCTGGAAGTGCCACCTCAGAGGGCTTTGGGGGAGATGCAGTCTGCTGCCGGGCTGTGGCATCAGCTTCCAAAGTAGGTTCTGGAGTGACAGTCAGCCCCAGGTCCAACGGTTGAAATGTGACTTCAGACAATGTTGGCTGCTGAGCCTGAACAGGCTCTGGACGTGGAAGTGCCACCTCAGGGGGCTTTGGAGGAGCTATAGTTCGCTGCAGGGCTGTGGCATCAGCCTCCGAAGTAGGCTGAGCTGGGGTCTCCTGCTGGGATGGAGGCTTGAGCTCATCTGTGAACTTTGGAGGAGGAGCTGAGGCCTTGTCAGCTGCAGTTGGTTCAATCTTTGTAGGGGGCTCTGAAGGTATCAAAACCCCTAGATCCACAGCTTTAACATTGATAATAGGCAACACTGGATGCTGAGCTTCACCCAAACAGAGAGGTGAGGCTGTCACCTCATGATGTACTGAAGGTTGAGCTATGACATCCATAGAGGATTTCCGGGGCTGAGCGCGACCCTTCTGCTGGACTGGAGAAGGGTGTACACCTGCCAGACACATGGGAGTGGGGGCTGAGCTCTTCTGCTGGATGGAAGATTGAACACATTCAGGGTAGGGTGGAACTCCTTGGTGGACTAACAACACTTTCAATGGCTCTGAGGACACTGTAGACTGAGCTTGGGTGTCATGTTGGGGTGGAAGCTGAGCTGAAGCATCCTGGGGGATTGGAGAAGCTTCCCTTGTCTCGGGGGCCCCTGGAGGCAGAGCTGAGGCTTCCTGTTGGAATGACGGAAGTTCATCATCTTCAGATATACATATAGGGTTTGGCTGATCCCAAGACCAGGGCTCGATGGGCTCCGGGGGAATGGAGGTCAGCAGGACAGGGTCCAGGGCCGGAGGCTGAGCAGCCTGGACTTGCAGCCACATCAGCTGCCATGTGAACAGGAGCCGGGAGGCCCAGAGGTGCAACCCAGACATGACAGGCACAGGTCCGGGGCACAGCGATCCTCCCAGGCAAATGAGGTGCTGGCACCACACGCTGAGTAGGAGCCTAACAATTGGCAGCCGCGTCACAATTGGTAGCTATGCCACGTATGCGCCACTTAGCAACCAAGCACCCCTCCCCCGCCTCAGGTTCCAACCTTTATTTAGGTAAGCTTTATTCATCTTGGGCTGAGAGTGACTTCAGAAAAGCGAGCCTTCTTAGTAGAATCACCAGGGACCAAGTGGTCCTTTTCCCCTGCATAAAAGACAACTACCTCTCCCTGGGTCTCCCCTCCCTCCTCACAGTGAGGCAGGATTTGAGCTGCACACCTGGGTGGCCCTGAGTCCAGCAGCCCAGGAATAGTGAAATGGGGGGTTGGGGAGGGTGCTATTGTGCTTCCCAAGGAAGCCACAGGGCCTGTCATCCCAGGAAATTCAAAAGTGCTAATCCAGCTCTGGCAATCTGAACTCTCCTCACAGTTGCAACCTGAGAGACAGTCTTCCTCCTCTTGGCCGTACTGCCTCCAGGAAAAGTAGATAACCTACAAAATGAACTGTTAGGGTGGTGGGGAGGGGGACACACTTTACAATTCTAAAGTGTTGCCATTTTCTCAAAATTCTCAGTATCCATGTCTGATTCTTTTTTTTTTTTTTTAATCCTCACTCAAGGATATGTTTATTGATTTGAGAGAGAGAGGAAGGGGTAGAAGCGGGGAGAGACAGAGAGAAACATAATATGAGTGAGAAACATCAATCAGTTGCCTCCCCTACCCACCCCAACCGGCAACTCCTTGGTGCATGGGACAACGCTCCAACCAACGGAACCCCCTGGCCAGGGCTCCATGTCTGATTCTGAATTCACCACTCTATTGCATTGGGGCTGCCACTGAATCAGTGATGACTCCAAAATGTCGGTAGGTGGAGTTTTGGAGGGTGAGGAATTCATTCTGGGATAGGCGGGTCTCAAACCAAGTGAGTAACTCTTCACAGTGGTGTGGGAAAACGTCCCTCTCCCACCTTGGCTCCCCACAGCCATTATTCTAGAAATGCAGCAATGCCACTTTTCTGAGGTCTACCCTGTGAGCACAAATGGAGAAGATATTTAGACTGTTAAAGCCAGAATGTTAAATCATTTTTTAAAATACTGTAACTGGCACCTAATATGCTTCCTTCACAGCCCTTTTTATATTTTATTCTATATTTTATTTATTCCATTCTCCTTGCTTATTGTCTAGCACAACCTCCCGCATGTAAACTCCAAGAGAGAGGGGGCTGCATTTTATTCCCAGTGTCTAACACATAATAATGGTTTTAAATGGAACTGATTCCAAGATTGGCCTCATATAGGGAGGATTTCTTGTCATAACCAGGTTTCTGAAATCTTTAGCATCAGTACGAAATCCTTTCCTCACATAGTTCACAGGAAGACAGATTTCTAAAAGCCCAGGATAATAACAGAGCTTTTGCTTTCTCATCAGAGGTTCCAAATTTCAAAATTCCAGCTAAGTATTCTCAGAAGCCCCACACAAATTAAATGCAAGAACTATCCTATTTCAACTATGATTTAAATTTTTTAAATTAGCAAATACTTGATTTCATTTTTAAATTAAATGTATCGGGGTGACACTGGTTAATAGGATCATATAAGTTTCAGATACAGATTTCTATGATACAAGATCTATGTATTGCACCATGTGCCCACCACTCGAACTCAGATCTTCTTCTGTTACCATATATTAGCCCTGCTTCACCTCCCCATCCCCACCTGCTTCCCTTTGGCAGCCACCACACTGCTGTTTGTGTCCATGCATTTCAGTCTTATATCCCACATATAAGTGAAAGCATATGGTTCTTAGCCTTTTCTGACTGGCGTATTTCACTTATCATAATATTCTCAAAGTCTGCCCATGTTGTTGCAAATGACAGTACTTCATCTTTTCTTATGGCTTAGTATTCCATTGTGGATATGTACCACATCTTTTTCGAGTCCTCTATCACAGGATACTTAGGTTACCTCCATGAATAATGCTGCAATGAACATAGGGGTGCATATATCTTTGTAAATACATGTTTTTGAGTTTTTTGGGTACATACTCAGGAGAGGGATTTCTGGGTCATATGGTAGCTCTATTCTTAATTTTTTTGAGGAACCTCCATACTGTTTTCCATACTGGCTGTACCAGTCTACAGTCCCACCAGCAATGAATAAGAATTCCCTTTTTTCCACAACCTTTCCAACACTTGTTATTACTTGTCTTTTGACAATAGCCATTCTAATAGGTGTGAGATGGCATCTCACTGTAGTTTTGATTTGCATTTCCCTAACTGCTAGTGAGGTTGAACATCTTCTCATATATCTATTGGTTATTTGTATGTCTTCCTGGGAGGACCTGGGAGACTCAGGTCCTCTGCCCATTTTTAATTGGGTTGTTTGGTGTTGAGTTTTGTGAGTTCTTTATGTATTTTGGATATTAAACCTTGTCGGAGCTATTGTTTGCAAATATCATCTCCCATCTAGTTGGCTGACTTTTTGTTTTGTTGTCAGTTTCCTTCGCTGCGCAGAAGCTTTTTAGTTTGATATAGTTCCATTCATTTATTTTTGTCTTACTTCCTTTTCCTTTGGGGTCAAGTTCATAAAATGTTCTCTATGACCAAGATCCATAATTTTGTACTTACGTTTTCTTCTATGTAATTTATTGTTTCAGGTCTTATATTTAGATCTTTGATCCACTTTGAATTATTTGTGTACATGGGACAAACTATAATCTAGCTTCATTCTTTGGCATATGACTTTATAATTTTTCCAGCACTATTTATTGAAGTGGCTTTCTTTATTCTATTGTGTATCTCTGGCTCCTTTATTGAAAATTATTTGCTCATATACATGTGGTTTTATATCTGGGCTCAACACATAAATTTTGTGGGGACACAAATATTCAGCCTATAACATCTCCCTTTTCTTTTCAGTTGACAAGTTCTGCCATATCTTTTGTGTGTGTGTGTGATAATGCATTCATTGGTCCCTTCCTTTTCAGTCTGATTACAAACATTTGAACTCAGGACCCTTATTATTTCATGCCTGGGCTGTTGCAATAGATTTTCAGTGGCGTTTGCCTTCTCTGATAAGAAGACTTTTCTGATGTCCTGTATGTTTCTCTGTATTTCACTCTGATAACACCTTGTATTTCTCTTAGCCCATTTACCACTCTGTATTACAATGTCCTTTATCCTGTTCTATCTCGCTGACTACACTCTGAGATTCTTGAAGGCAAGAAAACTGTGTTTCATCTCTATTGTTTGGTAATTGACATAAAATAGGTGCTCCATAAATACTGGGAAAGGAAAAGAAAGTCACAGGGAAGTGATAGAGAAAGAGAGGTAGGGAGAATAGAAACAATAGTAAGGGGCTTTACGTCCTTGATCAGATTCTCCCAAAAGCAGAGCCCGAGTTTAGGATTGAGTGAGTGCATCTAGTTTATCTGGGAAGGGTTAAGGATACTCACATTGGGCTGGGAGGTGGTACAGGAAGGAAAGAGAAGGCAGACAATTAAGGATGCGTTATTAAGGCAGCAAGCACCGTGGGTGATGAAACGATGTGGGTGAGGGGAAGCTCTTGGAAACCGGGTAAAGCACTGAGTCCAAGCCAAGGGTGGAGGGAGCCGGCGTGATTTACCCCCACACCCTTCAGTAACTGTTAGGTGCTACTCCCAGGAGCACTTTAATTCCCAGGTGTTTTCAGTCTGATGTGCAAAAGTGCTGGATGTTGGAAGTCGGGCTGGCATGGGTGGAAAAGGACCCCAGGAGATCTGAGTAAAGAATTGACAACATCTGCTATATTCAGAGACTAAAAAGAAATTTTCTTCAAGTTCTGTCCAAGAAAAAGAAAGAAGTGGGTTAAAGTATGGAAACCTGGCATGCTCTGGTGCATCAGTTAACAGATTTTAGGCTTTTATAGTCAAAGAATCTATTTTACAATGACAGGAACCAGTCCAAGGCTAATTTAAGGAGATACACCATCATTAAAAACCTACACCTAAACTTCACCAATATCAAACTTCCTTGGAGACAGTCACCTGATTCAAACATCCTTAGAGCAATTAGTACGTAAAACAGACAAAAGAGAAAGTATAGCTCTATGGCCCAGGAAGAGGCTTGCAGAGGCTGAGATTATCTCTGATCAGCTGTGGTCCTTAGCAAGGAACTAATAAGTCAAATGAAAGCAACCTCTAGCAGCATCCTCTTTTAAAGAAGCGCTAATCAAGGTGACTGAAAATAAATCTATGAAAGTATTCTCCTGGCACTTATGATGGGAAAATATGTCCTTCTAAGCACTCTTTACACAAGCCACATGAGTATGTTGTTGGTGGTAAGGCTATAAATTTTCTGCCAACTTAAAAGCACTGTTATAAATGCCACATAAATCCAAAAATAATGATAGATGTATATAAGTACACTTTTCTCATTTCTGACTTGACTGTTTGCAATCATTTCTAAGCTCAGTTAATAAAATCACCTTCAGGTGGAGTGTAACACATGATTCATTAAGCATTCAGGAAATGCTTTTATGAACAAAGCACAGGGCTGAACAACATGTGCCACTCAAAGAAGAAAACAGACTTTGCTCTCAGGAACTATATGACTTAACTAGAGGCCCGGTGCATGAAATTCGAGCATGGGAGGGGGGTCCCTCAGCCCAGCCTGCACCCTCTCGCAATCCGGGACCCCTCAGGGGATGTCCGACGGCCAGTTTAGGCTCAATCCCACAGGGGATCTGAATCGGGCCTAAACCGGCAGTTAGACATCCCTCTTGCAATCCTGGACCGCTGGCGTCTAATTGCTCATCAGCCTGCCTGCCTGATTCCTGATCACCCCTAATCCCTCTGCCTGCCTGCCTGATCGCCCCTAACCACCTCTGCCTCGGCCCCCGCCATAGCAGCTTTGTCTGGAAGGACATCTGGAATGACGTCCAGAAGGTTGTTCAGCTGTCCAGTCTAATTAGCATATTATGCTTTTATTATTATAAAGGGGGCATGATGGATGTGTAAAAAAATAAGACTGATAAATGTCATCACACACACAAGAAAAAGCTATGGAAAGCCAGAGAGGGGAAAGTTTATTTCATGCTCGTGGGTCAGCTGGCATTTGAACAAAGTCTGAAAGCACTTGCAGAATTTGGAACTGTGGAGGGACAATGGTATTCCATGGGGTGCAAAAACACAAAGACATGGTGGCAAAATAACAGGTGATTTACAGCTATGAATATAGAGTTCAATTTGGCTGGAGTGTGGAATATATAGAGAAAAGAAGACTGGAGTCAAAAACAGGATTATAAAAGGTAGTGAAATTATAGAGCTGCACTATCATAGTAGCCATTAGACATATGTTGCATTGAGCCCTTGAAATGTAGATTAAAATTATTTTAATTAGAAAAATGATGCAAAATAATTCCTATATGATGACGTTAAAATATTTTAATATATTGAGTTAAAAATATATTGCTTTATTTTTACTTTTTAATATGACCATGATAAAATCTTAAATTACATCCATGGTGCAAATTGTATTCTATTGGGAAAATGCTGTTCTGTAATAATATCTGGAAGATTGTACTTTGTTCTGTAAGAAGTTGTGGTCTTAGGACAGAGTGAATGACTGGGTGACATAATTAGGTACCTGCTTCAAGATGATTAATCTTGGCTTAAAAGGGAGGGACCACAGCAGAAAGAAGAAGAAAGAAAAGCATACAAGTTGTAATAAAGCAACTTGGCAGTTGGGTGTGCAGAAAAGGAGATGCGTGTAAGTGATAATGGGGGCGTAGAATTGGCAGGATTTGGCAGTGGATCAGAAGTTATGTGTAGGAAAGGGTAGAAGTCAAGTACAGTGCCAAGTTACTGAAAGAAGTAATTGGAATAAGCATGATGATGTTAACAGAAATAGTCAGAAGGAATCAGCTAAAAGGAAAAAAAGATGAGCTCGGCTTGGGACATAATGAGTTTTAGGTCCATGGGACATTCAGGTGGAGTAGCCAAGCAGTTAGAAATGTGTGAGAACAGATGCTGCTACAACCTGGGAGAATTTCAAAGGACATAAAGAGAAGAAGAAAACACTAAAAATTTTCTTAAATAGCAATTTGTACTCAAGAAATGGAGCCCTCTTTTTCCTCTTAGATGATGTATAGAGGTCACCCCTCCATGTGCTATCAAAAATACTATATATCACCTGGTAATGGTGTTTTTAAAAGGACGTTTAAGCTATAGAAAAGCATAAAAAAGGGAAATTGTCTCCATTTACCTATTATTTATTGAGTGCCCCTAAGGGGCAAGTGCTGTGTAGCGTGCTGGAGAGGTGGACATAAATGAGGCATCCGTCTGTTCCGAGAGCTTCTCACACTCAGTATTTTCTTCAGTGAAGTGAACATGTTAAGCAGTGATGAAGCTGATATGAAAGCTTGTCAAACCTCTAAGCTATAAAGATTACAGCCTCTAATAGAAACCAAACCTGAGGCAAAATGGGGCAGTTTCAAGAATGGCATTGTTTTCTTTCTGTTTTGTGACTGGTTTCAGTATGATACCATATTAGCCTTAACACTTTGCAGCATTATCTATCATTAAGCTTCTGTTGTTTTAAATGTTAATATTCAGGAGTCATTTCTTTCCAGTGAAGACAGAGTCTGTTCTCTGCTCTATGTGAAGTCACATCTCTAATTTTAAAATATCATTTTAAAATACTTATGGGAGCCTTCTTGCAGCTGAGAAGACTACTCTTTGCAAACTAAAAAACAACAAAAACAAAACAAACAAAAAAACACCTATATTTGCTAGTGAGACAAATAAAAACACCACATCAAAGTCTCAAAGCATTAACTGGAATCATATCATGGTGCAGATGCAATTGCATGGGCTAGTCTGTGCACTCCATAAACTGAGCATTTTGATAGGTTTGGGGGCAGGGAAAACAAGGACACTGAAGCCTTGAAGAATCATTATCTTCTCATGAAAGTCTGACCCCTGAGTGAAAGGAATAGAGAAGAGAAACATTTTTCAGAGAGATGTCAGAAAGTAGCCACAGTTTAAGAAACTAGATGGCTATAAGCAGACACTGTCATCGTGTCTGACAGAGTGTCTAAGTACTGCACAGTACAGGGTTAGCTCTGTCATTTCCACTGACGGAGGGTGAGCCCACAGTTTTGCAGATCTGTACTGGTGGTTCTGGCAAAACACAATGCAAAATCCCTTCCGGGGGAAAAAAGGACACAAATTTTAAAAAGACCAAGTATGATGATTTCTTACCACTGACAAATCATAGTTACTTTAACTCACTTCTCTTCCAAAAATAGAATAGAAAGGATAGATTCAGATCCAAGATCTTACTTTGTCAGAATCCTGATGATTTGTGCTAGGATGTAGTCATATCATTGGGGAGAGAGCTGATGGTAAGCCTTCAAGCTTGTAATTAACCCTAAAATAAGAAAATATGATTGAATGATCATTCTAATAACAGAAGAATAAATGATGATACAGTGACAGATCAGACAAAGGAGTTCTTTCTCAGAGAAAAAACATCACTGCAATTTCCATTTTAATTTGAGCTGAACTATTATTTGGTAAAACTCTATAGATCCTTAAAGAATATTAATTCAAATCTTCTAAGCTGTCAGTGAAATACATTATAACTTTATTTTTCTTTTCCTCTCCATTACTTCAGAAGTCTTGACGGTAGAATGAAAACGTAGCCCCTATTACAGAAAATGGCATTTTATGTGACCCTTATAATGATTATGGAAAAATCAAAGCATTGATCTTATCCCCATTCCACATTTAGATGATGGCATGGTCATTGCTTCTTTTCCACTTTAACATTTGCTTAAGTTTAATCACTGTACAATTAGAAAGCCATCTCATAACATTAAATGCAAGACATTAATTTAAAAAGAAATAAAATATCTATATTTCATGTTCTCTAAATACCAGCTTGGGTTAAGTCACCCTACAATGAAGAGCATTTAAAAATTTTTTATATTAACATATCCTTTTTTTTTGGAGGGAGAGAACTAACCTTTACTGATCTCTTATGAAATGCCAAGCACTAGGTGAAGTCCTATATACAATTATGTCATTTAATTCTCACTCTACCTATGAGATCCTGAAACAGGAATGCCAGGATTGACATTAGTAGAAATGGGGAAACTTAAGCAAAGTCTACCCCATTCAGTCCCCTACCTTAGCTTGCTGTTCCTCTACCTTATGAGGTTTGCTTGACTGGATGTTACAGCATCAACTGCTATTTCCCTGACAGACCTGCATACAAGAAAGCACAAGTTTAAGGAGCAACAGTAGGCATGTATTTTGGAGACTCCTAAAGAGAAGAAAGTATACTCTAAATAGTATGTGCTGCTCCTATATTTTTTGAACTCGAGTAAAAATCATTTTAGGATTTTTCTTTGCTAGAGCTAATCATTTTCTCTATCAAAAATAAGCAGAGAATGGTAAGGATGTAGCAGAAATGTTTTACAAAGATAGCCGTGTGAATCAAATGCTATAGTTAATTGCAATGTCAGCGGAGGCAAGGAGGAACCTAGAATCTGAAAATGTTGGTTACAAGTAACCAACTAAATCAGAAATGTTTACAAGTCATAGAAATCAAGCTGAACTAGTTTAAGCAAAAAGGGGAGTGGGTAAATGCTAAAGATTCTTAGGACATGTAAGAACAAGTTGAACGTACTGAACTTGGAAAGGTCAGAATAAGGAAAGCTCTGATTCCCAGAGTTCCTTAAAATATCGGCAAGTGATGGACAATAAGTACATGAAAAGTCACTCAATATTATTAATCATTAGGAAAATAGAAAACAAAAACACAAAGAGGACGCCACTTCACACCCATTAGGATGATGGCTATCCTATATAATCCTATATAATAAAGATGTAATATGCAAATGGTCATTACACCGTGAAGCATAACGACCGACTGCGTAACAACCAGATCACAGATCAGCAGAAGGGTGGTGCAGTGAGCTATAAGCAGGTGGTGGAGAGCTACAGGAGGGGGCAGGGCAGCAAGCTATGCGGGGGGAGCGGGGGGAGCTACAGGAGGGCAGGGAAGCGAGCGGAGAGCTACTGGAGGGCGGCAGCAAGCTACTGGCGAGCTACTGGCACACGGACTCGTGCGCAGGGCTACTAGTCATTTAATAAAAAAAAAAGAATGAGTGCTGTCAAGGAGGTAGAGGAGAAATGGGTACGTGTGCAGTGCTGGTAGAAACATAAAATGGTGCAATTGTAGACAACAATATGTCAATTATCAAAATCACCATAGGATCTAGCAATTTCACCTCAGGATATATAGTGTTATGGGACCTTGAGTTGATTAGGACTCCTGACAGGCCTATAAATGAGTGATGTCCATGACATCCTGTCCTCAACAGCCCTGCTCAGCTCCTATACTAGACTCAGATCTATGGCTTTCTTCATGGAGTCATTCCATCTCATATTTGGTCTTTCTCTTTTCCTATTTTTCCCAGCATTATTGACTTTTCCAAAGAGCCCTGCTTTGTTATGAGGTACCCAAAGAAGGACAGCTTCAGTTTTGTCTCCAGCAATGTTTCAGACTTAATTTGCTCTACAACCCACTTGTTTGCCCTTCTGGATAGATGCCCAAAAGAACTGAAAGCATAGATACATGTTCATAGCAGTATTATTCACAATAGCCAAAAGCTGGAAGCAACCCACCTTTTGGATGGTGGATAAACAAAATATGGTATATACATGTAGTGAAATATTGAGAGGGAAGAAAATTTTGACAAAAGCTGTAATATTTGTGGACAAAAAAAAGGGGTCACATACTAAACCTGACAAACTCAGTGGAGGCCTGCATGGCAAGCCCTACTAACTCAGAGACAGAAAGTAACCACAGAGTATGGTCTGAACATAAAATATTCCTTACTGCTCTGTCTGGTTTGGCTCAGTGGATAGAGCATTGGCCTGTGTACTGAAGGGTCCCAGGTTTGATTCTCAGTCAGGGCAAATACCTGGGTTGCAGGTGATCTCCAGTAGGGAGTGTGCAGGAGGCAGCCAATCAATGATTCTCTCTCATCACTGACATTTATATTTCTCTTACTAAAAGTAGGTCATGGTGGTTAGTCACATCATAGGCTTATAGCTTCCTTGACAAAGGTCAGTCTTTACCTTAAGTAAGCCTGTCTATTATCTTTCTGCATCTAAGATAACATACCCCTGGGAATCCTGCATAATAAAGAGGTAATATGCAAATTGACCATCATGCCCTTGCACAAGATGGCCACCCCATGTAGTCAAAGATGGCCACCACAACATGGCTGGCAGGGAAGGACAGTTGTGGGTGATCAGGCCAGGAGGGGAGGGCAGTTAGGGGGTGACCAGGCCAGTAGGAGAGGGCAGTTGGGGGGGACCAGGCCTGCAGGGGAGGGCAGTTAGGGGTGACCAGGCCTGCAGGTGAGGGAAGTTGGGGGCGACCAGGCCTGCAGGTGAGGGAAGTTGGGGGTGACCAGGCCAGCAGGGAAGGGCAGTTGGGGGTGACAGGGCCAGCAGGGGAGGGCAGTTGGGGGTGGTCAGGTTGGCAGGGGAGGGCAGTTGAGGGCAATCAGACCAGCAGGGGAGCAGTTAGGTGTAGATCAGGCTGGCAGGGGAATGGTTAGGGGGTGATCATGCTGGCAGGCAGAAGCGGTTAGGGGCAATCAGGCAGGTGAGTGGTTGGGAGCCAGCAGTCCCATAGGGATCAGACCTAAACTAGCAGTCGGACATCCCCTGAGGGGTCCCAGATTGGAGAGGCTGCAGGCTGGGCTGAGGGACACCCCCCCCACTTGCATGAATTTTGTGCATCAGGCCTCTAGTATTCGAATAACCACCTTTTTCTGGACCCTCGGGGTACAACCTTGCACCAGAGCACTAGACCACAGAACCTCTCATTGTTATCTTGCTCCCCGAATACAATCTCTGTGTGTTGTAAATGTTAACTATCCTATACCATCAATGTAAAAGAAGTACCTGTCCCTCCATTTTACCCTTTATCAAATCTCAGAGATTTTCTTGATTTACTTTCTCCTGTCTCCCTAATCTACCATCAGTGAATTTCATGTGACCCTATGCTATGTCTCCTCTTTGGATTCTAATGTATACAATAAGCTGTAAAACTGCCAGCATCTTCTCAATCCATTGAGATTTTGCTTCCCAGCAACCATTGTTAGTTTGGCTCAAATAACTCATAAAAATTCTCTACTGATTTGATGTTTTTTTATATCGATCGACACATGGATGAACCTTCAAGACATAAGGGGAAGCAGAGTTTGCCATCCCAATATATGCCTTTTGAAGATACTACGTATTTTAAGCAGATTCTTTTTAAGAAACAAAAGACTCAGGAAAAAATATTTGACCTTCCCCCTACCTGTCAAAAATAATTTAGTTGGAGGATCTGCTCCAGGAAGGGAGCTATCACCATAGTTAACTATAATTTAACATGAGTTAGTATGTCATTGGGAGGAACCTAGCAGCGTCTGTTTGATCAAAATCATCTCTGTGTTCCATTGTTAAGATGGCCCAGCAAACAGTTATTTACCAAACATTTGCCTTTCCGTCTCCTTGCGAATTGCCTTCCTGCCCTTTGAAGTCTGAAATCACACAACCCAACTTCTCCTTAGCTCAAGATGGTATATAAACCTTAACTGCCCAATCCACCCTCGGATCTCATATTCTTATGAAACCCCCATCTGTACATATGTAATAAATTTGGTTATTGTCTCTTATTAATCTAGCTCATGTTAATTTGATCATTCGCCCAGCCAGAAGAACTCACAAGGATAAAAGGGCAGTTTATTTTTCCACCCCTACAACATTATGCTAAGTGAAATAAGCTAGTAACAGAAGGTTAAATATTATATGACTCCACTTATATGAAGTACCTAGAGTAGTCAAATTCATAGAAACAGAAAGTATGCAGAATGGTGGTTTTCAGGGCCTGGGGGTGGGGGGGCGGGGAGAGTGGGGAGATGAAAAAGTTCTGGAGATGGATGGTGGTAATGGTTGCACAACAGTTGATTGTACTTAATGCCAATAACTTTACACCAAAAAAAAAAAATGCTTAAAGTGGTAAATTTTCTGATATATACAAAAAAAGACAGAGAAAGGATGAGAACAGAGAATAGGTCACTGGATTTGAACATTAAACGATTACCATTTATTGAAAGTGGGATTTCAGCAAAGATGAAAGCCAGGGTATGAAGGTGTAGGAATCCCACAAGAGATAAGTTGGCAAGGGAAGCAGTGGACAAGTGTGTTCATAGAGGGTAGGTATAGGGATGGCAATAGTAGCCAGATGAGAGAATAAACTTAGAAATTAAAGGGAAGAAATAAAGAAATAAAAGGTGAAGCTTCTACTTTCGGATTAACAAAAAGAACAATGCAGTTAATGTCTAACAATTAATGTTTTGTATTTGGCAAATAGTAAGTATATAAACTAGTTAGAGGGCAGCTATACAGGTATTGTATTACAGAGCATTCCATCCTGACCTTCTGTCTCAGAAGAAAATCACTTTATTGGATTAGGCAAGTCAATTAGGGACCATTGGGCCATAGCTTTATCATGGTTTCTGTGGTTTTTGTCTCTAGAGATAATTGTCAGTTTGACTAAGAGTAAGGGCAACTACACAGAGAAAAAGATATGTAAAGCACTATCCTCTAAAATTCGAAGGTAAAAAACAAACAGACAAAGCAGAGAAGAAAAAAGAAACAAACATTCAGGTATTTATATTTCTACAGTCTTTATACATGTAATAGCTAATAGATTATATTTAATCTGTTCCATTGAATAGCTTCCTTTAGAAACTAATTGTACACCTTTCTGGGAAAGTAAAATTGAAAGAAAATGTAACTATTATTGCATCGCTGCACAGAAATTTTTCTATAAAAATGGTTTTTAAAAGGAGTAAACTGTTTAATTGTAATAAAACTGAAGAATTATTTCCCTTACATACAGAAAAGGAATTAAAATTAATTAAAATTAAATTTTAAAAGAGATTCAATTCCAAGGTTAAAAAAAAAAAGGCTAACCACATAGCTTTACCAAGGCTGACATTAACAGTTTATCAATAGAGAGTGTAGCGTGTTACCTAACTCTCAATATTATTTACCGTTCCAGAGGTGGTACAGTGTAGGGGTTAAGCACTAAAACCTTAGAGCCATACTCTCTGGGTTTGGAGTCTATCTCTGGCACTACCTGTCTTTTAATCTCCAGGTGCCTCGATGTCTTAATTTGGAAAATAAGGATGATGATGGGGCAGGGGGGTGAGGGGTGATTGACCTACTCTGCAAGATTGTTGTGAGGATTAAACAAGTTAACACATATACAGTATTTATAATGGTGCCTGACATAGGAAAAAGTGATTATAAGAGTGTTATTGTATTTTCAAGTCACTGCAGGTTCTGCAATATGCAAGTATTAGCAGGCAGGAGAATAAATGGCACCTGTTTTTACTAGTATTACCTCCTGCTGATACTTACTTTTCATGTGTCACACTGCGTTATTTGGAAACATGCATGTCTTTGTTCTCCCACAGAGGAGTATCACACCAGCTCAGCACCCTCCTCTCCCTGCCCTGCCAGGCTGCTTCATTTGATAGGTTCAGGATCTCTCTCTCTCTCTCTCTCTCTCTCTCTCTCTCTCTCTTTCTCTCTCTCTCTCTCTCTTTCTCATCTCTGTCTGTCTCTTTCTCTGTCTCTATCTCTCGCTTCTGGTAGCAGTCAGCAGCTTCTTTAAGTATTATTCAGCCACACATGAATGAATACATAAATATGTTAGAATGACAATAGCAATGCAAGTAAACCCAGAGAAATTAAGTAACTGCATATGGCAAATAAAGTTGTCACTGCCACTTATGTTAAAAAGAAAAGAAGGAAAACTGAAGCAGGAATTCTTATAAAAATTTTATTATGTAGCACTAAAATCTGTTTTTAATGTACAGTATGTTTAAAATGTTAATATTCTATTAGTGCTTTATCTATTAGGCACTGACCACTCATATTTTGAGGGTTTTTAAAACTATTTTTATTATTATTTTGATCAATGTTTTTATCTATCCTAACTATCAATGTCGCTATAATTTCTGAGCAAAAATCATCAGAACATAAAATGAAAGTAATTCAACACGACACTGGAGAACAACCTTGTTTGGAAACAAGCATAAAAAATAAGTGAGGTGGTAGGCGGAAAGAACCACACAATAAAACTCAGCGGATGGTTCTGTGCATTGCTGCGTTCCCCCTGCCTGAAACAGTACTTGGCACACAGCAGGCATCTAATGCATAGTTGTCTGAGTTTTGAATGAATGAAAGAATTGTTAACTTTATCAAGCCTAAGTTTCTAGATTTTGTAAGGGGTCAACAATCTGAGAAGTGGTTGGGGGAGGAACAACCTACTTATGGATGTTTAGAAATATGGTGAGTGGGGGTGTTGGTTTGTCAAAATGAGTTTGGGTGCTATAGATTGACAGTTAGTAGGTGGGGGCCCAGTCATGTTAAACTCTGCAATACGGAGACAAGTGGAAGTAATTATAGGCCAATCTAACACAATAAAGAATTTTTCCACCCAAACTGAAGACAGCCATTCATCAAGAATTACTGAAAGCAGAACTGGGGTGAAAAGGATAAAAGAAACAAAGACAAGCAAATTAGCAATGTAGTAGGCAGGACTTGGGTACCTTTTACCTTTTATACTTCTCAGGAGGTCTTTGCTATGAGTGGGAGGGAACTGTTTAGAAAACTGAGCTGGTCTGAAATGTCTAAATCAGAACTTCTGGTATATATGTACATGCACCAGAAGTGACACCAAGCATCTACTTTTTATATTATTTATACTAAAAGAAAAAAGAAATAACTATCAAGTAGGGTGCAAAGTTACTTTACCATAAGAGAGTCAAAGAAATCCCATATTTGTGGCAAGCGTCAAGGGCATGTTCCCAGAGCTCCATATACCCACCCCCACCCTATCAGTGGGTGGTACTTTGGTGGAAACACTAGCTCAGGCCTTGAGCAGTGAATAGTTCATCAGAGAAGAACAGCCGTACTAAGTATGGAACACTGCGGGGCACCAGGATAGGACGAAGCAGAAGAAAAACATCTAAAGGAAGGTACAGATGTTCAGGTGAGTCCACCAAAGACAAGCTTCAGAGTACAAAATACCCAAAGTACACAAGGTGAAAACATTAAAGCCCTGTTTATTCACTTAGTAAATTATACTGAGTACTTCTTTGCATAGGCATTGTGGTAGGTCTTAGGGATAGAGATGAGCAGGAGACATGGCCTGGTCCTCATGAAGCTTATAGTCTATCATGAGAGGCAGCCATTAAACAAATCAATAATAACTGAAACTCACAGAGCCTGTAGGTTTAGGATAGCGAGGGGATCTATTTTAGATGGAGGATGAAGAAGGACTTCGCTTAAGAAGCGATATCTTTCAGGGTCTTGAACGATGACTAGAAATTAGATAATCTATACAGAACCATATTCAGGGAGACGGCTCAGCCTGTACCCAGGCCCAAGGCAACAGAGTCTAGAACATTCCTAGGGCTATAACAAGGGACATGTGGCTATAGCCTTGGTAAGCTGGGAGGAGATACATGAGATAAGATTGAGGACAGACTGGGAAACTCCTTCAGTCTCCTACAGGAATTTGGGTTTCACTCTAATCAAACTGGGAAACCACTGGAGGGCTTTAATCAGGCATGGGCCAATTTTGGTCTTATTAAGATCACTCTGACTACAACGTGGAGAATTAAAGAGGGGCCAGAAAAGGGGCAGGGAAGCTATGAGGGAAACTATTTCAATGGTTTAGGTGAGAAATGATGGTGGTGTCATTGGGAGTAACAGCAAAAGAAATATGACATATGGATGGATTTGAAGCAGAGTCAAAGAAATGGTAATGGCCTGGCTGGTGTGGTTCAGTGTTTGAGAATCAACCCATCAACTAGTAGATCACGGTTAGATTCCTGGTCGGGGCACATGTCTGGGTTTCAGACTCCATTCCCAGTAGAGGGCATGCAAGGGGCAACTGATAGATGATTCTCTCTCATCATTGATGTTTCTCTCTCTCTTTCCCTCTCCCTTCCTCTCTGAAATCAATAAAAACATTTTTTTTAAAAAGAAATGGTGATGGATATAGGGAGTGATGAAGAAGTGAGTGGTGAGGATGAATCACTCAAATGAGCAACTACAATGGTGAGAAAGGCTGCCATGTTCTAAAGTGGGCAGATCAGAGGATGAAGAATTTCAGCAAAAGATGTTCAAGGACTCCGTTTTGGACTTGTTTATATCAGTGACTGAGAGCAGTCCGAATGGAGGTATTTGATGTTCAAATCTCCAACTTAGATCAGGGTGTGCATTTGGGAGTCCCAGGCTCACAAATGGGAGTACAGAAAGACATGGCACTGGATAAGATCACCTAGGTCCTAGGTGAAGCATGGTTGTCTCAGTCCATTGAGGATACACTATTAAATGAATTCTCTGATGTCAAGTAAGTATGACCTCATGGGAAAATGATTTTTCTATTATATTTCATTTGCTAGCCTTTTTTTTTCTGGTCTATATTCTAACACACCGAATGCACAATAAAACAAAATAGAGCTTGGTGTTCTGGTTCTATGTACTTCGCATTCAGATGAATGGTTCTGACCAAGGATGTAGCAATTATTGTTGTTTTTATTCATATGCTTCCTGCATTATTCATGAGTTCAGTAAAAGGGTCACTAACCTGTTTATCAGAAGTTCACGGTGGATCTGTAGCACACAGTGCATTAGTATGGGAAGCATTTGCAGCCTATTTGCACATGTCGGTTTCCATGATTCAAATACCGCTGGCCCCATCATCACCTACAAAGTGAAATCGCAACCCGAGGCTGCAGAGCCTTGCAGCCCCTCTCTTGTCAAACCCTCATAACATGGCATTTTAGCAGGAGGCACTTACACTGCTTCCCACTGCCCTGCCTCTGCCCAGGCTTTTCCTACACTAGCTCACCCTTCCCTCTCATTTCCCCTTCAGAACATCCACCTTCAGAATACTCCTCTGCATCTCCTGGAGGTTTCCATGATCCCTAATTAGGCCACTCCCTCTTCTTTGCTTGCTTGTCAATCTTCCTACAAACTCCTTAAAATCAGAGCCTGAGTCAAACCTGAGTCTATAACTCCTGGCATAAAGAGTAAGTCTGTTCCATTGAATTAAATGGAACAATCATAATGCAGTTTAATGTGGCAGAGGGGTTATTTTGTTAAGTATGGAAAAACTACCACATACTCCCAGAATCATGCAAAAAATAAGTAAATAAGTAAACTACTGTGTGCCAGGAAATGCAGCTACTTTGAAAATTTCAGACACTGGTCATTTTTTTAAAGGTGCTATTTGACTTAGAAAAGACAAATTATCAGCCTCCAGGCATAAATCCAATCTGTAGTTCCAATCACTCAGTGAGACCTAAATCATCTCTAGCCTTTTGAAACTGCTGCTCATGGTACCATTTAAAGAAAGCAGAAGATGAGCCAAAAATCCCTAGGAAGCTTTTAAAGTGCTCGGTGCCTCAATTTGGAATCCAATACAGAACAAAATGGAAACGCTTTCTCAGTTAAAATTGTGCATTGCAAAATCATTCTAACCCCACTGACTCAAAACACAACAAAAATTTAAAAAATAATTAAAAAGCAGTCCCACTGTAAAAAAATTTAATTGCCCAAAGCAAAAGATACTTTGTCACAATATTCATCTTCACTTTGTTAACCTCACATAACAACATTCAGGTTTAACAAGGTTTTCCAAGAAAATGAGAGCTCAACAAGAAAGGAAATGTCCTTGGAGTTAGCCCTGGACTGGTGGTTGGGCCTTCAAGGAGTCCCTCAACTTCTTGGCTACTCAGTTTTCTCATCTGTTTAATGGAGCTAATAAATTTATGCCTTAAGGCATCATTGCGTGAATTCAATGAGAAAACATTCAGTTCACGTTCAATAGATGGTTGTAGAATATGAATGATCAGTCTTATCACTGTAGGTTAGGGTTAAGGTCATAGACTCTGGAGGTCAGACGACTTGCTGTTGTGACCATGGGAAAATGATTTACCTTCTCCCGGCCTCAGCCAGCTACATAATTTATAGAGTCTAGTGTAAAATGAAAACACAGTGCTCCTTGTTCAAAAATTATTAAGAATATCAAGACAGTGACAATATAGCATTAAACCACATAAGGGCTCCTCTGAGGCCCTGTGCAATTACACAGGTTACAGGCCCAGCAAGCCAGGCCTGGCCTCAGCTTCCTAACCTGAGGACAACAGTATTTACCACATGGGATTGGTATGGAAATTAAATGAGGCAATACTTGTAAAACAACCAGAATAGTGCCTGGCACATAGTAAATATTCTGTAAGTGTGAGCTACATACATGTATACAACAAGATGGGATCCTAGATCATTTTTGTGTTAGAAAAAGTCAAGTCTTGGCACTCAAACTCCAAGGGGGGAAGGACATAATAAGAATAGAGCCACAGTTGTTTAGTAATTATTCACCTTACAAACTATAAAAAGAGGTTTCCTTACAAACCCTGGGAAACTGGAGGATACGCTGCAAGAAGAAACACAGGGCTATAAAAAGAAATACGTTTTAAAAGCAGACCAAGGACAGGATACGCTTTGATGTGGGTGCTGTGCCTGGACCCTGACCCCCCCTCTGGGAGTTTGCCTCAGGAATGCTGACCCTTCTCCAGTCCCAGGAATGGGCTGAGCTATTTGTAACATCATAGAAGAGTAGCCACTTTGGACTTCCGAGCTCCTGAAGGCTGGACTGCAGGACTGAAGACCGACCCCACCCTCCCCCTTTCCCTGTCACGCTCACAGCTTGCCACTGCATGTCGTTATCTTCCCCCTCACTCATATATAATCAGCCAACTGGCCAGGGGAGTCAGAGCAGAATTTCCAAGGTGACCCTCTGCTCTCCCCATACTGCTGGCATTATTGGAATAAATGCTCGTTCACACACGATTCAATCCTGTCTCTCCTTCATGTGGCTGAAGCAGTGACAGGCAGCCTCGAACTCATGTGTCCAGTATCAGAACCTTGCTCCAGCTGCCCATCTGAGTCTCTCTCAGGTGTACTTTTTAAAAATAAAACTTTACCACTTAATTGGTGGCAAATACTAATTTTATAACATAACTATAATAAAAAAAAAGAATACAAGGAAAGGCCCCATATTTTGCATCATTTTTTCTTTACCTTCCTTCCATTGAAATCTTCTAGTACAACTCAACACCCATCCCTTTCCAGGTCATTCCCTCTTTGGAAAACTCAAGGAAAGGTTAAGGTACAAAGGTAGGATCTATGTATCAGCTTCTTCAGGAATTTGTGGAGAGGATACAGTGCCTAAAATTCACGAGTCAAAACTCTTCTTGGAAAGAGGTTCAGGAAAAGAGAAAGATCTTTGGGAAAAGAGTAATGAAAAGCAACCAGGCCCAACTAAATGGAACTTTGCCATCTCTGTCAAACTCGGAGAGAAATGAAAGAAGGAAAGTCTGCAACATTGAGCTATGGCCTCTGAGGCCATTTCTGTGTCTCCTCTGCCCTCTTTACTTTGTGGAGGAGCAAGTGCTCAAACCCAGAATGCAAATAGTAGAATTCATCATGTCCATGTTGATTTTTCAAATGTATCTTCCATGTGGATATAATTATACTTAACTACGTTGTAAAAATGTTAAGATTAAGACAGAACAACCAGTTTACTACCATAAGAAGATGACTAGAGTCTTATCATTGAAAGTTCCTGATTTCTTTAGAGGCAGAAAATAACTTCAAATATTCTGTCAATGGATCTTGAAAAAGTAACAGCATTTCTTACTGATTTTATATGAGAAATAGTATAGACATTTCCCCTTTCCCAGATATTTTCTTTATACCCTATAAAGGGGAAAAAAATGATCCAAGAATGGTAGTAATCATCATCACAGTAATAGTGATTTTCTTCCAAGGAGTTTAAAGTACTTATTTAATAACATTTTATAATAAAAGAAGGCAAATAGACTATTGATCAACTCGCATTACTATCATTATTTGGATTAAATAATGAAATAGCATCTGTAGTGAATTTTAAAATATCTGAGAAAATCAAACACCAAAGAAATATTAAAAGCATAGGCATTTCTCTTATCTTGACCTTTGAACTTCATTTTCTCTATAAAAATACTTGGGTGATTGAGTTCTGATAACTCATAATGTAAATTATACCAGGGTGAGCTTACAACAATATAGCAATTTAGAAAATGAGTGGTCAGATAGGAAATGTTACATTAACCTACCCATCTGGTTACTCAATATTCATGACTCACAACTGGAGCAGTTTTTACAAGTCTCATAGCAGTAACTCCAAGCAAATTGGAATCTTTGGGAATAAACACTAGATAGTAGAGCAATACTTATTGTTAAGTCAGTTCTTATTAATCCATCACTGTACAAGTTGGAGTTATTTTAGTGTATACATAGCAATGATGTCATCTGTCTGAGGCTCTATTAGCACATTATCATTAATCCTTGTCAACTAAGGAGTATTCAATTCTCAAATGTAAAACTTTAGCACAATTATTTGACAGAGAGACATAATCTCACTGTCAGTATAACTGAGCATATTAAAAGACATGACTCACTTTATAGAATCAGACAGAGTTACATACAATTTCTGTTCCCACCATTTACTATCTGAATGAACATGGACAAGTTACTTTAACTTTTCAAACACTCAGTCTTCTAGACCATAAAATTGTCATGAAAACAGTACCTAGTTGATAGGGTTGCTGCAAAAAGTCAAGGAATAATCTATAAAAAGTGCTTAACATATATAAGCTGTCATAACTCATTATTTATACATTAAAATGCATTTAATGGTATATTATATAGAATATACTCTCTAATTTAACTTGGGATATAACTTAAACATAACCTCAAAGATCTATATTATTGGAATTTTCAGCCACTATTACCAGATTTTTGAATGGGCCTCTCAAGAATTTATCCAGGAGCTCTGAAGAGTTACGTGGGACAAGGGAGGAGTGAATGGTGGGTTGCAGGGAAGGGTAATTGGGTGGGGACCAAGAATTGGGAGGACAGAAGTAGACAACATGCCCTTTCTTCGGGTTCATCAGAGCATCTGAACATTATCTGAAGGTATCTTTGATTCTTAGCTTTCACTCACACTCACATCCTATCTATCAGCTAATTGTCAGTGCTACCTTCAAAATATATCTAAAATCTGACCATGTCAGACTGCTTCTAAATCCACCACTCAAATCTCCATCACCACTATTTTTTATTGTTCTCCCTTCTACTCCCAGCCCTCCCACAATATCTGTTCTCAACACCACAGTCATCGTGGTTCTGTTGAAACCTAAACCTGATCTTGTTACTCCTGTACTCAAAACATTCCAATGGTTTCCCAACTAATTTAACTAAGAGTAAAATCCAAAATCTTTTCTATGGCCTACAAGGTCACCCACTACCTCTCAAATAGCATTCCCTATGACACTTCTCCTCCTTCTCTCTGATCCAGCCACAGGGCCTCCTTGCTGTTCTTCCAACACATCAAGCACGCCCCTGTCTCAGGGCCTATGCACTCATGATACCCACTATCTGGACCACTCTTTTGCATGGCACCCATATAGACACTTGCTTCATATTTCTTTTCAAATGACACTTTCCCAAAGATGCCTCTCTGAACCTCCTACATAAACTAGCTTTCCCCACCCCTCACCACCCTTATTCCCTTCACCTTGCACCTATCACCACCATCAGACAAGTCTGTTATTCGCTGTTTATTGTCTGATCCCTCGATTAAAATACAAATTTCAGACAAGGAGACATCTCTTTTTCGTTGTTGATCATTGTTGTGTTCCAGTACTTAAATTAGTCCGCAGTACACAGTCGGTATTTAACAGAATTTTACCATTGATTGGCAGAGTGAAGGCAAAAGCAGTATCCTGGATGACTCTCAGGATGTTAGCTTGTGAAAGTGAGCCGATGATGATGGTGCAAGAATCCAAGAAGAGGACCTGGTCAGGGGTATATTAGTTCTCTGCATAGGAAATTACTCCAAAAGGTAGCAACTTAAAATGGCAAGCTCAGAGTTTCTGAAATTCAGAAATATGAAAGCAGATTAGTTAGGTGGTTCTGACACAGGCTCTCCATGAAGTTGCAAACAAGCTACAAGCCAGGGCTGCAATCATCTCAGGAGTCTATTTTGACTAAAGAATCCACTTTGAAACTTGCTCATGTGGTTGTTATAAGGTCTCGATGCCTCCTTAGTTATTAATAGGAGGCTCCAGTTTCTCACAACATGAGCCTCTCCATAGGACAACTCACAACAACATGGTAGCTTGCTTCCTCATCCCCCCTCTACTACCCCTCCCCCAATGAAATATCCAAAAGAAAGAAAGTACAAGCAAGAGAAAGTTTTCAAGATGGAAGCTGAAGGGTTTCTTTAACCTAATATTAGAAGCGACAAACCTCACCTCTGCCTTTAGTATTGGTCACATAGCTCAACCATGGTACATGGTGGGAGGAGGCTACACAAGTGGGTGAACACCAGGAAGGAGGGATCATTAGAGGCTGGCCAACACAGGGGGCAAACTGAGTTCAGCAAAGTACAGAGTGACCTATCTCTATAGGGCAGGGCAAACTACAAAATACTGAACATCTGCTCTTCTAATCATCCTGCAGTGACCCTCTGAAGCCCCAAGGTGCCGTACCTTAGCTTTAGCTCAGAATGTCAAATATACCTCATTTTGACTTTTTGTCTCTGAACCTCACATGCATGTGGGGTCTCTGACATCCATACGTATGTAATTAAATTTAGCTATTTTTTACTGTTAATCTGTCTCGTGTAGATTTAATCATTAGACCAGCCTAATGAACCTTGAAGAGAAAAGTTTCCTCTTCTCCCACAGGTCTAAATTCTTATTCTGACGTTTTATTCTCTCCATGAACTGATCCGACATTGTTCACCAAACTCACCAAAAAGCCGCAGCCTTCTTGACTGAGTTTCTGCTTTTGAGTGAACTCAATGATTTAACATTCACTACCAATATATTTAACAGCAAAAGTAGCTGTCTGGCCTCGGATTAATGCTCAAATATTTTATTTGTTAAAGAAAAACATATTCATGACACTTGTTAAACTACAGTAAGGCAGACTTTACTCGGGGAGACGAGGAGTAGGGACCAATGCAACAGGGCTTTCAGTAGGGGAGAGAGATTGGGCTCAACTCTGAATACAACAAGGAGAGTTGGGAATGTTTAGCCAAGGAGCAGAGTAGGGGCCAGTGGATGGAAAATTAATAAAAGGAAACATCAGGGGTCCAGGGGAATTCTGGCCAAATGGACCTAATAGGACTTTTTGCTGAAGGGAGGCAAGAGTGATCAGACAGATCACCCGGGGGACGGTGGAGGATAAGGAACCTGATCTTATTGAGGGTGATCAGATATCAAGGTTGGAGATTCCTGGCAAACTGAATTAATGGGATTTTTGCTAAAATTGGACAATGCATAACCAGGGATGCCCAATGGTCAGGGCCTAGTTGAGAAGAGAGTTCAGAGGAGCCCAAGTAAAATTTGATTAAGGAGAAAATCTTTGTCAATCTCAGCTGAGTTCAAATACAACAACAACCTAAAAAAAATGATCCCCAAGTACCATTTCTGAACAACAAGAAATAGCTTTCAATGAAAAATTTTCCAGCAGCACATTTAATTATTCTTTATCTGTAAGAGGACTGGTGTTTTATCATTCAGTCAAATGCAAAGCTTTGCTCTGTCTTTGTCTATTTGGAAATGTAATAATTCAACCATGTAGCCAACCTGAAATGCATCCTTTTCTTAGTTTTCTAATGAAAATAAAATATTAACCAATATGTAGGAACGTGCCATGAGATACATTTTTGTGCTTACAAAAGACAACTTGATCAAAATATTACTGATTTGATTATTAATAATATGTTATGACATAATCTAAAAATTTAGAGGTAAAAATCATTGATAATTAAAGTCACCAATAATTTTTATGAGCTAGAAATCCACAAAAAATATGTAAATTGTAATTCTACAGAATGTTGGCTAATTCCATCCAAGTCAATATCAGATATTATCCTAAATTTTAAACACATTTTAAACAGTGTGAAACTTCAGAAAATTTGACAAGAAAGACATCACTTAAGCCAAAATATTCTCCCTTTCTGCCCCATATTAGACTAAAACAGAAAAAGGTGAGTAATCATCCCCAAAGACCATTTTCTCTTATTCCGCAAGTTAAACCACTCTGGCTCTCCAGGGTACATTCAGCCATTTCTCGGACCTCACATTCCTAGTTCTAGTCCAAATGTTGTGAGTACAATGCTAATTTTTTTAAACATATTTTTATTGATTTCAGAGAGGAAGGGAGAGGGAGAGAGAGATAGAAACATCAATGATGACAGAGAACCATTGACTGACTACCTCCTGCACACCTCACACTGGGGACAAAGCCTACAACCCAGGCATGTGCCCTGACCGGAAATTGAACTGTGATCTCCTGGTTTACAGGTCAACACTCAACCACTGAGCCACGCTGGCTGGACCAAAGCTGATTTCTTAGTAGTGCTGGTATGATCCAGTTGGGCATGGAAGAAACATACTTTGCCTACGTAACAAACAAACAAAAAAAGTATTTTTGATACCCATTCTTAATGCTAAATTAATTACAAAGCAATTTTTGTTACTTCCTAATATGAGTAAAGTTTACATATCACATGTAGTATGTTGACCTGAAAAGCAAGACTTTATCATAACACTCTTTTTTTTTTTTTAATATATTTTATTGATTTTTTACAGAGGAAGGGAAAGGGATAGAGAGTTAGAAACATCGATCAGCTGCCTCCTGCATGCCCCCTACTGGGGATGTGCCCGCAACCAAAGTACATGCCCTTGACTGAAATTGAACCTGGGACCCTTCAGTCTGTAGGCCAACGCTCTATCCACTGAGCCAAACCGGTTAGGGCTCATCACACTCTTTGACAAGCATTGGTGAGTCATCAAGTAAAGGTCTGTAGAAAAAACAATGGACATGAAATGAAAAGAACCAATCTGAGTCCCAGCACTGCTACTTTCAGCTCAGTGAATCAGCATGCCACATATCCTCTTTGACCTTCAGTTTCCTCAAGTGTAAAACAGAAGTAACAGTTCTCTCAGGTTACAGTTTGTATGCAAGTAAAAAAAGTGAGACAACCATTTTGTGAAAACCGTAAGCAATACACAAATACAGTATAAGGTATTTTTTTTAATGAGGCCTCAGAAAATCTCTCCTTAGCAAAATCAGCCTCCTCAGGTCACATCCACATCACGGGGAAACTGCTGTTTCTCAGGCTGAAAGACATCTAGCTCCATATGTTACTGTATGAAACTGAAAAGCAGGTGCAATTTGATTGACTAGTGGCTCTATAACTTTGAAAAAAACTAAGCTAAAATAGGACTTAAGTAATATTAAGGTGAAAAAGAGCAATATTAGAGGCAAAACGTTCTGCTAGGTTTCAGTTTAAAGAGCCAAAAGAGTGAAATAAGATTATGTATTTTTCTCAAAATGCCTACAGAACTTCCATTTATTGGTGTCAGCAGACACACTCTAAAATCTGTGGATCACTAGAGAATTACTCCAGCTGTAATCTTCCTGGAAAAGAAAGAGAAAAGCTTGATTTCTTTATTTCCCAAACTCCTCTTCTTTCATATGGCAACATCTTTCCTCAACTCTTTGACCATCTGAGAATATAAATCAATAGTGCATTTCATGTTTTCCAATAGTTAATATAACTCTACATTCATCTTACATCAAAGACATCCATGTAGTAATGGTGCTAAGTTCCCATGTTAGATAGAGCTTATTTATATTTACATATCCATCACAAATACAAAGGTTGAGATATAAATATATATATGTGTACGTGTATATATATATATATATGTGTATATATATATATATATATATATATATATACACATATATATATATATATATATTAGTTGAAGTTAAATATCTAGTTATTGTATACAGGACTACACCAGAAAGCACTGGTTACCAATAATGGCCAAAATCTTACCACTGAAAAAGGGACTCACCTTTGGACTATAATTACAGAAGACATTCGAAACATGGCTAACTAAAATGAAAAGATGAAGTTAAACTTTCCCTTTGGCCTTTCCATGTCCCTGTCTTTTTTCTTCCACAGCACTTTCAGGCTACTTACTAGCTTCCCATGTAATATCACATACAGACATTTATACACATACACACATAGCTCCCACCATGACCCTCATTAATTGCCACAATATATCTGTCCCTCTCTTTCAAACCTTATAGCATGACTTAACTGTCTTTTGGTTATAACAATTTTCATGCAAAGAGAACTACTTCCATTAATGTTTTTAACATTTATATTCATATGTAAATAAGTAACTTATAAACCTAAAATGCCAACTCCATGGTAGTGGCTTTTTGGGTTATAGTAGTCTAGGTACAAAAGAGATATATGATAATAAAAAGACAGATAGATGATAGATACATACATACATACATAGTACATACATACATACATACATACTACATACATACATACAGCTAGATTGATGACAACAGTCAGGCAGTCAGAAATTAAGTGCATATACAGTGTGTCTGTACATGCCTATATATGTTCGTATTTGGGGGAAAAGACCCTTTAAATCACACTATTTTGGAAAAGCTCCTAGTCTGTTATATGTGAGCTCAGCCATAAGATGAAACGACCATTTTCTCCCTGAGCCAAATAAAACATCAAACAATGGACAAGACCTTTGCAAAATGCTTCTGATATCGCAATCTCATGGCTTTCTTTCATCTTGGGTAAAAATGATTTCTAAAATTGGTTTTGGACCCTCAAAATGTTCATGATTGTAGTGCTCCTGATTCTGACATCTCTTTCTTATGTCTTTGCCTCTATGACAGGATCCCAGAAAAATCTATTCTTTCCATCTTCTGAAGAAAGTTACTTGCTTCAAGAAACTCTCCTTTAGGGATCTCTTTGACAGATTATTCAATGGGGAAAATAAGAATAATATTGACATATACTATGGGGAATTATTACATTTAGGTGAGTCATATGATATTGATGTTTTATGCAATTTTTGAAATCAAGGAAATAAGTATATCTCAGTTTTATGATGATAAAGGAAAGCAAATGTACATCTTGAACTGACAGAGCCAAACATAACAAATATCATACCACTTGCAGAAGCACCTGACAATGAGGAATCACAAGTCCTTGTTCACTTCTCTCTTTAGCTGCTTACAAAACAACCACTCTGCCTTTCCGTTTTCTCCCAGTAGCAGGAACATTGCCCTGCCTGACTCAGAGGGCCATGCTGAGAACCAAATGAGATAATATATTTTAAAACAATGTGTTGCTTTATTATTACTTTTAATCAAAGAACATCATAAACTGGATTTTGGCTTTTCAGGAAAGCAGAAGCTTCCACCTTTATTATTAATTTTCAGAACTAAATATTTTTGGTAGTTTATTTATTTATTTATTTTTACTTTCTGGTAAAAATGACAAACTGCAGACATGAGGCATTGAAGCCTTGGTAATAATAGATTTGTTAAGTAATTGCTTAAGATCCCATAAGTGTAAGGCACATTTTTTAAGGATAGTGGGAGGACTGCAGGGAATTAAAGACACAATTAAACCAAACTCAGCAGAGTTCGTAGATCTGGCCTAGGGTCTTACTCAGCCCACTTCTCTCTCTGTAACTTTAAACTTTAGTCATATCTCTCTCTAGCCTTGAATTCCCTGAGTAGTTGACTTCATAGCTCCTTCCTCCTGTTAAAAGAGTATCTCTTTGAGTAAGAATTAAGTCTCCTTGCAACCCACTCCCTCTCCCCAACTTTGTTTTTTATAAGCAACCGGAATAGAAAAGTTAAGACAATTCTTATAAGCTCAAAATTCACATCCCCAAAATATTCCTTTCATTTTGTCATTCTCTGTTCAAACTTCCAGTGTTTTGTTATTGGTCATAAAATGAAGTCCAATTGGTTTACCAGGGGTGGGCAAACTTTTTGACTCGAGGGCCACAATGGGTTCTTAAACTGGACCGGAGGGCCGGAACAAAGCATGAATGGAGTGTTTGTGTGAACTAATATAAATTCAAAGTAAACATCATTACATAAAAGGGTACAGACTTTTTTTTTTTAGTTTTATTCATTTCAAATGGGCCGGATCCGGCCCGTGGGCCGTAGTTTGCCCACAGGCTGTAGTTTGCCCACGGCTGGTTTAGACAGAGGGCTTCACCTCTCCATTCCCAGGTCATCTCCTAGCACTCCAACAGCATCCATGCTGATAAGTACTCATGTCCATTCCCTCCCCAACCCCACATGCAATTCTTTCTCGCCATCTATTCAAAGTCTACCCAGTCTTAAAGGCCACTATAAACATCTCTGCCTTCTTTGAAGACCTCTCTAGCTATAACAAACCAGTGCCACATACCAACACAAAGTACTTGTTTGTATCCCTTATTTTTGACTTTTGCTACTAAATGTTTGTTTCATGAATATGTGTCTAGTTTCCACCTATAAATTATAAGTTCATAATAAAGTGATAAATTTGAAAGTAGGGACAACCTTCAGAACCACTGTAGGAAAAAGCAGTTAATAGCATAACCAACAAAAGACTGAGGTACACATAACAGTTTATAATGCTATCCCCATATACCCATACATTTTTCGTAGTCTTATTTTATTTAGATGACAATTTTGTTATAATTCCTATGGAGGACACACCTCACAACGAGATTGAGTTTTCATCTTTCAATGCTATGTTTGTGTACAATTTAGTCTATGCTTTCCTGAAAATGCAAAAAGTATCAGAACAAAAAGACCAATTGCTCCCATTAAGACTGTCAGTAAGGCATATACACACGCATCATTAAAGTCACACAAAAAGCAGGGTTGAGACTATTACAGTTTAATTTACACCAAGTGTAGGTGTTGATAATATTTCTGAACATCATTAGCTATTTGCCATTCACTTCTTCCACTTGAAATCTCTGTCTTTTGAAAGTCAAAGAGTAATGAGGCATATAAGTAAAAAGTTTCACCAAATTTTAATCTTTCCTCCCAATTACTTCATAGTCCTAGTGCTGCTCATAATGTAGAAGGTTGTGAATATACACCACAGCCAAATCCAGGCCTTTGACTTCTAAGAAAAGTAAGTATGTGCAGATATCAATGATGTTTCCCAATTGTACTACCTAAGTCCTTTTGAAGAAAAGTATTATTAAATGAAATGAAATAGAGTTCAAATTCAAGGTATAAATACTTTGTGTCTATGTCTGTCACTTAACTACAGCATTTTATATCTTGTAGATTTTACATTTTGCCACAATTTAATATATCTTACTTTCTATCTGTTGGAGCAGGTTAAAAGTAAACTGGAAGAACTCTGGTAGGAAGTGTCAAGGAGGTTAAACTTTATAATACTGGGAACTAATAAGAAGAATTATTAGAAATAGCTGTGATATACCTGGTGTGGAGGACAAGTTGACATATTAGAAAAGAACATTGAGATAAGAGTAGAAACCCCAAGGCAAGTAGAAATTACAGAATCTAGCAAAAAATATACAGATGGAGTACCTGAAATCTGTGGAAAAGCTACCCAGGTGTGGAATATTTCTAGGAAAATGTTACCTATTTTTCATAAGTTGAGGTTTTTTAAGAAATTGTGAAAGTAAGCTTAACTTTATTTGGATTGATAATTACCGTCCCTCTAAAAAATTCCTCTGAGGGCCTTTAGCTGAGATTAAACTACCCAGGACCAGCTGGCGTGGCTCAGTAGTTGAGTGTCAACCTATAAAGGAGGAGATCACAGTTTGATTCCCAGTCAGGGGACGTGCCCAGGTTGTGGGCCCGATCCCCAGTTTGGGGTGTGCAGGAAGCAGCCGGTCAATGATTCTCTCTCATCATTGATGTTTCTATCTCTCTCTCCCTCTCCCTTCCTCTCTGAAATCAATAAAAATATATAAAAAATATTTGGCTTTTTTGTGATGATCCCATCAACAAGGTCTCCTGAATAGAAATTAAATACGCATATATAATTAACTAGAGGCCCAGCACCCGAAATCATGTGTGGGTAGGGTCCCTAGGCCTAGCATTCAATCAGGGCCATCTTCTGCCCGTTTGCCAGTCCCTGGTCCTTCCCCGCCGCACCACCCACTCTGGCTCCCCGTGGTTCCCTGTGGTTCCCCGTGGTTCCCCGTTCGCCATGCTGAGATCAGAGCCTGCAGGCCGGGGGTCAGGGGGAAGGGACCAAGAGGTGGTCAATGCACCTCATAGCAACTGGTCGAGCTGTCATTCCTGTCGTTATGGTCACTGGGCTTTTATTATATAGGATGTTAAAACATAAAATGGCATGGTCTATAATAAATGTGAAATTATTTGAGCATTCCTAAAGCTATTTCTAACTAGCAACAGAGTTTTATATGAGTGACATCTAGGGGTTTAAAAAGATTAACACCTAAGCAGAGTCTTCATCTAAACTCCTTGAATTTTCCCCTCATTTGCATCTGAGTAATTGACATACACATAGTTCAACACCTAATACAGAACCCAAACCACTTGAAAATTAATCAGCTAAAATGCCATTACCTAAGACCACATTTCTAAAAACTGTTGAATATTGAGCTCCACTGATTGAAGATTTATGAGCTGAAGAGAGGACACTACAGATAAATTACTATTTTCTTAAAATGAGTAAATATTTTTTTAAAAGAAAAGAAAGAAATATTGGCCTCTGTTCTTTAGTCTTCTCTCCTTGTCCTCTATTTCATTCCTTCAGAACAATGAGACTCCCTCTTTTTTTCTAGCTATTTATCCCATAGTTTTTGGATGACTCTACCATCTAAGGACAGTGCTTGAGACATTAGAGGAAAGAAAAGTTTCTACCTGAGGTAGTAGAATTTGAAAAGAGGTTAGAGCATACATTATCCTCCTATACTTACGCTGCACTCATATAAAGTATTATTAGACAGGCATACCTCATGTTGTCGTGCTTCACTTTATTGCACTTCACAAATATTTTGCTTTTTAAAAATTGAAGATTTGTGGCAACCCTGAGTTGAGCAAATTGAAAACCTTCTGAAAAAGGATTCAACATTCTAGATGTCAGTAAGAACACTCATGATTCATTGGAAGAGGTCAAAATATAAACACTAGCAAGAGTTTGGAAGAAGTTGATTCCAACCCTCCTGGATGACTTTGAGGAATTTAAGTCTTCAGTAAAGGGAATAACTGCAGATATGAAGGAAATAGCAAGAGAAATAGAAGTGGAGCCTAAAGATGTGACTGAATTGCAGCAATCTCATGAACAAACTTTGATAGAAGCTGCTTCTTATGGATGAACAAAGAAAGTGGTTTCTTGAGATGGAAACTACTCCTGGTGAAGATGCTGGGAAGATTGTTGAAATGACAACAAAGGGCCCAGAATTTTACAAAAACCTACTGGATAAAGCAGTGGCAGGGTTTAAGATGATCGACTCCAATTTCGAAAGACGAACGTGGGTAAAATGCTATCAAACAGTATTGCATGCTACCAAGCTCACTGGTGAAAGGAAGAGTCAATCAATGAGGCAAACTTTATTGTTGTCTTATTGTAAGACTTTGCCACAACCATCAGCAACCACCACCTTGATCAGTCAGCAGCCATCAACATATAGGCAAGACTTTTCACAAGCAAACAGGTTATGATTCACTGAAGACTCAGATGATGGTTAGCATTTTTAGCAATAAAGTATTCTTTAAGACATGCACATTGTTTTTTATAGATAATGCTGTTGTACACTTAATAGACTATGGTATAACATAAACATAACTTTTATATACACTTGGAAACCAAAAAATTCATGTCACTCACTTTATTTTGGTGGTCTTCAAACATACCCGCAATATCTCCAAAGTATGCCTATTTATACTTAGTTTTAGACTATAAAACCCATTAATACGGGGTGGGGCAAAAGTAGGTTTACATTTGTTCACATGAAAATATAATAATTCATAAATAATACAAGAATAATTCTGTTTCGTGTATTCACTGTAAACCTACTTTTGCCCCACCCTATATATTAATGTGTTTAATTCAAGTATGTTTATATAATAGATACCCAAATGTTAAAATCCACTTGTAGAATTTTGACAACAATAAAAATTACTTAATATTTCTTGCTTCTCATATTTTTATATTTGGTTATTAACTAAGTTGTGTATAAACTCTTCTGGAATGTTTTAATACTCTGATATTATGGTACTTTCCTTGCTATGATTTAAATGGGATTTTTCAGATATCTCAAAAAGAACCCTATTTTTATTTTTGCTTAAACATAAAGCTCAGAAGAGTGTTTTTCAATTCACTATCACAATCATTCTTTATATCACAAGAATAAAACAAAAAAATTCATTAAAGGTCTTCATCTCCCCTCAACTGTCAGTACCATATACACCATACCTTGAGTGTGAAAACACTTTTACCTAGGAAATGGTTGTAAAGAGCCATTCTCCCCTTAAGAGACAGTCTATTTGGAAGGAAAATTCCTAGAAGGAGAAAAAGAAAAGGAGGTGGGGAGAAAGCCTAAAAGCTTGAGTATTTACTAAAAAGAGACTGACATAATCTGGATAGGACTGAGGAAACTGGAAGGACATAGTCTTAAAAGAAATTAATCACCTACTCCAAATAAAACGGGATCCAGAGACAGGCTGAGTTCACTTGCAGAGAAATAAGGCTATAAGTCTCATATCTGAGTTGTAACTATGAGTTTTAAGTTGAATACATTTGAAAATTGAAGAACTAGAACCCAGAAGAATTCTATATTTAGCGCCTTCTTCTGCCAGAGGGATCTCCACAGTGACTGAGCCGTCAAAGCTCATGTGGTCAACAACTTCACATCCATAATTGACCAAGAGATGTGACACAATCCCCTAATTTTAGAGAAAGGAAATTGAGATTCACGAAAATGTAATGACTAACTTAATTTTATGATTTTAAATATCCAATTCACCAGGCACCAAAATAAAAATCTAGATTTGTTTTTCCAACTAGCTCTAATCTACGGGGCATAGGAAAGAGAACATGAGGGCCTATCATTTGGCCCATCAAAGGCTAAGGAGAGAATACAGCTCAACCTTCTAACAGAGCATTAGTGAGTTTACTGTTTTGAATCTGAGTTTCCTGTTGCTTCTATTAAATTATGAGCTCTTCCAGATAACTGAATCTTAGTCATTCAAGAGGTATTTATTGAAGACCTAATTCTGATCAATTAGATTTATTCCAACTCATTGTTTACTGAAAATTAGCTGCGTGGCAGCCATTGTGCTAACTGCTGGGAATAGAGGAATGAGACAGTGACATGGCATAGTCACCGTCCCCATGGACATCAGTTCTGACAGTTGTGATAAGTGTTAGAAAATGGAAAGGATAAGGTAACATGGGGAGTACAAAATAAGAGGCTAATCTGGACTAGCCTTATCCTAGTTAAGTGTACTTCATAGGCTTTCATTTATAGAAGGTACATACAAATTCATTTTTATTTGAGGTTAAAAGTATAATGCCATTTTTAAATGAATGACATTTTAAAATCAGATAGCAAAGAGAACTGAAATAATTTATAAAAAATACAGACTCCCAGAATTTAAACATTCATTGAACACAGCCCATTGTTCAACATTTGAATTGCCTCACGAGTATTGTTTCTTGAACCTTCACATTTTATATGTATATTATATAAAAACTAGAAGCCTGGTGCATTGATTCATGCACTGGTGGGCCCTTGGCCTGGCCTGTGGGGATCAGGCCAAAACCAACTCTGACATCCCCTCTCTGGTTCCTCTCTGGTTCCAGGTGTGTCACCCAAGAACCACAGCTGCCAAGTCATCACAGCTTGGCAGCTCCTGTGTTAAGCGTCTGTCCCCTGGTGGTCAGTGCGTGTCATAGCTACTGGTCGGAGCATCTGCCCCCTGGTGGTCATTGTGCATCATAGCTACCAGTCGGATATTGAATGATCAGATGGTTCAACAGTCGGATGGTCACTTAGGCTTTTATATATATATATATATTTCACATTTTAAATGCCACCAATCACTGTATGAAAGAGATTGAAACAAAAGACCATTTTATGTGTAAACAACATACATTTATTGTGTGCATCATATATTATGGCAGGCAATTTCATTTATAATGAGTTTTAAATCCTAAAAACTGCAACATTGATTTTCCTAATACTGAGAATGAATTAATTGGAAATTCCTTGACTCTGTGTTTAAAACCCCAGAATCTACCTAGTCTGGAACTCAGTCACAGGATTTGACAACATGATGGTTATTTCAGTATTGGAAAATATAAGAAATAATTTGGAGCTGATAATAACTAAAAGTATTAAATTTTAAATATTTTAGTTGTGTAATAAATTAGAGCACCTGTGATATTACTGGCCTAATAAGATTATTCTCACTTGCATTCTGACATGGTTTCATGAAAAGGGAAAAGAAGAGGTTATGACTAGTAAAATGGTAATGACTGCTCAGTGAGCCCATGAGAGTGTCACACATGAGACTATCAAATACATCCCACAGGTTGAAATGTTGAGGGCCCCTGCCCTGACTGTTACTGGTATCTGGACCTTCCTGTCAAGAGCTCTATTTTCTTGTTTTTGCATATTTCCAGGAACTGAAAATTCTCTACCTTGAGTCTATTTTCCTGAAGATTCAGAGACTGAAGTTCAGCAAGCCAGACTATTCCCCAGAGGAAGGAGCCATTAGCACAATGAAGCCTTAACATCCAGTATGGGGGATGAAAAACAGCATTCCATCTTAGTGTATGTGTTGGGGTAAGGAAGGTGTAGAGAAGTTTTAGGAAAATTTCACTCTTAAGATTTTCTTCCCAAGGTGAGTTAAAATAAGCCTGTGAAATAGCCACAGAGAATTCAATTCAATTTAAGTGGATTATAATGGGTTCAGGTGTTCCTAGAACCTGGAATTTTAATATCCATTTCTGTTTAGCTCTGGAGTTGACATGTTCACAATTTACTAATACTCTTAGTTATTAAACCCTACTGGTAGATAAAAGAACAAACAAGTTTAATTATACGATTAATTTAATCAAGTCTATTATTTGGACCTTTTAGTATAATTTTAATTGCCTATATTTGTTAGCCTAGAGATATTACATTGAAATTCTATAATTTATTCTGAATTTGCATTAGTTGAAGTCCAAGCTGCTGTAACAAAAGAAATTGAAATGCAAAAGATGGAAGTTTGTTTCTTCATGTAGTAATTGAGAAATAGAATCTGCTAAACAGTTATTCAGGGGATCAAACCACTGAAATGATCTTATGGATTCTAATATCCCTGTAATTCACATTTTATTGGTGATAACTTAGTCACATGAGCATGCATAACTGCTTGTGGACAGCCATAATTGGTAGGCCCTCCCAGAATATAGTTTGGCTCAATCTTTTTATTATGTAACCCCTCTTCTCTCTCCACCATCATTATCTGAGTATACAGTGCCATATGATGTAAAGTTAGAGACACTGACATGGCTGTTTAATTCATGCAAACAGTTTAGTGACATCACACCTGCTCAACAATGGAGTTTATAAAGAAAAGATAAAGGACAACTCTAAATTTACCATATGCATCTGCTTTTTTATTGATATAATATTCTGGGATTTTGTCAAGAAATACAAAACTAACTGGTAAAGGTATTGGTTAATAACTGGAATAGTAGCTAGTTACACTTTATTTAACAAGAGAGGAGACAAATCAAGTAAATTAAAGCTATGCCCAGGCATGGATTTTAAATATTGTTTTAACTGAAATTTGTGACCTAATTTGTAGAGATACAGGTAATGTTATGAAGGTTATGTGGACTTAAAGAAATTGTCCAATTGAACAGTTCAAATGAAGGTCTGACGTATTTTCCCTGACTACTTTTAATAGTAGATTGATTTGATTTGATTAAATGGGGAATCTGAGATTTCTGATATTCTTGATTATTTTTATCTTTTGAGGATTTGGAGGACTAAGTATGATAAAAATTAGAGCACATGGGCCACTGATAAAAATGAAATTGTGTTTTAAATTATTTTTGTGCTTCCAAAATGTAATAGTCATAGAAAAGCCTATTTTATATTACCAAGTTTGTATCCAAGTAAGACTAAAAAAACAACATTCTATGTCAGAGGTTCTCAAATATTTGGTCCTTAAGGCCCCTTTAAACTCTTAAAACTTGAAGACCCTAAGAGATTTTGTTTATGTGGATTCTATCTATTGATATTTACTCTATTAGAAAGTAAAGCTGAGAAAAATTTTAAATATTTGTTTATTTAGCTAGTTATTAAATTATTTAATACTAGAGGCCTGGTGCATGAAATTCATGCACGGGGGCGGGGGAGGGTATCCCTCAACCCAGCCTTCACCCTCTTCAATCTGGGACCCCTCGGGGGATGTCCGACTGCAGAGATGTCTGATCCCACAGGGATTGGGCCTAAACGGGCAGTCGGACATCCCTCTCACAATCCAGGACTGCTGGCTCCCAACTGCTTGCCTGCCTGTCTGCCTGCCTGATTGCCCCTAACCGCTTTTGCCTGCTAGCCTGATCACCCCCTAACCACTCCCCTGCCAGCTTGATCAACGCCTAACTGCTCCCCTGCTGGACTGATTGCCCCTAACTGCCCTCTCCTGCCGGCCTGGTCGCCCCTGTTCTCCCCTAAAGGCCTGGTCCCCCACAACTACCCTCCCCTGCCAGCCTGGTCACCCCCAACTGCCCTCCCCTGCAGGCCATCTTGTAGCCACATGGGGGTAGCCATCTTGTGTGTTGGAGTGATGGTCAATTTGCATATTGCCCCTTTATTATATAGGACTAGAGGCCCAATGCACAAAATTCGTGCAAGGGCCTTGGCCCCAGCCCCCGCTCACTGCTGCTGCGGCCAGGGGCCTCTGCCACCTCTGCCATGCCCTCCGCCCACTGCAGCTTTGTCCAGAAGGAAGGACATCCAGAAGGACGTCTGGCCTAATTAGCATATTACACTTTTATTATAGATTATATAGAACAGATTATTAAATGTTTACTTACTTAAAATAACAATAAATATAGAAATAACCATATTTTCCAAAACAAACAAAAAAAAACTGTGAGAAGAATGACATTGTTTATTGTTTCAAAACTCTTTAATGTCTGGCTTAACAGAGTTGAATTCTCATATCAGCTCTGCAGTCACTCTATGATGATATATTATTTCAATTAAAGTATATAAAGAAATTCAGCCTTGTGCTGATATGTACATAGAGAAAAGAAGAATCTTATGGACCTCCTGTGAGGAGCTCAGGGACTCCAAGGTCTCCTCCTACCACACTTTGAAAACCACTGCTCTACATTCCCTGGGTCTTCAATTTAGGTCTTTACTTGACAAGGAAAGAGCATGCCTGAGTCCTCAATTAGGATAGAAACCAAGCCTCAACCGTACTGGAGCTCTAAGTCTAGCGTGAAGAGGTATTTTTAAATGGTGGCTTCTGGAGGAGCCTCTGAGACTATTCAACAGTAAAAGGAAAGTACTAAAGAATGAGCAATAGGACCAAGTAAAGAGAAATCGGGAAAACAAAAACAGAAAAACTTAAGGTTAAATATGAGTGGAGTCCATTGAATAAATATGAGAGTTAAAGGATAAGAATAAGAACAATAAAACAAGTATAGGTACCAATTTTTCCGAACACCTTGCCACATTTGGATATATGTATAAATCCTTCCCCAAACATAAATATCCAAAGAAAAATTTTTCATCCTCCCTTGTGGCTTAAGTGATTACAGGTGATTTAAAGCCTACCACCAGATGCGCCTGTGTGAGGCTTTCATTCAAAATTGAATCACACAAAGAGGTTGTATCTAGATGGGGTGGGTGGCCGCCATGTCCAGTGTGGTTCTGGAGTCCCCACCTATGGGGAAAGCTCCAGAATCAGCATCTTACTGGTCACCGTGGCATGACATGTTTCTGGAGCTGGCATCTGGCACCTGGGTGTCACCTTCAGAACTGGAAGTTCTCTAGTCTTTGCAGAGGTAGCAGATAGTGCTGTCAGTCTCGGAAATTCAAACTCTATCAGTCATACTCCCAACAGGAAGTAGTTGATATACTCATAAAAGCTTAGCTGAAGAACATGTGATGAGATAACTAATGCAGAGGTTTGGGAAATTTTTAAGGACCAAAAAGGGGTGGTTAAGCAGTCAGAGACTAGCCATCATTAATACTGCAGGCACAAGAAAGGTAATGGTGTTACTAGAGCCTGGGAAAAGCTACAGCTATACTGGTATATCCCAACAGAATATATAGTCTTAGAGCAGGGGTGGGGAACATCTGGCCCATGGGCCGTATGAGCCCTGTAAAATCATTTGGTCTGGCCCTGCCAAGGAATTAGGGGTGAGTTAATTAAATGTTTGACCAAATATAGCAGGCTAATTTTTAACTTGATAATTTTGTATGGCCCACCAGTGATGTTATAAACATCCAACTGGCTCTTGGCTGAAAAAAACATTCCCCACCTGTGCCTTAGAGGAATGTAGCCACTGTCAGACCATAGCATGCAAAGAAAGATAAGAAGGAATAACTACCTAACTTCTTTTTTCTTCTAATGCTGAAATTATGCCTGATATCTCCTACTAGCTAGACCTAATTGGAAGCCAGGGTGCAAAGAGCCCAGCTCATGCAGCCCATGGAGGCCCATGTGCTGGGGTACCACAGAGCAAAGAATGGAACAGGGGTGGAGCCAGGTAAATAGCTATTGGAGAAACACCATCACACCTAACCTTAGGTTAAACTGGCCCATTCCCACCTGCAGTCCCTAAAGATGAGATTCAAAAAGTGAGTCAACTTTATTAAAATATGGGGAAAGTATTGTTCTAGCAGCTGCTACAAGAAATCCCCTTAAGCAGAATGTACTTTTGTTGAGAAAAGTCTTTTAAGTCATAGGGTGAGAATCTCTGCAAAGCCTATCTGTTAATGCAAAGATTTGGGACAAAGAAGAATTTGTCCCAAAGAAAGAAGGAAATAATATAGAGGATAGAAGTAGAAAAGAGAGGACAGACCATACTTTAAAACCTAGGAAATCTCTGACATTTCCAAAGGCCAGGAACTACCACAAGCCAAAATTAATAATTCAAGTGAATACATTTTGAGTCAAAGAGGTCACAACTTATAATTGGCTTATAAAGAAGAATATATAACTAATAGCCATTAAGCCTGAATATTGCAAAGGAAAAATAAATTCTGTAAAATATCACACTTTCAAGCCTCTATTCATAACATTTAGTGGCTAGAGGGATGGGGAAATTTCCCATTACAGTTCCTCTACTCAAAGGCACCCTGTTTCTAGGAAATAGTTGCCATGAGCTCAGTTCTCCCTCTCCAGGAATTTGCTAAGTGTTTTTATTTGGTGCCTCCAGAACCCACCCTACATTCACGTTCAGTGTCATGCCTTTGATGTCAGCCACTGCTTTGGGGGAAGGGGCTGGAATGGTCTGAATACAGCAGTCCCCCCTTATTCTGGGGGGGTGTACTTTCTAAGATCCTCAGTGGATGTTTGAAACACAGATAGTACTGAACCCTATATATGTACTGTGGGTTTTTTCCTATACATACATGCCTATGATAAAGTTTAATTTATAAATTAGGCATGGTAAGAAATTAACAAGAACTAATAATGAAATGGAACAATCATAACAGTATACTGTATTAAAAGTTATGTGATGAATGTGGTCTTTCTCTTTCTCTAATAATCGAGACAGCTACTAAATAACTAAGAACAAATAGCATATATGGTGCGGATGTGCTGGACAAAGGGATGACTCATGTCCCTGGTTGGATGGAGCAGGATGTCTTGAGATTTCATCGCCTTACTCAGAATGGCATGTAATTTAAAACTTATGAATTGTTTTATTCTTGGCTCTTGAAAGAAATAAATCATAGTGGTGCCTTAAAAGTAGCTAAATCAGTCAAATCCCTGGGCATCTGTGAGAAGGGAAGGGGAAGGGAGGGAAGAGGAAGGGAGGAGAGAGGAGGGAAAGGAAGGGGAGGAGAAGGCAGGCGAGAGAAAAGGAGAGAAGAGGAGGGAACGGGAGGGAAGGGATATGAGGTTATATAAAGCCAATTTAGGGAACCAATTGACCGTAAGTTTTTTTTTTTTAATCTTTATTGTTGAAAGTATTACATAGGTTCCCTTTTTTCCCCCATTAACCTCTTCCAGCCCGTTCCCATCCTCTCCCTCCCCCCAGTCCCTCACCACCCTGTTGTCTGTGTCCATAGGTTATGCATATTGACCCTAAGATTTTAATGGACAGAAAAACTTGTAATCTTAGCTTTTGATAACCTATACTTCTAAGAAGCACCTGTAGATTATGGCAATGACCAACACTGGGTATGAATCTAAGTACCTAGCTCCGCCACTTGGAGCTTATAGTAAGTTACATAATCATACCTAGCTTTGGTGTCCTCATTCAATACCTACCTCCCAGAATCTAATAAACTAATGTGTATAACGAGAACTGTCAAGCCCATTAGCTTACACCTGTACACCTGCTCTCCAGTGGGCAGCACTGGCATTTGCAGTAAAGCCCATATGGACCTGCCATCATTAGCTGTGCAATCTGTCACACTGCTTCACTTCTCCAAACATTTAATTCCCTTTTTCTGTAGCTATGATTTCACAGCCTTCTCCATAGAGCTGTTGTTCAGATATATTAGTACTTTACCATGGTATCTAGCATCTAGGAAGTACTCAGTAACTGTTAGTTTCCTTCTCTAGACTGGATCAGTGGCCTTGAAAATATCTCACCAAATGACCTGAGTAAGCCTGCATTGGCTCCTGCCTTGCATAGAGGCCTGGGCATCATGAGTATTTCTTTCCTTGTGAATTACAACATATGAGTTTAAATTTGGGATGTAGTAGTTAAAAACTTTAAAATTTTTCCACAGTTTGAAGATGGGGTCCAAGATATTGCATTATAATCCACACATAGCTTTACTCTTTCATTTAATGGCCAAAAAAAAAGGATGAAAATCTATAGATCAAAAAATAATACTGTAGCAAAAAGGTAACATTGAAAATGGTTTAATAACAAGACTTCCAGTTTCTTTCTATGTTGTTATCTTCCTGATACTTAACTACAGCTATGTATATAAGAATTGCAGATATCCCAACTCCCAAAAATTAAATTTAAAATAACCTAGAATATTTTTTCTTCATTTTATTCTTTTTTTAATATAAACTTTAAAAATATATTTTTTTATCTTAAAGAGAGAAAGGGAGAGAGAGAAAAACATCAATGTGAGAAACATCCATCAGTCGCCTCCCACATGGGCCCCAACCTGAAAACTGGGTATGGGCCCTGACTGGAAATCGAACCTACCACCTATCGGTGTATGGGATGATGTTCCACCAGCCAAGCCAAGGTAACGTCTTCTGTTCTTAAATTCTCCTCACCTCTATTTTCTGAGATGCTGCCTTTCTTTCCTGTGGCAGGGACTCTTGCTTCAGAGGAAACTTATTTACTATGACTATTAACAGCTTCACAAAAATAACCGAACGTCTCTCTTTCTTTTGCAGTGTCTCATTTCTTCAGCTCATACTGAGACCTGCACCAAGCTATGGAAACTGCGCTCTTCCAGGGGAATCTAACCTAAATTCATATTTACGTCTCTCCTGGCTCTTTGATGCTATACATTTTAACTCTCATATTCCTTTTTTAAAGCTGAAGATTCTTTGCATTATAAAGAATCCTCACAGAGATAGGGAGGTTGAAACAGGAAGCACAGGCCCAAGTGAGACACTGAGATCTAGTTCTCAGTTCTGGTTTCATCTGTTTCCTTTGTGCACCTTTTTATTCCTAGAGATTCTCCAGTGAGTTCTGCTGTGCATCACCAGTCAGTTTCTTAAAATAGCTCGGCATAACTAAAACTAGCAGAGTAAGGAAGTTTTGACATATGGTGAAGTTCTGCAGTAGCAATCATGGGGTTACAATAATAGCAACACCCACTCCCGAGTTCCCAGTCCAGTGCTTTGCATAATGTAGATGTTTAATGCAGACGTGTGAATGATAACTGAAATAATCTCTAATTCTGTACAAAAGGAGTATTCCTAGACTAAGCTTTGTTCTCTCAAATCCATACTGTAATCAGACAATCAATGGGTCTGGGCTGCCTATCACTACTTGAGCCAATTAAGCAGATATAGGATTGAATCATATATGAGCATTTATTCCAATAATGCCAGCAGTATGGGAGAGCAGCAGGTCATCCACAAAAAATCTGCTCTGCCCCCCAACATAAGTTAGCTGCATATATTGTGTAGAAGGACAAAGATTCCATGGGGAAATCAGCAAAAGGTATAAGAATAGGTATGCAAAATGGGCAGTTGACAGGCAATGCAAAGACCTGGGGGTATGCAAAGGCCTGGGCCTCTGGTTTCTGCAACAAGGTTGTTAATCTTACTATGATAATAGGCAGCTTCCGGATGTAGAGGACAGCTGCATTTCCAGGTCCCCCATGCAACTCCCAGCCAGGTTGGAATGGGCTTTCTTTAATCAGAACAAAACAAGCACGGTTAACAGAGCATGGTTAATACTTATAACTATAGCTGGTCCCCAATATTCTATTTCCGCCCCTAACAATACCCCTAACTTTTCCACTAAGCCAACCTAGAAAGAAAGCCCTGTCAGAGTCAACTCCAGGACTTTAAAGGAACTGGATGGTTTATTTTCAATTCTCTCTCTAGACCATTTAAGGGCATTTAATCAAACCACAAAATGTAAAAGAAATTAATTCTGTAATCTATGGTTACTGCTGAAAAAATTAAAAAGAGACAAGAGAAAAATTCAACTATAATGAAAGGTTCAATTATTTCAATTATATCTCTTTAAAATTAACATTCTTTTACATCAGACATTAGCAATTTAGTGCTAATTTGCTCCCAGAATAGCATCAATTATAATACTTTAACCAAAAAAAGGTAACATATATTCACAAATTAATGGTATTTATAAATGTAAGAATTATAAACATATCAGATTGATAAAGATATGTGTTTATAGCTAATTCAATTATTACCAAGGACACCATGGAATATGATATATATACTAGAGGCCCAGTTCATGACATTCGTGTACTGGGAGTTGCGGGGGGAGGGTGTCCCTCAGCCCGGCCCGCACCCTTTTGCAGTCCAGGAGCCTTCAGGGGATGTCCAACTGATGGCTTACCCTGCTTCCCGTGTAAGCCACAGTCAGACATCCTTAGCGCTGAGCAGCACTACCCCTGTGGGAGCGCACTGACCATCAGGGGGCAGCTCCTGCATTGAGCGTCTGCCCCCTGGTGGTCAGTGCATGTCATAGCGACCGGTTGTTCCACCAGTCATTCTGCTGTTTGGTAGATTTGCATATTAGGCTTTTGTTATATAGGATATAATTATGTATATGTAATTATACATAATGATATATAGATATATACTATAGTGTGTGTGTGTGTGTGTGTGTGCATAGTGTCTACATATGCAAATAAATTGCTCCCTGCTGCCCTGACTGGTTTGGCTCAGTGGATAGAGCATCCAGCCTGAGGACTGAAGGGTCCCAGGTTTGGTTCCGGTCAAGGGCATGTACCTTTGTTGCAGGCACATCCCCGGCGGGAGGTGTGCAGGAGGCAGCTGATCAATGTTTCTCTCTCATCGATGTTTCTGACTCTCTATCTCTCTCCCTTCCTCTCTGTAAAAAATCAATAAAATATATATTTTTAAAAATTGCTCCCTGCTCAGAATCATAAATACCCAAAGAAACATCTTTTATATATCATCATGTCTTTGCATTTTCAATTTCCATGAGGGTCCATGAACATAAATTCCAAAAAAGTAATTAACTAACTTTTTCTCTTATGTGGGTCCATCTAATTAGTGTCCAAGAATTTGTACTCACCTTAACATTCCAATAAGGGAAATATTATTAACTCCTTCCAATAGTTTTAAATTTTGAGATGAGGATCAAATTTAGTTCTCAAATTGAGACACATTATGGCACAGTAAGCCTGTCTCACATCCCTGGGCAGCGTGGGTGCAAAGAGCTTCCCATGACAGACAGGAATGGGCTAGCAAGGATGGTCCTCAAAAAATCTGTAACTGCGGTGAGCAGAATAGAATTTGTGTGCAGCGTTTTGAGGAGCTAGCTCCTACTGAAGAGGTGATTATTAAATATTTAGAAATTATAGTTGAAATCAGCCATGGTGGAAATATTTACACCATGAAAATTGATAAATGCTACAAGTCTGGGTTTTTGCTGTTATTGTTGTCATTTTTGGTACAGTAGTTGTCATTGAGAGAGCCAGTTGACAGGCATACCACTGCATGTAGGATGGATCGAGTCAGCAGTCCAGAAATGAGCATTGTAATCTAGGAGCCAGGGTAGCAATTACTTCAAAAAGTGGCACCATACTGTAGTTGGGTCATCTTTCTTGAATGTTTGACTTGTGGCAATGATATTCAGATATTTACCAAGCTTCCTAGCAGAAAGCTCAAAATTCTTTATCGTCCATTGTCCAGGTAAGTTTACAATTGACATGATAAGGTTTGTTATACAGTAAAGAATATAATGTATATATTTTATAAGGGTTACAATAAGCCTCTATATAGTAATCCAAAAGTCTATTTTGTAAATTTGAGTATCTGAGTCATAGTTCTTCCTCATTTATTTCCTAGAAAAATGGTTTTTATTAAAATGAAAATGGGTATGATATTTCCACTCCATCATACAAAGATTGACTAAACCTATATCATTCAAAATAGTAACCATTATTTCTACTGTTTAGTACCTATTACATGCAAGGAACTTTTTTTAACACCCTATTAGTTAGAAATTATTATTCCATTTTATTTATTTTTTTAAATATATTTTTATTTTTACAGAAAGGGAGTTAGAAACATTGATGAGAGATGATAAGCTATCTCCTGCATACCCCCTATGGGAATCAAGCCCAAAACCAAAATACATGCCCTTGACTGGAATCGAACCCAGGACCCTTCAGTCCGCGGGCCACTGCTCTATCCACCGAGGCAAATCAGTTAGGGCTATTATTCCTATTTTAAAGCATCAAAACTGAGAGGCATAACGAGTGTCACTTACTTAAAGTTTCAGAACATGTAAGAGTCCAAGCCTGGATTAGAACCCTCTCTCTGATTCCAAAATTTATTCTTTTAACCACTATATTCAATTGCAGGGGTCCTCAAACTACGGCCCGCAGGCCACATGCAAATACAAATATTGTATTTGTTCCCGTTTTTTTTTTTACTTCAAAATAAGATATGTGCAGTGTCATAGGAATTTGTTCATAGTTTTTTTTTAAACTATAGTCTGGCCCTTCAACGGTCTGAGGGACAGTGAACTGGACCGCTGTTTAAAAAGTTTGAGGACCCTTGTTCAATTGTCTTTTGTGCATACATGGGTCTCAGATATTCAGACACACACCACTGTTTCTTTTTGCCAAAGAAAACCTACAGAACTGTGTGCTAAGCTAAATATAATAATTATTGACATGCTTTCAGCTGACGTACAGCCATAGGTTGTTTAAATCGATGGCATTTGAAAGTTTATGGTTTTAATTAACCCATCAACTAAATATCTGGTATCATAATATTAAATATCTGTACTCCTTCATTAGATAATTATGCAACAGTTCAAAAATTTTCCTGCCTCTCACACTTCCTCTACTTTCTGCAATGAAATTTTAGTTAATGTCAATGGTTCTACATACTAAATAAATTCCTCTTAAGTGTTACCTTTGATCTAAAACAATATAGCAAGTCCCTCAGTCCACATTTTCCTGCTGGTTTCAATATCTAAAAATTGCATTCTATAACTTAATGCAGAATTATGAATTTTATTCTATTATATATACATATAAATGCTGTCCCTATCTTCATCAGTAAGAGGAAAATCTATACATTTAAAATGACAAATAAAAGCTCTTAGAAATAATGCCAAGACATAGCTAATAGAATTCCACAATAGCAATTGACAGGAAAATATCACTTACTTTCTGAGGCTGGCAAAGCTATTAGTGCTGGTATGTTGAAAATGTCTTATAAATGTTAGAGAAGAAAATGTTTAAACCTTGGGGAAGTCACTGAAAGAAAGTACAGCCTTATAATAATCATATTGCAAGAAAAGAAATGCCCCAGGATTTCAGGGACATTATTAAAACTGTTGGCAGACTTACTGTTGGTTCACAAACTATTCATTAGCACTTCACTAAATCCCAAGTTCTCTTGAAGTTGAAAGGCTCTTGCCTGCCCATTTATGTTCAAGTAATTCCAAAAGTTTAATTTTATTTAGATGATTTTTAAGAATGTAGAAGGGGTTTAGTGGGCTATCAGCACCTGCTCTTTAACTCAAAGTCATTCTTTATACCTTTACGAATAATGTAATTTGATTCAACTTCACCTTATTTTTCAGGGAGAAATAATTAGTTATCTGACACAGGCAAGAGAAATTGTACTAAAAACTCAATTACTTTGCTCAGTTGAGATTACCTCCCTGGATGTAAGGGCTCATTACCATAAAAACGTGTGCTCCAATCAGAAGCTTCAGAGATATTATAAGAAAATACATTTATCTCATTAATAAAAGGTGAATTTGAAACCTTATGATGTCCACTTACATTGCATTTCTCCTGATACCAACATAAATTTCCAGGGTTCATTGATTTCCCACAGGATATTAACCATGCAGCTGGCTGAGAAATAGTGCCTTTTTTTTTCATTAGAGCAAGTCAAGAGTTTATACTAGATTATTTCTAAGGTCCCTACTAGGGCTAATTTCAATGACCCCTATGTTTATATAAATTTTTATATTTACCCTGAATTAGCCCACATAAGAAAGCTCTGTACACTCGGAGCTCACACTTATGCTACGTTTCTTCTAACATTTTCCTGATATCGTGTGATAGCAATAATTCCATTTCGTGCTTTTTCTAACAAGTTTGGCAATGAGTCTTCTGTTAATGACACCTGTTTTTAGATCATTATTGTCATAAACAATAGTCTTATCTTCCTGCTCAGCAAATGCATTGCTGCATCTGTGAAATCTCAATCATTGCCATGACAACGGAGGTGACCAACAAGGAGAAGAGGCAAAGCTTTTGTATAACTTCAAGTAGAAACAGCATGTAATTTCTTAAAGTTGTTATTCAAATTAGATCTCATATGCTGTTTCAAGAAGGAGAGAAAGAAATGTGTGACTTTCTCAGCTTTTTCCCCTCTTATAAGTTAACGGCTCTAGAAAAATATCTCTGTACAATATAAAATAATTCAGTCAAATTCCACTTTTGTAAGCATAATTGGCATATGTTGAATGGCCTGATAGTGCATATAAAAGAGAATTACTGTAACATCTTATGTTAGTATTTAGTAAAAACAGACCAACCCAAATTCTCCTCTGGTAACCAGGGCCTAGTTTCACCAGTCTGTTCAAATTTATGAGTGGTGAGAAGGAAGAATTTGATGTAGATGTATTTTTCTATGTCAGCACACATGGCCCTCAAAATTGCGGCACAGCATGGCTGCCAGTGTGTGTAGGTAGAGCTGAAAAGGTGGATGTGGAGAACTCTCTAGGCACACAGACGAGGGCCTTTGGCTGTGCAGCTGAAGGTTTTCCCCACAGTTTGCTCTTTCCCACTCTGCCTCCTAGATCCCCAAGGATTCCAGAACCTCCGATAGGAAAACAGAAAAGAGTCAAGGCCAGAGTCTGTATAAAAAGAACACGTTCTCTGTAGGAACGTGGACCAACAAAGTGAATAAATATAAAATAAAAATAAAGCCAGGGGCATGTCACTGGTGGAGAGGCAGGCGTGACAGGCAAGAGGAGAGGGAGCAGAAATCAAAGGAAGAAGCCTTATGAATTGTGAGAAGCAGCAAAGTCATTTGACTCCCCTGAAGTCAGTTCTGTGGAGAGTAAACAGAACAGCGTGTTAAACTGAGTAATGTAATTCGGGGAGACACATAAGTGAAGGAAACTGCACAGGTGACACAATTCAGGGCCTTACCTGAATACAAGTAATTTGCCCGCACACTGACGATCCCTAAACCCCAAGGCCAAAGTTATGAGTTACTGCAGGCAAACATTTGCTTTCGTTGCCCTGAGAATTAATTAAGAAGAAGTCCTTTAGGTCTGGGCACTATTTGTTGTTCTTGCAGACCTGCCAGTCCTCCGTGATTAACTCTGATCAGTCTGTGGACATTTGGTGCTTTGTGTGCTGAGCATTTGCAAATGAATTGCATTGCACCCAGGGTCCCATTCAGATCCCAAAATAAACCATGTAGAAATGCATCAGTGTGACGTGGAAAGGAGTCTCCTGGGAGTTTAGCTGTCCCAGGAGAGAAAAGCTGCCCAGGCACAAAGGCTCTTGGTCAGAGGAGTAGATTCTGAAGACAGCCTGGAGTCGGTCTCTGGAAATGGCCTCCGGGCCCCCAGGGACTGCTGTCTGTGCTATGAAGGCCCTACTCTGCACTAGATTGAGCTGTGAAGCTATGGTGGTGAGCAAGATGAGGCTCATCGGTGAACAGTTGAAACTTAAAACTAACACAGAAAGGAGAAGGCATACACAACAAGCTATTAGGAGTGGGATAAGGTGTGAGGACCTACAGGGCTCTGTGTAAGAGCATTTAACAGGGAGGTCTAACCTAGGGAAGTCCGAGGAAGCTCCTCCCAGGAGGGATCATTAAACTGAGACTTAAACAGGCAGGGGCAAAAGGATTAAGAGATTAAACTCCAGTGAAGCCAAAGTGGAGTCGGTGGGCATTGGATTGTGTGGCCCTTGTATCTTGTGTAAGGATTGGGCCCCTATCTTGAGGGTAGGGAAAAGCCAAAGAAGGGTTTGAAGCAGAGAAAATAAAGGGGCAAAAACATAAATTAAAATGGAAATAACCTCTTTTCAGTTAACCCTGCAAAATATCACTTCATGGGCAAGGTGGTGAGGGTAACTTCAACAGATTAGAATGCAACAGGGGGAGGACAGCTGCCTTTCACCTGTTTTTGATACTCAGGGTCCCAGCAGCCGTGGCTCACCCATCGCGACGGCAGGGAGTGTGGGACGCAGTGAAGTCACTGGTGCGGATGAGCACAGGACTGGAAGGACTCCGCGGTGGTGTCTGGTTGAGCTGCCAGCTCTATAGCCTCAATCTCTTTTCCCCAGATGGTCTCAGCTCCAACTATAACCCCAAATCGCATTCACACAGCAGGTGTCAACATTACACTTTTGCTGGAAATCTGGGGGCCTCGTGCAGCAGTGCAGAAAACATTGAACAGGCGATCCCCTCTCTTAAGTCCTCTAGCACCCCCACCCCAAAACAAAAACAAAAACTCTGACTTTAGTCTCTTGCCCACTAGAATATAAACTCCACTAGGGCAGGGATTTTTTTATCTGCTTTGTGCACCAAAGAATCTCCAGTTTTGAGAATGGAGCCTGTCCATATTAGACACTTGACAAATACTTGTCAACTAAAGCAATGAGACTCCAGAGTTCCCTCCCATCTCCCAGCTTGTTTCCTGGATTCCCTTCCAGAAGCTCCACTTTCTCACTTTACTCTGCAGGACAATTTATGTTCCACGCCCCCACCCTCCACCCTCACCCCCATCTTGTCATTCTTTTCCATAGCTTCCCTTCCACATGGAAAGATCCCTTCATATGCTCTGAGGGAGGCCTCGTGCCTCACCCACCACAGCAGAGAGGAGCTGGCAGACTGATTTCAGACCTCCCTCCCCCTCCAGCTCTGCAAATAGCCAATGTGGGATTAAAATAACCTGCTCTCTACCCAACTACTCGCAGGTTATAGGAAAGATATTTTCTCCTTAAAGTAGCTAGAATAATCTGTGTGGAATTGTACATCCTAATATGAAACAATGTTAATGAAAAAATCTAACCTACTTTTATGGAAGTTCCAAAAAATATTTCATTTTGCATTAAATTTTTAAAATATACTGCCTAGCCCTAACCGTTTTGTAAGATCGCATGAGTCAGTGATTATACTTTGTCTGGACAGACTCACTTCTTTCTATTTATTTTTAAGTTTTTCCACTTTTTTTCCTCAGAATATATGTGCTCTTTATAAAAAAACTACATATGTGTGTCTATAGATAGATGATAGATACCAAAAGCACACACATATATACAAGACATTTGATCATTCATAATCCTTTCCTTGATCCCTTTTTAATTGCATTTTCTATCCATAGTTAGAACGATGCTGAATACACAATTCTGTGTCCCGATGCCTTCAGGTTCTTGCACACTAGAATTTGATTAACTAAAAAAAAATTATGCTACATTAAATCAAGTGCCAGGATTATGTTACAAATAATGTGTGTGACAGAGTGCAGAGAATGAAGAAATCACTGGAAGAGCTTGTCAAAAGAGATGTGACTTTGACCTGAAGGACAGGAAAGGGCATTTGGGGAGAGACAAAACTTGGGCAACAGAAGTGGTTCTCTGAAGAAGTGTAGGATAGCCATCTGGGTGAAGCAAAAGATGTATACTGCAGAGAGGATAAGAGGCCGTGGGAAGGAATGTCAGATTGTTCTAGGAGGTAAGTCACGGCATACAGATGAGCAGCCAGGTACAGATGTCAGTAATTTCACTTAAGGAAGAGAGAAACTTGGAAAAGATTCTATTTGATCCTCATCCATCACCATCAAATTAGAGTTCTAATATCTATATAATTATATATATGTAATTATATACATATATACAGTGTCCCAAAAAATGTATACACACTTAACAGTTGATAGCTCAATTTGAAAATGAAATGTATTTTAATAAGCACTGCCTTTATAATTATTCAAAGTGCATGTATACATTTTGGGGGACACCCTATATATTATATGTATATACATACATACTATATGCCCTGAATTTGCCATATTTCAAGGCATAATTCTTTTCCTTTCCAAAGAAACTACATGATAAAACTTATTTTAGAAAAGATTAGCATAATCAGACTGTCTCTTTTAAGGTAATGGCACTAAGTGAGTTGGTCTATTTTTGCAAACATAACTCTACTGCCAAGAAGCACCTTGCAATCCTATTTCTCATAATTAGAAGTAATGTAATCACTTTTAGATGCATCATGTAAAAATGTGGAGAGTATATCTAAAGTTCTTCTTTCGTATCATAATTTAACTTTAGGGAAAGGATCTAAAGGATTTTTTAAATAATAAATTTTTCTGTCACTTTTCTCAAAATTTGATCCAGAAGAATTTGTTTTCTGACTATATTTTAGCAAAAAGTAAAAATGGCTGCTGAAAAAGATTAAATATATTCCTGTTTTGAATATACTACAAATCCTCAACCCCATAACTTTTTAAAAATGAAACAGAGACTTTATCAATAAAAATAAAAAGAATGGGAAAGGTGGGAGAAGGTGCTGCATTCTAGAGTTCATATGTGTGTGTTTAAATTTTCAGACTCACTTATCTCATAGGTTACTTATTTATGCTTCTGTTCAAAGGTATACAGTTTAAAGAAAAAAAAGCCTACAGTTAAATTACTCATTTAATATAATTAGACTTTCTCAAGTATTTTTAAATTGTCTCAGGAAGAATTTACTATATTATATTCCACTTATTAACCAAAATTCTTCAGTTTTAGACAATATTGTTCTACAAATTATACCTATTAGGATCAACTCCAGGGAGGTGGCAGGTAAGCAAAAGTACTTTACAAACTTCCATTCCTTTATTCAATTTATACATATCTTAACTGATATGTTTTTTTCCACATATGGAAATCAAGTTTTCCAATACTGAAGATTAGCTTATTCAAAGTCACAAACTATGCAAAACAAACCGCCCCTGTCCTCTTGGGTCTGCCATTCTGAATAGCACAACTCAATAACTTTTCATTTGTCATCCAGATGCTAATGTTAACTTGCATGATATCCAAGACAGCTGAAATTACATCACTCCTGAAAAAAAAAATGGATTTTTCCCTATGATTATCTCACTGCCTACTGGCACCCCTACTTTCACTAAAAATGATGATTCTGCATTATATTTAGTCAAGTAAATAGAACAAGATGGTTATGTGAGGGTTACCCCATACTAACTTTCTTCATTCAGTAATTTTAAGAGTTCTGACTTTGAGGGTCTTCAATGAATAGTGCCCTTTCACCAATTCCCATATGAGGAGGCACAAGCCTGCTTTGAAACAAAGCATATTTGTCATGTTACTCAGGTTGGTTGACAAAGAGCCTCTAAACAATTATTTGAGATGATTTAACCGATATTATTATGAACAACCACTGTTCATAAAGTGTCAAGGAATGCCTGTGACCCAGTTTAATTTTCATAACTCTAACTCTCCTGACTTCTGAGGTTAACTCTCCAGATCCTCTAGCCAGGGCTGCCATAATAGGTCAGTGCTATTTTTACCAAATATATTTAAACTCCCAGGGTAATCTAGTCAATTCCCTACCTCACTTCCTATGCCCAACAGTTAGTATACTATGAGGTAATGAATGTCTTATATAACAATGTTTAAAGTGTTTAAACATCACTACTAGATCCTTTTTTACTTATGCTCTTTTTATCTTGAATAGATTTTATTTTAATTGTTCTTTTAATAGCTTTACTGAGATATAATTGGTATACATTACATTGAACATGCTGGAAGTGTGCAATTTGACAAGCTTTGACATATGTATACATCTGTGAAACCATCATGTCTTTGTAGGAACATGTGTTTTTATTTCTCTTGGTTAAATACCTAGGAGTGGAATGGATGGATCATGTGGTTTGTATATATTTAATATCTTAAGAAACTGCCAACCTGCTTTCCAAAATAGTTGTACCATTTTTACCTTTCCACAGCAATGATAATTCTCACCAACACTTGGTATGGTTAGTCTTTTTAATTGCATCTATTCTAATGGGTGTAGGTGATATTCCACTGTGGTTTAATTTGCACTTTCCTATTAATGAGGTTGAATATCATTTGCATTAATTTTAGTATACATATCGTTCAAACTCCTTTTTCTTTTTTTTTTACACATCACTATCCAGTTGTTCCAGCACCATTTGTTGAAAACACTGTTCTCCACCAAATCGTCTTTGCACCTTTGTAGAAAATTTATTGTCAATACCCTCATTGAGTCTATTTCTGGACTACTGTGTGCCAATGATCTAGTAATGTCTTTATTGATATCAACTCCATGCAATCTTAATTACTATAGCTTCATAATAAGTCTGGATTTTAAGTAATGTTAGTTCTCCAACTTTGTTCTTTATTGCATGCATTTTTAATATACCTGCTATCATGGAACATTGACTATAGTCTTTCAATCTTGAGAATACATGTATGGCAGGTCCATATTTATCCACATTTGGGGGGAAAATGGTCCGATCAATGCCACTGGTACTCTTCCTACTTTAGAGAGACAGTTTTGTTCTTATAAAATATGAGAAGTATGGCCAATTATAAGAAGCCCTAGAAAGCACCAGCAGCATGAGAAATATGATATGATAAAATAATTAAGAAAAGAAACATCATACTGTTCACTTTCCCAAAATAACTTATTCTTAAAGACCAGTTCTTGTCATATTTACACACCCTTGGAATTAAAGGAAACCTTAACGAAGCAAGATGTCAGTACAAACAGCACAACTTAGCTCCTGGTCTCATCTAAGGGAGATCTTAAAACTGGAGATCTTGTCTTCTTTTTTTGCTTTGTATTCTTCAGAGCCACAGACATAACTCTAAGACTCCCAAAGTGCTCATTAATACTTGGTGATTGTCACTAGAAAAGAAAGTTTGTGGATTAAATTAAACATTAGAGGAATAGTTACCTGTAATTGGGAATATACCTTCCCTACAAACAACAATAGGTACTAATTTCATAAGGAGCAAATTCAATCTTTTGTGGTTACTCTCTTTTCAAAAAGCAGAAACTCCTTTTCTCAGAAGCACCTGGTTCTTAAAAACCAAAAGCATACCAAAAAGGTGTATAATTTTGCCCTGGTTGGGTTGCTCAGTTGGTTGGAGTGTCTGTCTGAACACCAAAAAAGTTTCAGGTTCAATTCCTGGTTAGGGCACATACCTAGGTTGCAGGTGTGATTCTGGTTGGGGAGCATGTGGGAGGGAGGCAGCTGATCAATGTTTCTCTCTCACATCGATATTTCTCTTTCTCTCTCTCTCTTCCTCTCTCTCTAAACATTAATAAAACATATTCTTGGGTAAGGATGAAAAAATATTTTTAAGGTGTATAATTTTGCCTACAAGAATACCATGAAAGTAGAATGGCTTGCAATAGGTGGACTGCAGAGGAATATAGCTCTACACACTCCTCCCATTCCAAAAAAGAAAGAGTGAGAGAAGAAAAAATCTTCACTGTCGAGAAAGAGCTCTAAAATAAAATAAAAGATTTTTCTTCTTTACTGAAAGCCAAGAAGTTTATATTAAGTTTAGTAAAAAGATCGTTAAGTTTTCATTTTCAAGTATTCAGTGATAAAAAAAATACTGTATTGACAATTCAACAAATATTTACTGAAAACAAATTATTTATTCACCAAACATTGGTTGAACATATAAACTGTGTTAGACACTATGTCAAAGACTGAAGATTCACACAAGAATAAATCAGAAGTTTCTTCTTTCATAGGAACTTATTGAAGAAGATGGAGGCAGGAGAAGGACTTGGGGAGAAAACAACAGAGGAGACAGACATAAGTAAGTATAATAGTGTGAATATAGTTTAATAAAGTTGAATGCAAATTATATTGAGTCTAAAGGAGGAAGCAACAGCTCTATTGTGGGGGATGAAGGGAAACTACACAGGGCTCAATACCCTGAACGATTCCAAAGGAGCATATAACATATGAACTTAAACCCTCATGGCAGAAATAAGGCCCATCCACATGAGTTAGCTAAATACCAATTCAACAAAATCAGTTATAAATTAGCAATTTGGAATGTCCTGAAAGCAACTTTTTCTACATGTTGTCCTTGTCTTCATAATTTATTCATTCAACTCAGTCAACTAAAATTACCAGAACCTACCGTATGTCAATCAATGTTATAAACACCAGATATGATCTCTCTAGATTTACATTCTAGAAGTGTGGGACACATAAAGAACCATTAAACAAATTCATAAGCATGATTTCCTCTGATAGTGGTAAGCACTCTGAAAGAAATAAACAGGATGATATAATGGCAGAGAGAGGCAGGGCCTTTAGATAATGTTGGCAGGAAAGGATTTGTTTCTGAGACTGTGATCATTGATTTAAGAACAAATGATTTTTTAAGAGTGAGAGAAGAAGCCATTTATTCTTTTGTGGAAATATCTTCAAAATGCAGTCTCTGCCCAGCTGGTGTGCTCAGTGGTTGAGTGTCAACCTATGAACCAAGAGACTGCTGGGTCGATTCCAAGTGAGAGCACATGCCCCAGTTGCCGGCTCAATCCCTAGAAGGGGATGTGCAGAAGCGGCCAATCGATGTTTCTCTCTCATCAATGTTTCTATCTCTCTATCCTTCTCCCTTCATCTCTCTCTGAAGTCAATAAAAATATGTTTTAAGAATTCAGAGGTCTGAGGCAAGAGTGAGCTTATCTCAGAACCTGAAGAAGCCTGTCTGGTTGGAGAACTGTGAGCAAGGAGAAAAGTGGTATAAGATTAACTGGAGAGATAGGCGAGGCACAGACTAGGCAGGACCTTGAAGTCCACAGTAAGGAGTTTGAATTCCAAGTTATGTTTCTAATTGAAATCATTGGTAACTATAGATAAATACGCCATTACACAGAGAATATGTTTGTATTATTTTATGGAAGAAAGTGGCTTTACTTTGTAGATGTTTATGTATTCACATGGATGTAGTACACCCTACATGTCTTTCCTGATCAAGATAATTTTCCAAAGCTCCTCTGAAATAAACAATAAATGCAATAGCTGTGCTGCTAGAATCATTCTTGAAGTATTCAGTCTTATTCGTGAACATATTACTTCAGAGTTAAGACCTAATGAAATAAAGAGGTGATTTATAAAAACAGATGTTGGAAACATCAAAAGGAGAAGGAAATAAGACAAAACTAAAACACATCTATTTCACATTTTTATCTAGAGGCAATGCTTATAGAGACTTTCAAAGACTCCTAACTTAAAAATGGGAACAAGTCCTAGAAAAAAAATTTTTGCATTGTTTTATTTCATAAAATGATAACTAATTTCCAAATAGTGGTAGTTATTTTATTTTTAAAACTATGCTATATTTTTCTATTGGGCCACTGTATAGTCATTAAAGAACTATAATATAATTAATAGATATCAGTAAGTGAGTGAAACATCTGCCAAAAGAGTGATATCCACAATATAGAAAGAACTGTTACAAAGAAATAAGAAAAAGACAATCAAATTTCAAACTGAGCAAAAGGCCAAACTGGCATTTCCAAAAAGTATACGTAAATGGCCAATGCTGACTTTAAAAGGCTCCACATCATTATTCATCAGTGAAAAGAAAATTGAGACCAAAGCCCTCATCACAATGGTTGAAATTAAAGAGACGGGCAATTCCAAGAGTTGAGAGGATAAGAAAGAACTGGATCTCTCATAGACTGCTGAGGGGAGTGTATGGTAGCACAGCTACTTTGCAAAAACGGTTAGCAGTACTTACTAAAGTGAAACATACACCTACTCTACCACACAACAATTCTACGTCTAGGTGCATACTCAACTCCTATGTCCACCTAAAGACACGTGCAAGAATATTCAAAGCAGCTCTATTCATAATAACCATAAACTGTAAACAATCCAAGTGTCCATCAACAGTAGAATGATTAAAATTAAAAGGGTATGGTATATCCATACCACAGTAAAAAGAACTGCTGACACACTGTAGTATAACTGCCAGACATTAACCTTTTGATTGAGAAGGCACCCATTTTAAAAGCTTGAATAAATATATTGCTTCCCTTTAACACAGCTACTAGCAAAACAACCAGCTAAGGCAGCGGTTCTCAACCTGTGGGTCGTGACCCCTTTGGCGATCGAACGACCCTTTCACAGGGGTTGCCTAAGACCATCCTGCATATCAGATATTTACATTACGATTCATAACAGTAGCAACATTACAGTTATGAAGTGGCAACGAAAATAATTTTATGGTTGGGTCACAACATGAGGAACTGTATTTAAAGGGCCAGAAGGTTGAGAACCACTGAGCTAAGGAGAGAGGCTACCCTTACTCATGATGTGTTCTCTTTGAGAAAGCCCCGAGTAAACTGATAACAGACCACTTAAATGACCTCACTCCTCTCTTCCTGCACCGTAATATCTGCTCTTAGGCTTTAAGTGAACCAACAAAGAATGAATCCATGAAACCACACACACCCCACGCTCAGACCCCAATAAAGGCAGAGCAATCTCTCTCTCTCTAACTGGGCCTCTCTGTGTGGCCCTCAGGCATGTCACGTACCTCCAGAAACTGTGAGTAATAAAGTTTGCTCCTCAAAGTCCCCTGATGTTTATGTGGATTAAAGACTTAAATGTAAGACCTGAAACTGTAAAATTCCTAGAAGAAAATAACCCTTTTATCCTATGTGAATGATTATTTTTCAGGCAAGTTATTCTTTAAATATCAGCTATTTCATCCAAATCTTTCCCCAGCAGATAATGAGTATCCCATCTGAGAGACGCACTTCTTCACAGCTTTAGTTGTAACCTTAATTAATTACCAGTGACACTAGGTTGTAAAGCTAATACTTTCTTAAAGTAATTCAGTGTCAAGAAGAAACCATTACTATTTCCATTACTAAATGATCATTAATAATCCAGTTCTGTGTAAAATTTTCAAGGTGTTATACATTAGCAAATTCATTGTAAACTCATTAATTGTTCCAGATTTCTATGGACCAATAAAATTAGCATGCCATTTTTGTCCAAACTGCAAGCAAACCTTCCCATCCAGGAGACCATTACAAGAAAAACATTACAAGAGGCAACAAGGCAATATTACAACCAAAAGAGCTAATCTTATCAATAAAGTTTAATAAAATTTAATCTCTATGATTCTATTCACATGGGTTAATGATGTTACCTGTGTTACAGTGTCTCTTCAATCAATACAGTACAGAGAAGATATGGGATTTTTGTTTTGCTTACTTTCTTTTTTATTGTTTTGTCTGGTTTTGTTGATTTTTGCTTTTCATCCCATGGAATGAAGCTGAAGACAGTCTGTGGTTCCTACTGTTTATTAAGCAGTATAATTGGTTCAAGGGAAAAGTTCACTTTTCCCTTAACTATTATTTTTTTAAAGCTAATTGCAGCTGGTACCCAGCAACACAATGTATACCCAAATAGACTTTTCCAATCCTAAGGGGCCGTTTTTCAAGGCACCCCAATGGCAGGCTGTTCATGAGCAACCTGGGTGCCTAGTGCACTGTTCTGACTCAAATGCTCACCATGCTTCCTCACACTCCACAGGGCAGGAAGCAAAGACAAGCAAATCAGCACAAAAGTGAAAAATCTCAGGAAATGTCAAAAAATGAAAGGACTGAATTACATTTTAGAGGGGATCAAGCCACAAATAGAAAAGCTTTGAGAATTATTCACAAAAAAAATGCAGCACAACTCTGATCTGTAAATGCTCATCTCCCATCTGAACTACTGTGCATAAAAAGACACAACAGGTTGATTATAGCTGGCCAAAATCCCAAAGGGCTGTGTTTATGTTGAAAAAATTACACATCACACTTTTTTAAATTTTCTTTTTTTAATTTTTAAAAAATTTTATTCATTTTTAGAAAGTGGGAGAGAGAAACATCGATCAGTTGTCTCTGATGTCCCCAACTGGGGATTGAAACTGCAACCTGGGTATGTGCCCTGGCTGGGAAACAAACCTGCCATCATTTGGTTTACAGCACAACACCCTAACCAACTGAGTCATAACAGCCAGAGTGACCATCACTTTTTTATGTTGAATTATACCATCACTCTTGGATTCAGGACTAAGGCCAAAACCCAGAACTGGCCAGAGACTGACCGTCAGACAACTTGAGCAATCTCTCAAACCTTGTCTTCTCTCCATGACCTCTTCTCTCTGGCTGTGGTAGGAGTCTGTCCCACATCCACAGGACTGACAGCAGAGTCTCTGGACTGGCTCTCAGCCATCTCAACTTCATCACTGACTTATCATGTGTCCTCAAGAAAATTATTTAAGTTCCCTGATCTTCAGTTTCCTCACACTGAAATGAAAATAGTGTGTACTTCCTCATAGGGTTCTTGTGAGGATTAAATGTACATACAGATGGTGCCTGGCACTTAGTAAGTACTCATTAAATACAGTGTAGGTCATTGATGGTGAACCTTTTGAGCTCGGCGTGCCAGCATTTTGAAAAACCCTAACTTAACTCTGGTGCTGTGTCACATATAGAAACTTTTTTATATTTGCAACCATAGTAAACCAAAGACTTATATTTTTGATATTTATTTTATATATTTAAATGCCATTTAACAAAGAAAAATCAAGCAAAAAAATGGAGTTCACGTGTCACCTCTGACACACATGTCATAGGTTTGCCATCACTGGTATAGGTGATACTACTCATTCCATCCCTGTCTCCACACAAGCGTAACACCTGAGAGAGGAACTGGTGAAGTTTCCTTGAACCTCCTTTGCCCTAGTAAGGTTCAAAGTAAAACATGTCAGAAATCCTATCTAATAAAAGAGAAACATGGTGATTAGCCGTACCTCTGCTACCCTTCCCATTGGCTAATCAGGGCGATATGCAAATTAACTGCCAGCCAATATGGTGGCCGGCAGCCAGGCAGCTTGAAGCGAACATGAGGCTTGCTTGCTTCAGTGACGGAGGAAGCCAACGTTCCCCGCCTGCTACTGCCGGCCTCTGAGCTTGCAGTTTGAAACATTGTTACAAATATAGAAGCTAAACAAAACCCCAGAAGCCTGCTTTCAGCCAGCCGGGATCTCAGAGCTGGAGTTGAAACAGTGTTTCGATTATAGAACCCAAACAAACCAGATACCTGCTTTCAGCAGCCGAGGCCTCAGAGCTGGAGCCAAGCCTCAGAGCTAAAGCTGGCCCAGAATTTTTTAAAAAAAGAAAAAAAGGACAGGTTGGAAGATTTAGTCACCCGCCAGCCTGAAAACAGCCCTCAGCCCCTCACCCAGACTGGCCAGGCACCCCAGTGGGGACCCCCTCCCTGAAGGGTGTGTGACCAGCTGCAAACAGCCATCAGCCCCTCACCCAGGCTGGCCAGGCACCCAAGCGGGACCCCCACCCTGATCCAGGATACCCTTCAGGGCAAACCAGGTGGCCCCTACCTGTGCACCAGGCCTCTATTCTATATAGTAAAAGGGTAATATGCCTCCCAGCACCGGGATCAGTGGAGCAGCAAGGCCTCCCAGCACCGAGATCAGCATGACAGGGGGCAGCGACCAAACCCCCTGATCGCCCTGCGGCTCGGTGTGTGACAGGGTGCAGCGCCCCAACCCCCTGATCGGCCCTGCTCTGTGGGTGATAGAGGGCGGCGCCCCAACCCCTCCCCCCCACACACACACACACAGGCCCTGCTCTGTGTGTGACAGGGTAGAGCCATAACCTCCCCATTGGCCCTGCCCTGAGTGTGACAGGGTGCGGCGCCCCAACCCCCTGATCCACCCTGCTCTGTGTGTGACAGGGGGTGGGGCCCCAACTCCCCTATCGGCCCTACTCTGTGAGTGACAGGGGGGAGCTCCCCAACCCCCTGATCAACCCTGCTCTGTGCGTGACAGGGTATGGAGCCCCAACCCCCTGATTGGCCCTGCTCTGTGCGTGACAGGGGGTGGCGCCGCAACCTCCCCATTGACTCTGCCTTGAGTGTGACAGGGGGCAGTGCCCCAACCCCCCAATCGGCCCTACCCTGAGCGTGACTGAGGGTGGCATCGCAACCTCCCGATCCGCCCTGCTCTGTGCATGACAGGGGGCAGTGCCCCAACTCCCCAATCAGCCCTGCTCTGAGCCTGACCAGAGGCTGCACCTAGGGATTGGGCCTGCCCTCTGCCACCCGGGAGCAAGCCTAAGCCAGCAGGTCATTATCTCCTGATGGGTCCCAGACTGCCAGAGGGCACAGGCCGGGCTGAGGGACCCCCCTCCCCCCTGAGTGCACAAATTTTTGTGCACTGGGCCTCTAGTATTGTATATAAATGTAAGTTTATTTTATAGTTTAGTTTAAATCCACTTTACAGTCTTTTTCAGGTACATATTTAATTAAATAAAAGCTCAAATCCTCTTTCAAGTTTATTTCTCCCCACCAACTCATTCATAATTTGATGACTACCTTTATATGTCAGAGAGGACTAATCCTTTACTGCCCATCCTGAGTGGAAGTTCCTTCATATATCTTTTCTAATTACAATAGTCAATTTTGCCCCTTCACTCCCCTCCACTTCTAGAGGACCTGTACAGTATGAATATGACTTGATTCTACTATTTCAGATTGCTGAATATTTTTCCATTTAAAATATTTAAATATTAAAAGAAAATTAGAATTAAATCACTTGGAAGTTATATATTTGTTTCTGTTCATTAAACAATAGGGAAAGCTCGGAGAAATATTTTCTGATTTCCTCAAATGCCATCGGTATAAAGTGTTATAAAACTAGCTCTTATTTATGAATGAATTCTATGTGCCAGGCTATAGATTAAGTGCTTTTCAGAGCTTATCTAATTTAAACCCCATGGGTTTGGGGGGGGTTAATAAATATAGGAAAGAGGATTATAATTTGTAGACCCAGACATTATAAATTTTGTTCATGTTATTCATTGAATTATCCTAACAATCTTTGAGGGCAATATTAAATTTTCTACCTTACAGATGAGAAAACTAAAAGTAAGGGTGTTTACTGTCCAAAATGGAAACCAACCCCACACGCCATGATATTTTTTAATTTAATTTTAAAAATAAATTTGCAATGATCACTATAAAAATAAATATATTACTCACAATTCGGGTGTTCTTGAATATTTTCAGTTGAAAATTCTCAGGAAAAATGATTTTTAAAGTGTCTATAGACGCTTATGCCTAAAAAGGGTTAAGCCACTAATCCAATACCATGTAATTAGCAAATGGTAAGCCCAAAGTTAGAATCCAATGATGTCTGACTTTAACACCTGTGGCCTAAGCCTCGTTGGCTTGTGACCTTGGAAAAGTGAGTTAAACCTGCCAGACCTCAGTCCTTCACCAGGAAAGGAATTACTTAAACTAAAAGCTAATACTTACTGAGGACATACGTGTTTATGAGCAGTGCCAAGTGGTTTATGGAAATTTTTCCACTTTGTCCTCAAAACAAATCCACAATGCACTTATTATCCTCCCCGTCTTACAGATGAGGAAAAAGAGGCAGAGTGAATGATGGAACTGGAATTACATCCCACTTTCCTCCCCGTTACACGGACTCCAGGGGTGGGAAAGCCCTGTCATAAACACTGCATTCAGAGTTGTGAGCACTAAGGGAAAGAACGTATATGAAAATGTCTTGAACAAAAATGTCAACTTTGCTTACAAAATTTCAGGTAATACCAACGAACGCAATAAAGGACAAAACCGGGCTTTAAAAATTCTTTACACACTGCAAGGGCTGGCCAAATTAACAACATGAAATTTCACAAGCTAACAGCAAGGCCCTCTAATGAAGTTTTAAAAATCAAATGTACAGTTCTGAAGGGAGCAGCCATGGTTAACAGCTGGTAGATAAAAGGATTTTAATAGATTTCAAGGTTCGGTATGAGATAATATTATAAGGAAGCTACCCCCAAAAAAGTCAACACAATCTTGAAGACATTAATAGAAATTCAGTGTCCAAATTTCCACTGATCAGATCATATCCGGAGTATTGGGGTTCACACAGAGAGTCAATTTCAGATGGGAATTATTAGTCAATTTCAGATATAATGACAGAAGGGAGCAGAGTACTGGACAGAACTCAGACATCCACCACGTCGGATACTAAAGTTATGAGAGTGTATCAGATACTTTACATTAATGGTCATTAAATATTTGAAAGATACATAAGGCCAAAAACTTTTAGAAACAATTAAAGTTATATTCATTACATAAACTTTCTTATGAATGTGAATGTTCCCCGTCACTACAAGTGTTCAAGCAAAAAGGTCAACCACCACTTGTTAGAAATATTACACAAAGATTCAGGCAAGGGACTAGAGCTTGGATTATAAAGACTTGAGATTCCTTCTGGCTTTGTAGTTCTACATGTGAGGAGGAGGGGGGAAAATTTTTAAATCTGACAGAAGGCACAGATTGTGCCTGTTTAAATTAATTTGTACAGGACGTTAATAGCATAATGCCATGCTCACAAGTGGTTAATAGAAAGTCTCAAAAATGTTTCCTACTTGTCAAAATAACCTGTGTTATCTAATAAATTAAGATAAATTTAAAAGAGCTATATGCATATATGCATTGCCCATGGACACAGAAAATAGGGTGGGGAAGGCCTGGGGTTGGGCTGGAACCAGGTAGAAGGGAGAAATGGCGGGGGGGCGGGGGGGAGCTGGGCAGGGAAGGGGGGGACATCTGTAATATTCTCAACAAAAAAGATAAAAAATGCATTTTAAATCCATTCTACAATATTTATCACTTTTATAGGTTTTACAGCCTACTAATTAATTTACCATTATGTGTGGAAAACCATATACATGCTTTTTCCTCTCACTCTAGTTTTCTCTTTCCCTGATTGAGCTGACAAACTCCTCTCTCCACAAGATTTGAAAGAAAATCTATTGCCAGTGCAGACCATCTTTTAGAACTCCATATCTATATTATTTCTATCTAGACACCCAACAGGTAACTCAAAAATCATTTTTGCAACTGAGCTCTTAATGGCCTGATTCCACCCAGAGTCAATCCAGTCTTCCTCCAGTTTTCTAGAAACAGTAACTGCGCTGCCATCCCCAAATTTGTTTAGGCCAGAAACCTCAGAGCCATTCATGAAAGTTTCTTTTCCCCATGTCCCACATCTTGCCTCTAACCAATTACTATTCACCTCAAAACATTCTTCTATCCTGCATCCACTTCTCTCTATGGCTTCTGCCCACATTCCAGTCCATTCTAACCTCATCTCAAACCGTAAACTACTGCAAACTCTCAGAACTAGTCTGACCTGCTTTAACCATTGTATCTTAATTGTATTATTTATGTTTCAATAGTTTTACTTTTGATTATCTTATATTTCTTTGTAGGCAATTAAACTATTCTCAAACAATATGACCCACTTTTTACCTTTTTGGGGGGGGTATGTTTTTATTGATTTTAAAGAGAGAAAGAGAGAGGGAGAGAGAGATAGAAGATAGAAACATCAATGATGAGAGAGAATCAGCGATCAGCTGCCTCCTTTACATCCCCCACTAGGGATCAAGCCCACAACCCAGGCACATGCCCTGACCAGGAATCCAACTGTGACCTCCTAGTTCATGGCTTGATGCTCAACCATTGAGCCATATCAGCTGAGCTACTTTTTACTTTTCAATGTTTATACTTCTTTTTTTTACCTTATGATTATTGTAATACTAGAGGCCCGGTGCACAAAAATTTGTGCACTCGGGGAGAGGAGGTCCCTCAGCCCGGCCTGTGCCCTCTCGCAGTCTGGGACCCCTCGGGGGATGACCACCTGCTTGCTTAGGCCTGCTCCCCGGGGGATTGGGCCTAAGCTGGCAATCAGACATCCTTCTGGCCCTCTGGCAGCCCAGCAGCCCTCAGGGGATGTCCACTTGCCAGCGGGGAGCAGGCCTAAACTGCAGTCGGACATCCTTAGCGCTGCTGAGGAGGCAGGAGAGGCTCCCACCACCACCGCTGTACTGGCAGCCATCAGCTTGGCTTGTGGCTGAGCAGAGCTCCCCCATGTGCGAGCACACTGACCACCTGAGAGCAGCTCCTACATTGAGCATCTGCCCCCTGGTGGTCAGTGTGTGTCATAGTGACCAGTCATTCCCAGTCTTTCTGCTGTTAGGGTCAGTTTGTATATTACCCTTTTACTATATAGGATAGAGGCCTGGTGCACGGGTGGGGGCCGGCTGGTTTGCCCTGAAGGGTGTCCCAGATCAGGGTGAGGGTCCCACTTGGGTGCCTGGCCAGCCTGGGTGAGGGGCTGAGGGCCATTTTCAGGCTGGCCAGCAACTGAAGCTCCAAGCCTCTCCTTTTTTTCTTTTTCTTTTTTTATTCTGGGATTTATTTACCTTCTATAATTGAAACTTTGTTGCCGTCCTGCTTGCTCCAGCTTTGAGGCCGAGGCTGGCTGAAAGCAGGTATCTGGGTTTGTTTAGCTTCTATAATTAAAATTTTGTTGCTTTCAGAGCTTAGAGCAGGCCGCGGCAGGCAGGGAACCTTGGCTTCCTCCATCACTGGAGCAAGCAAGCCTCCTGCTCGCTTCAGCTGCATGGCTGCCAGCCGCCATCTTTGTTGGCAGTTAATTTGCATATCTCGCTGATTAGCCAATGGGAAGCATAGCTGAGGTACAGTTAATTACCCTTTTTGTCTTTTATTAGATAGGACAATATTGTATACCACCTGTGATAAATAGTTTTCAGTGGTCTTTTAATATCTAGAGTGGAAGGGGCAGATTTTCATGCATGGGAAGAAATTTTCCCTATTTTCTATATTTTGATTAATATTTAATTTATTAAATTTATACATTTTAAAATGTAATTTTACTTAACACCAATGATAAATTGAAATATTTTATTTCTGAACTTTTGGCTAAAAATAGAAACCTAAAATTCACTTGTTCTTTGAATAATGTATAATAACTCATAATTTTAACAGATTAAATCCTTTTAAAACTCAATACCACTTACATACATAATTAATCAAATCCCTGTAGACAATTTAAATCATAATTACTCACTCAATATACCTGACACTCTCAAATATGTTAAACTCAAAAAGGCAGACAAACAAATTGAATAAATAAATTTTTCTTAGAACTTCACTCTTGTAAGTATGTCAGACATCATTTTAATAGTTCAAAGTTTATTACACATTTCAAAAATTTAAGAAACAAAAATAGAATCTTTTGGGTTAAAATGTGAAAACTTTTATCTAAACTTTCTCCTTCCTGAGACACTACTAAAACCCACAGAAAAAGAAATTTTTTTTAACAAATAAATACATCTGATCTCAGACTCCTAGCTTACAGAAATGTGAGAAATAAATTTCTGTTGTTTGTAAGCCACCCAGTCTATGGTACTTTGTTATAGCAAACTGAACTAACACAATACTGTACTAAATATACTAAAGAACACAGCAACAGAATGTTGAAAGTTAAAAAACCATAGAGTCAAGAAAGGCAGATCCTAAACCAGTAACAGGGAAAGCAGACAATCAACCTAATTTATAGCACAGAAATCTCCAAAAAGTTCAGGAAGAGGCTGCATCAGGTACTTCTGGTAGAAGTGCTTAATGGTGGAGGTGGAAGTAGAGTATCAGACTGGGTAAATGCTATACAAGTACTTGAAGACAATTATGAAAATGACCTTTAGTCTTGAGGCTAAATAATGTGTATTCTTTTACCTTTTCCCTCATGGGTCATATTTTCTAAGTCTTTCTAAAGCTTTATGATTTCCTTTGCACTTCTTATTAGAAGGGCTTCACACTGAAAAGGAACAAACTATTTAGCAGACTTACAGAATTTTAATGGCACTGCTAAATTTCATCATGCAGATTTGCCCTTTCTTTAAGCCATACTCAGACTTCTGCAGTTGAAAAAAAAAAAAAGCCAAAACTTTGTCCGAAGTAGCAGGAATTGTATTGTCATTGAAATAATATCTCTACAGTGGTTAGAACTATGGACTTTGAAGTAGTATCTCTCTCCAAAATAATACTATTCAAATTGAAACATCACTGTAGTACATGATTGTCTAACCACTATGCTGTACATCTGGAACTAATACAGAATACTGAATGTAAACTGTAATTGGGGAAAAAAAAAGACACATCACTACAACTTTTCCAAAACCAGGAATACAGCATTCAAAATGTATCATTTGACCTACCTTGATGCATGGTCAATAATTAGGTTTTCACAGACAATTCAGACTTCAGTAAACAGTAAAGAAACTAACCTCATAAAATAAAGCAATTACTTTTCAAAAATTCTGGTCTGTTTCTTTCTACCAATAGACTCACTGACCTCTCTCTCTTTATAACTGTTTGTGTTGACCAACAATATGTCTGATGATAAATTATAATATCACAACAGTCAATCCAGGTAAACTGATCTGAAAAAAAAATCACTTCGTCTTTGTAAAACTACTTATTAGTTTATCTACACCTGATGAAGTTAACCTGACTTATTTATATGTTAAATTACCAAAGCCCTATCAATGATGCTCAAGAAGAAAGTGCTTAAATGCTAATTTCTTGGGTGGCATAATGTATCCCAATTTCTACATCTTTTACTTTTAATTTTCTTAACTCTTTTGTAGCTAATGTGCTTCTCTATTACACTCACCATACCCATCACAAACTGAGAATATAATGAAATTGATAAAAATTTGGCCTATAAATCAATTCATAGACTTTATTATAATTATGTTACATTGGTTAATCCCAATGTGGAAGCACAACCTCCAGAGTAGCAAGTGGTCGTTCTTTCTCCTCTGCTCCTTACTACCTCAAATAGAACTCTGTGGGCCCTCATTCACGTGGGACCAGTCTAAGTAAAAAGAAGATAGAAATCTTTGGTCACATCTGATGAAAGTTCCCTGTTCTTTTCCTGTTTTTATGTCTTCTTTCTCATTCTCTCTGCATTCTGAGAATTCTCCTCTTTCCTAAGATTCCCTCTGTATCCGACATTTTCTGCCCTCCCCATATTCTTCGGCTTTTGTCATCCTATTCAGCCAAGACCTTCTTGGTGGAAGAAGCTATAACTTTGCCTGAGGAATCTCTCTGACTGAAGAAGCATGTCGCAACAGGAAGGCCAGAAGTGCTGGACAGTTAATGCCTTCAGGAGTCCTAAACAGTGATGCACAGGAGTTAATGGATAAATACCACAGCTTGCTTGTCCCTCTTATGGGACACCCCAGGAATGCTTTACACAGTATCCAAGAGGTCTACATTGGCAATGAGCCCCAGTAGCCCACAGTGGCAATCGGCTTATTAATGCACTTACTGGCTTCCTTCCTTTCCTAACATCATTCCCTGGGGTCACCTCCCAACTGAAACTACCTAAACTCAAATCCTTGTCCCAGGGCCAACCTAAAGAAATGATCTTTTTGTCACTATTTCCTTATTTGTCTTTTCCATTCTTAGGTCAAATGCAGAAAAGTTAAGCCATTGATAGTTGTAACTATGAGTTAAAAATTAAGTTATAATCATGAGATGATTTATGTGAATCAGTCATAGTTCTATAAATTTACAATTATAATAACAGATAACTTTGCTATTAATTCAAAATAGTTTGACCTAAACAGAGCTTTCTGATTTCATAAATATATACAATACTACTACTTTACTTTTCCTAGCATAAAACATTTTTTGAAATATTTGCTCATCCTTTACCATGATGGACATTATATCACCAATTTGCATATCCATTTCATGAATTCTGAGATTTCTAGCCTGGACTCCATAAAATTATATACTATTTTTTTCCATTGCCAAGTAAATGTACATTGACTAAAATTGCAAATTATTTGATAAGATATTAAATAAAAATTAATAATGCTTTAAAACACGTTTTTATTGATTTCAGAGAGAGGAAGGCAGAGGGATAGAGGGATAGAAACATCAATGATGAGAGAAAATCATTGATTGGCTGCCTCCTACAACCCCTACTGAGGACTGAGCCCACAACTAATCCCATGTGCCCTCACTGGGAATTAAACCATGACCTCCTGGTTCGTAAGTTGACACTCAACCACTGAGCCACACAGGCTGGGCTTAATAAGATTTTTAAAATTCAATTTAAATACCAGCTTTATTTAAATAATTTTGTTTAGACGTATGATATATGAGCATCTATCTGTGTTCTTGCTCTGGGCCTCACAGATGTTAGGAGGGACCTGAGAAGTAACACAGATTATTTAGATCCTCAGGACAGGAGGCTCCTCCACCTTCACAGAACCATGCCCTCCAAAAGAAGTCAAAACTGACTTAGATTTTTATGAGAGAATTTAGGTGTATAGTGAAATAACTTTCATTTTATTCTGGGCCCTTGATTTTGTTTCCCCATAATTGGTATAGTTATGAGAAATAAGAATTAATCCTCATTTAACAACCAAAGGCATCTAGTAAAAACACAAATTACTGCATCATGCCACTCACACTGAGAGGTTATTCTCAGGAATAATTTATAGGCAAACCCCCCGCACCAACAAGAGCTTCTAGAGAATTATTAAGGAAAGTATTACTTGTTCTGTGTTAAATTTCTGGAAGAATGAAGATAGAGGGAACTGGCATTCAGAGAAAAGCCAAATAGCAATACATTTTTGCCACCAACTTATTTCCCAGGTGAATTATGCTTAATAAAAATAACTTTTAAAATACATTAGCACTCTTTGAGACAGAAGCATAAAAATCCAGAGGGTTAAAATGTTTTTATTATGAGGGCGCCCCACACAGTACTTCAAAGTGCTGCAAAAGCAGAAGAGACGATGGGCCCTCCTGGACAGCCTACTCCATGAGCTGGCCATCACATAGGGCAGTGGTTCTCAACCTTGGCTGCACATTAGAATCATCTGGGAATCTTTTTAAAATCCTGATTTCTGGGCCTCATCCTCCGGAAATTCTGTTTCTTTGTTATGGGGTGGGGCCACAACATTAGTAACAAAGAAACAGAATTTCCGGAGGATGAGGCCCAGAAATCAGGATTTTAAAAAGATTCCCAGGTGATTCTACTGTGCAGCCAAGGTTGAGAACCACTGACATAGGGCTTTCTCCTCTCCCTGCCTTCATGGCATCTGCATGTGGATCCAAGAGCCATTTCATATCCTAAATCAGCCACGGGTAATGGCAACACCATCACACAATGCATTTAGAAAAGTCAGGCTGCAAGAAGTACTTCGAATGTCAACATGTGGTTATAAGGAAAAGTGGTAATAAGAGCTTTTTAGATCCCTTTAAGACAAGAGCATACACCAAGACGAGGTTAATTTGAAACTGTAATTTGTATTATCATAAATTTAAGCAATTAGTAGCCATAAGCATAATTTAACCACAATAGCTCAGATGGGCCAGCCACAACTTTTCTGTTAGAATATTGTGGCTGGGGAAAGAGAAACTCTAGCTAATTGAAGCAGGAAGGAAGCTGACCACAGAAAGATAGACCTGTATAAATGGTGCCCCTTCAAACCCATTCTGAAGCTGCCATGCCAACTATTTTCCAACTTTATTTTTATGTAAATTGCATCAGGAAAAATATTATTCAATTAATAATTTTTATATTAACATGTTACGTGCCCAGCTTGTTTTGTCTTCTGGACGGGAAGTATAGTGTCAGTCACCGGTGACTGACAGGGCGCTTAATGTATTAATAGAAAAATATAAAATATGTTAGCATCATTTATAGCTGTAACATGACTATAATATTAAAACTAGCATCAGTTAATGATTTCGGTGTGTGTAAAGAAACTAACTAGGAAAAAAATTTTTTTAGTTGATCCTCAATGTTCCACAATGAGTCTTTCTAACTTAAATTTCATGTAGTAAATGACCATGACAGTAGCTAACCCTTTTCCTCTGGGCTATCCTTAATGTCTTCTGACAAGAGAAGTAAAATAGCAATTAGTAATTTGTCACTTAAATGATTATTTATGATTTATTAATATATTCTTAGGAAAATCATGCTTTGAAAATTGTTTTGAGTAAAGTATCCAAAGTATGGATAATACACACACACACACACACACACACACACACACACACACACACACACACACTAGAGGCCCTGTGCACGAATTCATACACAGGTGGGGTCGGGCCAGATCAGGATTGAACAGGGCCAGCCAGGGGGAGGGGATGCAAGAGATTGGCCGGCCTGTCCCTCCCCTGATAGGGGTGTGGGGGGCCGATCAAGAGCAGGGCCACCAGAGGAGGGGCCATGGGTGGTTGGCTGGCCGGCCACGTCCCCTGGGCAAACTCCTGGTCGAACTTCTGGTCAAGGGGACAATTTGCATATTAGCCTTTTATTATATAGGAATATATATAATATGTATAATACATATAATATGTATATTATATATAATATGCATATTATATATTATATACTATATATATTATATATATATATACTTATAGCGAGAGTAAAATACCAGGTACATATTGAACTTTAAAATAACTTCAACAGAGCCCAGCCGGCATGGCTCAGTGGTTGAGTGCCTACCTATGAACCAGGAGGTCACGGTTTGATTCCCAGTCAGGGCACATACCTGGGTTGTGGGCTCAATCCCCACTGTGCAGGAGGCAGCCGATCAATGATTCTTTCTCATCACTGATGTTTCTCTCTCTCCCCCTCTCCCTTCCTCTCTGAAATCAATAAAAATATTTTTTAAGTTTAAAAAAATAAAATAACTTCAACAGAATGTATACCAACTACAAATTTAAACAAAAATGTATGATACAGTGTTTTCAGGGAGATAGATGTGCTCCCATCACTTTTCCTATGCCACACCTCTAAGTCTTACCTGAAGATTATCTTTAGGTTCTTTATTCCCTCAGGGGGAATCCTACCCTGACTCGTCAATCTACATGCAGCATCCCCATATATGCCTCCATCATATAAAAACCTGCAGTTCCCACATCACAGCTCCCTTCTCAGCACATCCCAAGTTCCTGTTTGATGTCTGGAACCCCCACAGATATTCGTTAAGCAAAATCTCTCTGGATGGATCCATAGTCACATTTTAATTATTAACATTTGATTATGTACCCATCATTTTTGTTGGATCAAATTGTTGAAGTTTAAAAGTCAGTCACATGTACCAACCAACATGTGTTTTGGTTATTTCCTCATATCAGTATTTAGAAAAGTCATGATAATTTTAAGACAAATCACAAATGATAAGGAAGATAAATCTAATGCGAGAAGAAAACTTGTAATTGGCCCTCAGTCTGCTCAGACCCAAGTTTTCTCATTGCTCCTACTCAAGTCCTTTTCAATTCTAGTATACCATGATTCCTTGCTAAGCAGTTCAGCCTAATTAGCTTCTATAGAGTCCTATGGGATAACCCCACCATCACCAGAGCCTAGATTTCTCAGAGTCTGAAACAGCACATATAAATAGATCACTGAATTACAATATGACACTGTAGATTATTTCTTAAACAAGGGGGGGGGTACAGTATTAAAAAACAACAGGAGAATCAGGTGTGATTACATTTGTCTATACGGGTCAGAAAAACTTCTGAAAAGAAATAAGATTTGAACAGTGTTTTTGTTTAAGTAAAAGTTGCATTGACTGTGTGTGTTTATTGATTTATTTTGCTTTTTAGATAGAGAGGAAGGGAGACGGAAAGAAATAGAAACATGATCATGATTGGCTGCCTCCTGAACGCCCCCTACTGAGTATCAAGCCTGCAACCCAGGCATGAGCCCTAACTGGGAATTGAACCCATGACTTCTTGGTGCATAGCATGCTGCTCAACCAACTAAGCCACAATGGTCCAGCTCCAATGCTTTCTTTACAACCTATGTATTCCTAAACTCCAGTTTCTGCCTAAATGACTAGCTTGCGGTTTAATATCGGTGGCTCACAGGTAATGAGTGTCCTTCCCCAGACTAAGTAATTCCACCCAGAGGCAGTCTGGGTTGACAGCCTTTAACTAGAGCCCATCCACTTGGTCACAGTGGGTGTTGGGCCATGATCTGAGTCTGTCCATGTGATGATTCATCTGCCCACTTCCTCTTTCCATCTGGCTTCCTTTGGTTCGCCATACAGCAATTACAGCATCATGCTTGGGAAAAAGCATTGATTGATCTAAATATACCAATTTTAATCACCAGAACTATAAATAATTTTAGTTAAAGCAATATGACCAAATATCCCTATAAGAAATACCAACCCAAAGGAATTGCATGCCTAGCAAAACCCTTTTCTAGCCCTGGTTGATGGATCACATCAATTAAGCAGTAGCCCCTTACAATAAAATTAAAGTACTGAACAAATATAGGAACTGCATATTAACTGCCATAGAATATTAGAGCCATGTTCTTGTCTTGAGTTCTTTTTCCCCTGGTTAATACTACCACACTGTTAACCCATAGTTAAGCTCCCATAACTCCACAGTTTCCTATTCTCTTTCTTTAGGTTCTACTAGTGTTAAACTTGTAATTACATGGCATCTTTTTATTTTGTTCTTTCACTTTTTAATAGATAACCTCTCTCATGCAATTTTTTTCTATGCCTCAAAATGATAAATATCATGGGTAGACCACAATAGAAAAATATCACTCCAGTGTCTATGATCTTTGTACCATTGGGTAATATAAGATTTGTGTATGTACAATTTTCACAGCTTCCGAAAGTTTTCAAAAACAGTTATCAAGGTACTTGAATAGACTCAACTGTTATAGCACCTGTATGTTCCTCAAATACATTGAGGCTCTTTTCCCAAGGCATATTTCCATGCACCAGAGGTAATAATAATCTATGCAAGCTAAACCAGGGATTTTATATACATTATTTCATTTAATCCATGTAACAGCCCTGAAAGGTAACTATTAGTATTTCTATGTTTACCAGTTATAAACTGGAGGGTCAAAAAGCTTATGTTCCTCTAAGTTCTCATGGAAATATTTAGTTGGTTTTTGAGTCCACCACAGGCTCTCTGCCCCAAACCATACACCTTTCTTAGTCTTAACCACTAGGCTTCTCTTCCTCCTGCAAGTTGAGTGTGTCATAAAACTGGCATTCAACTTGTCAATACACTTTGGATTTTCCATGATATTCTGGAGTTATTCTGCATGTAACTGGTCAGGTCTAACAAAAAATTAAGAAAAATAAAACCTCTCAAAATGAATATGTCAGACAGATGGAGAAAAAGAATTTTATAGCAAAACGAGGGTCAGTTTCTATACTGAAAATACTTACTTTAGTTGTCTTAGGCACAATTATTGGGCTAACCCTAAACATTGCCTTATATTGTGAGAATTTTCCCACCAAAGACATAATAGTCCTTTCTGGCGGGGGGGGGGGGGGGGGCACGGGGAACCACAGGGGAATTTATAATAATGATGTTATCTAATTTTTTTTAAATCTGTCAATACATCCATTTCTCTTTATCTTTACCACCCCCTCCCTAATCCTGTGTCCTCACAGCTTGCCTGGACTATGGAAATCACCTCGGCATCGTTTACTACCACATATTCTGGGCTCCTCCAACAGTTTACACACTGTAAGCCAACTGACCTTTCATGCAAAACTGGTGATATCCCCCTCTGACTCCAGCTTCTTTCTCCAAAAGCTCTTCATGATTTCCATCACTGTGAGTAAAGACCAGAATTCCTAACAGAGTCTGTCACTGCATTATTTACCCTGGCCTCTATCTCTAACTTCATCTGACGCTTACTCCCTTCACTTTACATGCTCCAACCATGCTGGTCTTTTTTTTGTAGTCTTTAAAACTTCTCTTTGCCAGCACCAACAGTCTCTTCAAAAAATAGTATTAGGAAAACTGGATGTTCACATGCAAAAGAATGAAGTTGGACCACTATACCATCTTACACCACTCGCAAAAATTAACTCGAATGGGTTAAAGACCTAAACATTAGACCCCAAACTAAAGCTATTAGAAAAACAAACAAACTCAGGGGTAAAACTCCTTGATAATGGTATTGCAATGGTTTTTTTTATATATATACTTATATATACTAGAGGCCCAGAGCACATGAAATCATGCGTGAGTAGCTCGCTTCCATTTGCCTCAACTGGCCGCCCCGCCCATCGCTGCTCATAGCTCGTGCCCTGCCCTCTGCCACAAGTAGCTCGCGCCCTGCCCCACCCACCAGGAGAGTTGCTGCTCATTCGGTGGTGACGTTGTGACTATGACGGCGGCACGACCACAGGCCTTTTATGATATAGATAACACCAAAAGTGCAAGCAACAAAAACAAAAATCAACAAGTGGAACTATATCAAATTAAAAAGCTTTTACACAATAAAAGAAACAATCAGCAAATTGAAAGGGAAACCTACAGAATGGGAGAAAATATTTGCAAATCATTTATATGATAAGGGTTTTGGGGTTTTTTTTCAAGATATATAAGGAACTATTGGTGCAAATGTAAATTTGTATAGCCACTACAGAAAACAGTAAGGAGGTTCCTCAAAAAATTAAAAATTGAACTACCATATGATCCAGCAATCCCATAACTGACTGTATATCAAAAGGAAATTAAATCACTCTCATGAAGAGACATCTGCATCCTCTTGTTCACTGCAGCACTATTTACAATAGCCAAGACACGAAAACAGCCTAAGGGTCTAGCAACAGATGAATCGGTAAAGCAAATACAGTATATCACATTTATCACATATATTATATATGTGTGTATGTGTGTAAGTGTATGTATCTATAAAAAATAGAAGGAAATCCTACCATTTGTGACAACATGGATGAATCTTGAAGGTAATATGCTACTGAAAAATGTCAGACAGAGAAAGACATACACTGTATGATCTCACTTACATGCGGAATCTAAAAGAGCCAAATTCGTAGAAATAGGGAGAATGGTGGTTGTCAGTGGTTGCAGGTAAAGGAAATGAAGAAATGTTGGTTAAAGGGTACAAACTTCAAGCTATAGAGTTAATACATTCTGAGGATCTGATGTGCAGCATGTTGACTGTAATTAACAATAATGTATTATATACTTGAAAGATGAGAGTAAATTTTAAGGGTTATCAACACAAAACAAAAATGATAATTATGTGAGGAGATGGGGATGTTAACTAACCTTATTGTTGCAATAATTTCACAATATATACATATATCAAACCATCACAATGCTTTATTACATATGACATTATATGCCGGTAATATCTCAATAAATCTGAGGGGGGAGGATGTGTTCTCCCTGGCATCATCTATCATGGCTTATCATTTTAAAATCAGAATGGAATCTAGAGCATATTAGCCTACTTTGTCCCATGCACATCCCTGACTCAACATGAGGATAGTAGGACCACTGTCAGAAAAGGCGACAATGTGTCACAGAGCCCATGTAGGGTCCAAACAACAATGGATGGGTGAAATGGTTCCAAGTGAACATTGAGCTGCTGAGAATATTATAGCATTTCCACAGAGGGATACTTGGCAAATTTCATAGCAGGTGTCATGATGTCTGTGGTTCTAGGCAAGAGTAAAGCCATTCAACCTAGACCCAACTCTGGAAGTCACCCTTGCTGCCAAAAGGAAGGAGCTGGTGGACTCCTCTCATGGAGACAGGTGAAAGAGCAGAGAGCTCACGGTGTAGAGCACTCAGCAGGCAAAGATGTGTTTCTAAGCACTTATTACTCGAGACTTCTGCCCTGTAAGCAGGTCATGAAATCAAACCATGTTTCTTAATAAAATAGACAAGAATAGAAAAATAAGTGAGTACATGTGCATCACAATGATGAATACTGTCTCATTAACTCACTTTCGTTTCATTAATATATGTACATATATTTGTGTAATGAATTACAATGTAAAATGTGTTTCTCAGTGTGAATCACAGTGAAAAAATGTTTTTAAAATACTGCTTTAGTAAAGAAAAAAAGAAAAAGGCCATAGTAATTTATGGCAGACATTTTAGAAAATGCCTCCTTACAAACACCACAAATAAAGACAAGGTATTTAAAGTAAACTCTGAGATACTTGGGCCCCAGTTAAACTTCAATTCATTATGTCCGTGAAAAAGCACTTGAATTTTCAATGCCGGGCATAAGAATGGGTGTTATTGCTATCGTTGAGATTGTGGTGATAGCAAATTATCTGTGGAATCATTGTACTGTTTTTTTTTTTTTCCAAGAGGAAGAGAATGGCAATGTATGAGAAAGCTCAGATAAAGGAGATGGGTGAGATGCATAGGGAACTCAACAGTACTCCAGGAAGGGAAATTAGCAAATGGAGTGAGATTACAAAGGTGTGAGCATGAGACAAAGAGAAGGTCTTTGAAGATTACTTTTTTGTTAGTTAACATCCTATATTTGTAATGGCACTCATATATAAGTAGCTTGACATTGGCTTTACCACTCTTAAAATAACCATAAGTGTCTTATATACACAGATCTATTTTTTTAAAAACCTGGAACCTGGACTGCATAGTTAAAATTATTTATACACGCCCTACTAGTGTGGCTCAGTTGGTTGAGTATCAACCCATGAACCAGTAGGTCAAGGTTTGATTCCCGGTCAGGGCACATGCCCAGGTTGCTGCTCGATCCCCAGCAGGGGGCATGCAAGAGGCAGCCGATTAATAATTCTCTCTCCTCATTGATGTTTTTTCTTTCTCTCCCTCTCCCTTCCTCTCTCTGAAATCAATAAAAACATATTTTTAAAAAAATATTTATATACAACATTCAAGTATGCATTAAATATGCTTCCATACTACAGTTTAAATTACTACTGTCTCATTCATTTGCTATTGAAAGCTGCCCTATTTACTTTGTCTTATATAAACTTTTTTGTGAAATATGAAATAAAACATTTTTTTAAAGAAACTGAACAAATACATATGAGGAACTGACCATTTTTCATAAATTCCACAGAAGGTCTATGATATAAGTGCCAATTTGGTTTGGAATGGCAAGTGTCAGAAATTGCATGGAACACAGGAAAAATTCAGAAATCCTGGCAGTGAAGGAAAAAAATATTCAGAGACAAACTTGAATAAATTAGCTAAAAGCTGGTAGGGTTTTGGTTGTTAACTGTTCTTTGGGAAAGGAGGCATGGAATCACACTGAAATGGAAAAGTTGTCTTAAATTAAGTACATAAACAGAGTTCTCATCCTACAGTTAGGATTCAGGCATTCTCCACCAGGCTTTTCAATTGTTCCCACAAACTTCTCACCTAAAAGCATCCCTCCATAGAGTCACAGGCAGAACTAAAATGAAGAGATCATTCCTGACTCTTGCAGTAAGGAAACCAGATAAGCCAACAGAGTAGACAAACCAGGCCATGAGCCCCAGTATGGGAACTCTGCCTAGCCAGACAAATTTCTGTGCAGGTATGCTACACCAGTTACACATACACCAAAACACAACAACATTTACTTATCCACCTTCACAGCTCAGAAAACTCAAGCCATCAACCACAGAAAGTCAGGGAAATAAGTAATATGCCTATCTGTTTTTATCACCATCATTTCAGATATCACGCAGAATCATTCACTCATCCAAAAGCAAAGTGTCCAAGTTTCTATAGAACTTTAAGTGGTTCCAAAAAAAGAAAATAAAACATTTCTTATAATCAGCCTGCCTTTACATTCCTTCTGATCATAATTTAAATGAATCGGTTATCACACTGCACAAGTGACTTGAATTCTAACCAAAAAGGCCAGTAAGACACCTTAGATTTTTAATACAAATTAGAAAAACGGCTTCTTCTGTGCTGTTTCTATGCAAGAATTTTTTTTAGCTGTGTTTCATATTTTCAGCCTATTTAAAAATCAAATTATTTTCTTATCTTTCTGTTTTGCAATGGTTTTCGTGCATCCACATGAAGCCAAAATGACTGTGAAATTCCAAAACCCCAAACAAGATTTTATAAAGGTTTCATCTGTGGCCCTTGACCTCAAATATGCACGTCCTAATAACCAGAATACAAGTTCTGATTTTTAATTGGTTCACTTTTCTGAATTCCTCACTAGGTCTAATTAGTATTAAAAATAATATGCTTGTATCCACTTGACAAAGAGTGTTAAGGTAAGTGTCAGAGAAGTATGCTGGATTTTCAGGAAAGGTTATCTGGAATAGAACTTTACTGCCTATAGTACTCAAAGTGAGAGAAAAAAAAAATCGCATAACTACAAATTGAACATATAAACACCAAGTATTGCTTTGCTTGTTCACCTTCAAAAACTCACCTATTAATACAATCTGCAAGTTTATATCTTTGCTGCAAATTAGCTGTCCGTGAAGTGTTGAAACACTGTTGGACACACATTTGCACTGAGTCTGTGTGTCATAAACAGATCAGTGGTTCCTATCAAATGGGCCAGACTTCAAAAGACATTGTTGCTTTCCTTTTTGTTTCCCTGTGGCACTGCTAAGATAAATGGTCTACATGATTATTCATGGTTTGAAGAATACTCTTGTTCAATGAGGTCTGCAGATGAAATGATGAAGTCAGTCCTTTACCAGACTTTCATGTGCCATCCATGTCTCTTCATCAAAAGTTTATTTTATACTGTTATATGCAAATTTATAACCTCCATTAAGCAGTTTCTTTTTCAAAACCTTGGGTGAGAAATTTTAAAGCATGCACAGTGGATATCTGCTTTTAACTACAGAAAAGTAACAAAGAAAGTTATTGTTAATTCTATTACCTTGAAATTGTAAACATTTCAATGGACACTGTAAAAGAAATATAATCAAAGTTCATTATACTGCTGGAAATGAAAAAGCACCACAGAAGTCTGTATTTACAATTGAACAAATAAAGTCTAGACATTAAGTGAGCATGAGCAATTTAATACCGACCTAGACACATAGCAGCAAAATGCAGAGTACACCCTACTTCCTAATTTCCTTATACAGAAAACTACCACAAATAATAGCTTTTATTAAAAATGTAATTTTATCATGAAAAAATTTTTTATCCAAGAACCACTGTATGTAGGATCTTTTGAGTTGTCACTTATTTATGCTAAATGCAACTAAAAATTATAGCTTTGCTTTAAAATCTTGATGTCCTTTCATAGACTATACATAGACAATGGATGTCATCGACAAATAATTATCATTCAGAATGCAATGCAAGCTAATTGACCATAATTTTTTAATGAATTAAGTTAGGTAGCATGCTCTTTATTATTTGAGGTCCAGGAACTCTGAATAGATTTTCTATGATAAAAGATAATTTGGCTTCAACATTATTTTTTTCTTAATTAATTAACTGATTCATTAATCCAGGTTTTGAAAGTCCTTTGTGTTACTGTTTTTGTTTTATGCTATTGGAGCTAAGATTAAAAGTTTGATTCCCAAAGTGTTAATAAGTTTCACCCCGAATAAAGGTTTGTATCAGATAGACATATATAGTACCTAAACAAAAGTGACTACTTAGAAAATAAATCGTTTGCTTTTGGATTCTTATTTACTAACCTTTATCTCCCTTCACACAACAACAACAAAAATGAACCAAAAATATTTATACTTCATTTCTCATAACTAGTACAAAAAATAAACTGGTGATAAATAATCAACTACTTTTAATAGATCAATCCTTGGGATGATAAAACAATGAGGAGATCTTCTGATTAATAGGCGGGCAGCACTATTACAGGACATAGCCCAGGAATAAAATTTGCCTTATTTAATTAACATATCCTTCCTGCTCAAACTTGGAAACCATCTATGAACAGGAGCCTGAGCAGAGACCCCTTCCTCACAGCTTAGTCATGATGCAAGCAGCCATACACTGTGCGAGTCTTGTCTTGAGACAGGAGAGAGAGAGAAGAGAAGAGATTGGTTAATACTACTTATTTCTTTGTCCTCTTCACCAAATAATTTGATTTATAGCCCATCTTTAAAAAAAAAAAACCATAGGGTCCAGATAGCCTATTTTGACAGCTAACTGTAGGTGATTTTGGAGGAGAAAAATGTAAAATAAACCACTTCTTTCTTCTTTACTCTGGTTCACTTACAGGCCTTCTAAAACAACTGTCAGGAAAAATGAAGTTTTTTAAAAGATGCGTAAATTTATTAAAACTTTGAAGACATTTAACAATTTATTGAAGTCAGCAATATAAATTCTTAACTCTAAAACACAAAAATTCAATTTCAAAGGCTTTAGAAAGAATTCTTATAAAGGGTTATTACTACATTCTTTGTTAGGGTGGTACTTGGAACACTTCCCATATCATTTCACCATTTCACCCCTGAACCATTGCCTTGATAAACTGACCAGCAGTAGCACATGAAATTGTGGAGAGATGAGAGTCTCATATTCATATTTATCTAAACGTAGCAAGTAGCACCGGGTTTCCCATTAATGAAATGCCGTTTCTTTGATAATTCTTTGGAGGAATAAGCCTTTGCATTCCCATTTTCCCCAATCAGAGAAGAGCCACTCAGGTGCCTTTGTCCTAACACACCTTTAAGTTTTTGTCAGGAGTTAAAACACTGGCTGAATTATCACCGGAGGAGTCCTTACAGGGATGCAGGTAAAAATGCCTCAGAAGGAGCTTTACTCTGTTTTGTTCACATCTCAAATCCACTTGGCTGGTCACAGGTAGGCAGGCGGAAACTGGTTAAACACTTTGCAACCATGATTTTTATCCACGAGCAGATTAAGATTATGAGGACAAGGCATGCCCTCAGAAGCGGAGCCAGCAGTCTGCCCCAAGGTGGCGGTGCAGGCGTGAAGTTGTGACAAAAGCCATCCCAGCCACCTTGCGCCTCCATCCAGGTGCGGTGCGTCTCCGTGAGCCAACTGCACAGGAAGGTGACCAGGCGCTGGCAGTCCTGGTCAACGGTGGCATCCCATTCCCTGCGTGCCTGCGAGTGGCCTGGCGGCGGTCTCTCCAGCAGGGCCCCCGCGAAGGACACGAGCGCCACCACGCTGAACCAGTTGGGGTCTGTGCCGTCTGGAACCAGCGACTCTATCTGGTCGACCATCTGCTCGAGGCGGTTTCTCTGCCTCCGGGACCAGGAGTGCGGGGTACCCAGCCACGAATGAGCAGCCAGGGAGCGCATCACGGTGGCCTCGGGCGTGGACGGCGGCTGCGGGGCGGTGCCTCGCCTTCGGGCGCGGTGCTCCAGGAACTCGGTCAGCAGCCGTCGGGTGCGCAACTTCAACTCGTCGTCCTCCATGGCCTGGCGTCTCAAGGGAAATGAATTTTTTAAATGAAAATAAATCAGGTCAAATCTACCCTTATTACTAGGAAACAACTCAAAGCAGCAAGTGTCCCACTTACATATTCATGGTCAAGTGCATTGCTGTGAGAACTAAATGGCAACCCACACAGAGTTCTCAGACAAACAAGTCCATCATGAATAGCATTAGTAATACTGGTTACCATCTCTGTCATATGCTATAGGATATTCTCGAGCGTATCATCTTATCCAATCTTCCCAGTAACCTTCAGAGAGATAACTAATACTTTCTGTATTTTATGGATAAAAAAAAGTCTTACGAGGTTAAGTAACTCATAAATTCCACCATGTCACGTCCCATCTTTAAACTTTAGGATAAAGTTCAGTCCCTTTTAGCATGGCATAAAAGGTCATGATCTGTCTCCTGGTAACTCCTGTGATGGGTCCCACACATACCTTTTTAAAACATCACATTCCTTTCCTGGTATCCACCAACCCTATTCCCTTGCATAAGTTGTTCCTTCTTCATTAAACACCTTCCCTCTAGTCTAACTCCTGTCCACCTGGCTGACTTCTACTCATTTATCAAGACTCCATTCAAGCATCACCTCTCCTAAAAGAAACCATCCTTGACTGTTCCTCATTCACCTTCTCCAGAAACAGGTTGCCTCCTCTCTACTCACTCTTTCACAAATTTCATCACATGGCACCAAGCTTGGTCTGCCTCCTGCCCCTCCATTTGGATACTGAGAGAGCAACAATAACTATTTCTCATTCAGCTCTATTTTAGCAGCATATTGCACAATATCTGATACACGATGGGTACTCCATATATGGTGGTAGAATGAAAGAAAAAATCAGATGCTGAATAATGAAACACAAGTAATAAGCAACACACAGAAACTGAAACCCAAGATTTCTGAATCCAAGTTCTTTATGTAGCAGACATTTGAAAGAAACCCTACTATTTTCTACATTTCCTGCTAAATACTGGAGACAGAAAGTTGAAAAAGACATGATGCATGACCTAAAATACAAATATACACATGCTGTCATGCCTCAAGATTGCCAATTATTATAAAACTATTAGACACCTTGTTTGCAATATAGTATTCCTGGCTCTATGCAATCGCTCAGAGTTCCCTGCACACAGGAACCAGCCTTTGTCTTTCTGTCTTAGGTATCTGGCTGTACCCCTGGTGGTAATATCCTGAACTTTTCATCACCTGAGCAAAACCATTACACAGGCAAAGATGCACAAAGGAAACTTGCAGTTGTTACAGAATGCATAATTAGCCATCATTTTCAAGGTCCTTTGACTCTGCAGAACTTGATTCTGCAGGCAGGGTTAAGGGGTGATCCTGAGACTAAATGTTTTAAAGTTCTCTTTAGATGATTATCATATAATAAAACATTCTATGAAGCCAGACAAATTGATTGTGGCTTCTAGCAATGCTCTTCATGTCATCAACCCAATCCAGAAAGTCTTTAGATTTTTTGCATAATAAAAAATAAATATATTTTATTTGTAGTCATTAGTGAATTAAATCTATATATATAAAAGCCTAAGCGACCGAACGACCAGTCAACGGGTTGCTATGATGTGCATTGACCACCAGGGAGCAGACGCTCAATGGAGGAGCTGTCCCCTGGTGGTCAGTGTGCTCTCACAGCCAGCCTCCTGCGGCCAGCCAACCTCCCACGGCCCCTCGACCTGGCCAGCTGGCCCTATTCCGTCCCCACCCCCCACTTCGGCCCCAATCACCAGCCAGGCCAAGGAACCTCACCTCAGCACGAATTCATGCACCGGGTCTCTAGTGTTAGAACTAAAAGCTATTTAAGAAAGCAAAACAAAACACAATTTCTCCTCTTGTTGAGGGTCAGTTTTAAAATAACAAGTAATTCAGACAGAAGCTCCACTCTGAGATCTGAAGCATGATTGAGTTAGATGGGATCTTTCATATCTGGAGTGAAATATTTGCATATTCATAGGGGAGATGCCAGCAGGCCCATCAGCTGAAAAATGCCCCCTCATAGGCCAGGCAGGCCATTGCCTTACCCCGAGGTCAGAAATGTTCACCACATAGTGTGCCTATCAAATGCAGGAACAGGCCCTTGGAAAGATGGTTGTCAAATGCACTGGGTTAATTGAAGAAAGTTCTCTAATGTTCTCTTTTACAAGGACATAAAAAGTTTGGAGAAATACAAGAAAGAAAGGGGTCAGTAAGAAAGAGAATGAAAATGGAAGAGAAAGCTATCTCAATTTTATTTAAGGCCTTCCCTGTCACAGAAAAATGCCATCTTTCCCAATCTTTTATTTTAACTGCCTCCTAGAAATAGAAAATAAATCTTTCATTTGAACTTATTATTACATGAATTTTTTTTCTAGTTATAATAAACTTTTTCTTCTACCCAGTCTGTACTATATCACAAGAATATTGCATTTTTCCATATGCTGCCTTGAAACTGTTTCAAGCTCATTTTAAGGATTTATATTAGTCCAGGAAACATGTCTAATTTTAATTAACAACAATTAAGTGCCTACTAGAAGGCACTGTGTGCTAGGAGCTGTGGAAAATATAAAGATCAACACATACAAGGAAGAAATTGAAGAGAAGGAAGAGGATGAAGAAAGAATATGCAATGTAGGCATGAGATGTATATTAAGATAATGCTAATTTCAGTGACTTAATCCAACAGAAATTTATTTCTTACTTATATCAGCCTAATGCTTGTTTTACTGGTCTGCCAAAACTTTCCTCCATACAGTGATTCAGAGACTTAGTCACCTTCTATCGATGGCTCCACTGTCCCCTAGGGTCCAGACAGAGAGAAAAAGTGGAGAAAGCAAGCAATCTTTAGATTGTTAAGCAACAATTCATTAGACCAAAAGCAATAGAGATCTATAATTGGTAAGAACCAGGCATATAGTTGATTCTGCCTTAGATGAAAGAGGGATTGAGAAATGCAGCCAGGCCTGGGCAGCTGCTTCCTGCTGTCACCAGAAGCAGGACTCTCTGGTTAGACAGCTTGCCCGAAGCCACTGCATACCAGCACTATCATGAACGTGCGCCAAGGAACGCGGGAGGCCCATGAACCTTGAGTGTTAGAAGGGCTTGCGCTAGGCTAGGCACCGATTGTTCATGTTGAGATTGTGGTGGCTCAAAGCAATTTCCTGGCCTGAGAGCCTCCAAGTAAATGTTTACTGGACCTTACTGATCTTTACTGACCTCTGAGACTGTGCTGCGTAACTGCCGTGCTTTACTGAGGGCAAGATGTGTATCTAAAACTGAATACAAGTGGACAAGGCCAGGACTCGGTGTGCCTCTTCAAGAAAGAGACTCCACCTGGCCCCCACCCCTTAATAATTCATATTTTTGTCTAGCATTTTCACTCGTGCGTCGGCCCCTCCTGCAGATCCTGAACCCCGCCGTGCAGGTCATGGCAACAGCTAGCTAGCTATCTCTGCCTCAGAAGAGATGCAGCATCGAGGACTTCAATTTCAACATTGATGTTAATTTTTTTTTTTATTCTAGTTGGATAAAGTGGTTAAAAATATGGGTCCTAATTTGAAGGCATGATTGTAGGTTAGACACAGAGCCATGCCTTCAGTAGGCACTTAGGCCATTTTTCTTAAGCTATCTAATTATTTTGAAGGAAACAAATATTTCATACAATACCCAAAACAAGAGTTGCTGGAAAAGATACACTTGTCTCATGTGTATAGCTTTCACTAAACAGGGTCTGGATTAGAATGATCTATAATAAGATATTAGCATAATCATATCCAGGTACTAGAGTTAGAATATTTTATTCTTTTATTTTTATGCTTGTATACTTTTAAATGTATCTACAATGAACACTTAATATATACATCCTCAGTGATCAATAAGTTATAATTACTTATAAAGGTAAACACAATCAATGTTTTCATAGTCTGAGATTTAAAGAACTGGTTTTATTTTTTTCTTTTCTTATAACCATACAAGCTTATTCACTTCTGTTTTGTCTATTAGATTACAGAAGTAAATTGCTTTTACATTAATCTGTTTTTTTACCATTTGTTCAGATTGGTTGCTAATTCTCTCTTGGATCCATTGTATGGCTCTCTCCCATAGACTACTACCCCACTACTGCCACCACCTGCACAAAATGATAATAAAAATATTGGGCTTTTATAATGTACCAGTCACTGAGCTATTCTCTTTATTTGTGATATCTCATTTCAAACCCCCTATTTGATTAGATAAGTGCTATTATCACCCCATTTTACCTAGGGAAGCTTGGAGAAGTATACTACTCTACTCAGCCAACTTCTAATAGCTGAACAGTAGCTTCAGTGAATATGAACCCAGGCAGAGACCATGCATTCAAACACCATAGTACCTTCCCTCCACAAAAATATATGTTATCTAACAACCATTTATACATGCAAAGTAGTTTATAATATTCAGGGAACCTATACAAACATTAGTGCATTAGATGTTTAGAGTAGCATGAGGATTATCTCCCTCATTTTCCAGTTGAGGTAGCAAAGAGTCAAATACTCAAAGTTTCAAAGGTAGTAGAAGGTGCATCAGTATATATCCATCCAGAGAAACAGCAACCACAGTCATTATCTCAGTCAAAGGTGATTTAATACAAAGAATTGGTTACCAAAGCATTGGAAGGGCTAGAGTAGAAAAGGGGAGATGATTAGCAATGGCAGTGAGCCACTACCATCACTAGAGCTGGAGGGACAGAAAAGAAAGTGTTGCTATCCAGAACCAATGGACACTGCATAACAGAGCAAAAGCACAGGAACCCACTTGCCTCCTCACCAGATATCAGAAGCCAGCAGTTCTGCTGAAGCTGCTGGGCTGGTTGCTTTCACTGCTAAATGACATAGTTGTTTGCATTGCTCCTACAACAGCTAAATTCGGATGCAGGAGAGAAAAAAATTCAGCTTCTGCCTTTTTCCCACCTTAAAACCTTATGCATGTTATTCCATTGGCTAAGTCAGGGGTCTCTAGGAAATATGATTTTTCGAATTCCAACCATGTGCATACAGAGGAGAATATAAAAGGGCAAGCATGAAGCTGAGAGCCACGCGACAGATAACTGACCCAGTGGCAGAAACAGAACTGAACTCAGGGCTTCTGGCTTAGAATGAGTTCTTTTCATTCAATGTGTACTTATGCAACTACTCTAACAGACAGGAAGACAGGTGCTAGAGATTACCATTATGATCTGGGCACAATGAACTAGGTATGAACTAGATACATGAACTAGATGTGAACCGGTCATGGACTTGTGGGGATCAGTGTGCAAATGAATACTGCAACTCTTCCCATGATGTTGCATCCTCTGAACAGAGCTGAGGCATCTTGTATGGTTGAAAGAGTTTGCTGGACTTTCTTGTGTCAACTTGATCAAGCTGGGAATCGTGTTTCATAGTGTTTCCTACTCTATATTTCTGAGTTAGAATTGGCCTGAAGAGGAATGTGCACAAGACTGGAAAGCAGAAGTAAAGGAGAGCTGTGATCCTCAGAAGTCTTGGTGGTAAGATAGTGTAAGAACAGACAAAGAAGTGCCTGGTGAGTCTCATCTCTCCTCTACGCTACATGCAGCTTGTCCTCCCAATGTTGGTTCTACTAGTCACCTAGCACAGTGGTCGGCAAACTCATTAGTCAACAGAGCCAAATATCAACAGTACAACGATTGAAATTTCTTTTGAGAGCCAAATTTTTTAAACTTAAACTATATAAGTAGGCCCTGACCTGTTTGGCTCAGTGGATAGAGCGTCGGCCTGTGGACTGGGGGGTCCCAGGTTCGATTCCGGTCAAGGGCATGTACCTTGGTTGCGGGCACATCCCTGGTGGGGGGGTGTGCAGGAGGCAGCTGATCAATGTTGCTCTCTCATCGATGTTTCTAACTCTCTATCCTTCTCCCTTCTTCTCTGTAAAAAATCAATTAAAAAAACTATATAGGTAGGTACATTGTTATTAACTTAATTAGGGTACTCGTAAGGCTTAGGAAGAGCCACACTCAAGGGGCCAAAGAGCCGCATGTGGCTCGGGAGCCGCAGTTTGCCGACCATGGACTAGCATTTAGCTGCAGGGAAGTGGTAATCACACAGCAGCGGGTGCTTCCCCTGAGTCACTCCCTGAGCTGCCCCTTCACTGTCTCACTTCAGCAGCTGGATGTGCTTGCTTAGCAGATTTTCCTGCAACCAGTCCACTCATGCTGGTCCACCAGGTGGTTAGCGACTCCTTTTCTAATCCTCCGTGCAGACCTTCACTTCCCAGCCCCCCAACAACTGTGCATGGTCGGGTTCCTGTCAAATAAATCTCATCTCATAAACTCAAAGTGGGCCTGCTATCCTGACTGATGGCAGTAGCATCGAGGCCCTTTGGTATTTCCAAATGCAAGCTGTGTTTAGAACCCTGGAAAGAGCTGTTACATGCATGGTTCATAATGATTTCTTACCTAAAACATAGCTACCTCTCAGCTTATTTCCCTCCCAGACATCATTTGTACTCTGATTTGGCTACAAAATTCAGAGTCTTGCTACACCTCTGACATTAAATTAATAAATAATTTAGCAAAATGCCTCTGGCAAGTCTCCTAGAAGCTCCAAGCAGATGACCAAAAAGATAACCAAAAGAGCACTTGAAATGCCTCTACCTCTTGCTATAAAGCAAGAGTCTTTCCCTTGCTGCTTATGTCAGTTGAATACTTCTCCCTTCCCTGGCATCATGCTTATTTCCCTGTACTTAATGCTACTATTACAAGTCCTCTCACCTTCCTGGCAGGCAATACGTTGTCCTGCTGACTGTGTATTAGAAACAGAGTGTACTGACTGCCTTTCCTTGTGGTGTCATGATTATTACCACAGAATAACAGATTCGACAAAAGCCAGCTCATCAATAAAAATCAAGAGTTGCCTTCCTGAGCTGCAAATAAGGGCTGGGGAAAGATGCTCGTGTGTTTTTCCTGTGAGTCACTAAACCATGAAGTTAATTTTCCTAGTCTACGGTTTCAGTAACTGTGATAGAAAATATCATCACCCAAACTATTCGAAGTACTGACCAACGGGGATGAAGCTAATGGAAAGATTTTTGACCACAGTAGAGGAAAAGTTCTGAAATCCCACTTCAGCATATACTCATGTAACACATTTAATTAATTGTAGAGAACACAACACATAAAATACAAACCCAGGAGAGACTAGGAGTTCACGGGGACTTGGATAGCCAGAAGCAAAAGTCAGAGTCCCGGAAAGTGAGCTGCACAGAAGAACTAAAGATGTGGTTCTCTCACAGAAACCTCTAAACAACCCTGAGCAAGCAAGGCAACATTTGGGGGTTTATCGTGACAGAATGAGGTGAAGAGGAGGGGAAGAGAGGCAAAGAGATTCCACCCACATTGACAGACCACTTTTGTTCGGAGTGGCCTTGGTACAGGGTAGTTTAGAGAGAGCGAAGTCAAGAACAGGGAGCCAGAGCAGAGATGCCTTCATGAGACTCCAAAGAGCAATATGAAAAAGAGGCCAGAGAAGGAAAAATGACAGAAGACACAAGGCTTGAGAGCACACGCCTAGAAGCAATCATCTGACATGCTCTGCAGATGCTGAGATCTAACTGGAGAAAATTTTTGCAGGAGAGGGTGTCACGAAAAAAACAGAGAGAGATGGGGTACACATTTACTTAAATTCTTCCAAAATATTTTAAGGCAGTTAACAATAAAAGTAAGAACTGAACACTCTTAAGTGCTAATACACACGGAATCGGAATGTCGTCATGTTCAATTCTCTAGCCCCACCTCACCCCCCACCCAAGCCCAGCACTGTTCGCTGTTCCTGGAACACAGTGGAAATTTAAATAGCATTTGTTGAATTAATGAGTAAAATAAATAACATAAAAGCAAAAGAAAATGTTACCAAATTTAACATTTGAATTAATAATATAAAAGCAAAATATAGTAAATTAAAACATGGAGAAAAGCATAACCAAAGAAAGACAAATACCATATGGTTTCACTTATATGTGGAATCTAAAGAATACAAAACAAATGAACAAAACAAAACAAAAACAGAGTCACAGAAACAGAGACCAAAGAATGGTTACCAGAAGGGAGGGGGTGGAGGATGAGTGAAAAGGTGAAGGGGAACACAGACAATAATCTTGTGGTAAGTTTTGCACTGTGACAGATGATTACTAGACTTAGTGGGGTGATTACATCATAAGGTTTTAAGTGTCAAATCACTAAATTGTACACCTGAAACTAATACAATATTGTATACCAACTATACTTAAATTTAAATAAAAGAGGGAAACAATATAACAATGATAATTTGACTAAGGAAAGCTGCAATAATTGGCTAATGATGGAACTTCCTAGAAGCCAAAGTAAAGATTTTATAAAAATAAGTTTAATAGAGTTATAGTTTCATAGAATAATGAATAGCTGTTTGTCAGTTCCCAAGAAGGCTTTGTCACAAGGATATTTATATGAGACTGAGAAGTATCAAGGACACATTCTCAAAAGTCATTTAACAAAGCCTATTACAAAGGACTTCTACCTATGGTTATTTTTAATAACCTTTGACAAAGCTAAGGATGGAAAGTAAAAATTTTATTTCTTAAAGGAAATTCAAATGAAGGGCAGGGCATTGTGATAAAATCTAGAGATGTAGCATTTTGATGATATGTCTTAATACATGGATATATTTCAGAGAATGACAGCTTAACTTCTCTTTTACTATTGCTCTCTAAGATCCATTTTCCCACCAGGTTTTTGAGGAGTGTTGATATTAGATAATGAGAATTATAGGAAGGAATGATCATGAAGAGTAGCTATTCTGTGTTGATTCAGAGACTGTCCGTTGGTATTAGAAAGCTGGTGTATATATTACAAAGATGCTCCTTTAGTAGGGCCAGTGCTGGGTCTGACATGTAGTCTGGACTAGTTGTAGATCTAAAAGGCCATGGCAGTGCCCACAGTTCGGTTCAAGCTTTTTCTCAGAGATAAGCTACAACGCAGGTCAAATTTCTCAGTGTATATAACTGCACATCACTCTATAAAATATGGATGAAATGGAAGAAGCCTAGAAGATTTTGAAAACTGAAGTTACCACCTTTACAATCATGGAATTGTGAAACTGCCAGACAATGCAATTTTGGACAGTGTTGAATTCCAGTGTCTAACAAGACATTAATCAAAAATGGACCTACTGTTAACCAAATGAAATCACTTGTTGCATAATATTGTAAAATATAATCTATCTCTTTGCCAAGTTATCTAAAATACTGATTTATGTTTTGAAATAATTATTTAGATGTTCTTCCTGACAAGGCTAAACTAGTTCCCACAGTGTAAAAGGCAGCCAATGCCATCAGCACCTGGAATCCTATTTGCAGGAAGTCATAGGTCCATTTCACCTAGAATCGCTCAGGAATAAGCTTAAATATGTGGGGCAAGACACAGCCCTGTTTTACTACATTTAAAGTCAGTTTCCTGTTATACACCTAAAGCTAATAGTATAATATTGTATGTCAACTGCAATTGACATTTTTTTAGTTTAAGAAAAAAATAATTAAATGCTCAAAAAAATAATAATTTTCCCTAGCAGATTATTCCTGCTTGATTTGACTAAAACTATTTTTGCAATCAAGATACTCCGAATAAATCTGAAAAATCTTTGATATATAGAGATCATATGATTTAATCTATAAACAATTTTTGTCTCTGGAATCACAGATCAACAGTAACTCAGTAAGGGTTACAAAAAGTATAATTATTTTATTCAGGAGAAGAACAACATTAAGACTGTGACCAAATATGGAACAGTGAAGCCTAAATCCTGCTTGTTTCTCTGGCAAGAAGATAAATGATAAAACCAATGCCATCCTCAGAAAAAGTCGTCGTGAAGATCTGAGAAACTGTTCAGAATCCTGATGTGCATATAATGTTGGGTGTGGGTGATTCACATCTTTGCAGACAAAAGAGACTGTACTTTGTATTCCCACCGTAGATACTATATTAGAGAAGTGAATTAGAATAACTAATATTGGAAGAATTCAAACTTATAGTCAAAAACCAGTTTCAAGAGCTCTTATATAAAATGCTCTTCCCTGGACACCTATTTGGCCTTTTTGTTACCCACTGGGATTGAAAACCAGAATCAACCATGATGCTTTTCAAGCTACAATTAATTGCCTGGGACCCATCTCTAGGAAATGCCTGGATCCCAAGTCATGTCTTAGGAGAGCAAAACCTACCAATTAATGTCAGCCGTTTTAGAGCAAGAAATAGTATCTATCATGTCTGAGCGTATATACATTTGGAAGATGCCTATTAAGCAGCTAGTATTATTTACCCAGACACATGACTAGAGGAATATACAGTTAGAAGGAAAATCAGGATCCAATTTTAGGAACTCTGACTTGCAAGCTTCCCATCCCTCCTCAGGAGTCTGACACCATAGTTTTAACCCACATCCCTGCCATCTAGGGCGCATGAACTGCTGGAGAGGGTTGTTGTACATTCCTCCCTAGATGACAGGGCCACACTACACTTCACCTTATTTCGTTCATTTTCTATCTTTCACTTTGGCTAATCCTCGACAGACTAATCAGAGTGCCTGAGCCACATTAGCATCTTGGCTCATCCTAACCTCAACACACACCTGATCCAGCTTGAACAGTGCATAACAACCTTCTAGTCACCAGGCATACACTGTTCCCCGACAAGCAACTTCATTAGCAATTTCTATAGTTTCTTATAGAAATTCCTATAATTTCTATTAGCAACCACTTTGTAAAATCCCAATAACCTGATTTGATGATTACACACACACACACACACACACACCCCTTTCTGATGTGAAGTTGTGCTTAATTTGTGGACAGGTGAAAAAATGAAGTATTGCACACAAAAACAAAACAGCCACAATAAAGTCTAGTCTATTCTTTAGACTATAAGATGATGGATGACATACCAAAAGGATTCCACTCGCTCTGAGTTTCCTAAAACTCCCTGTCACAGCATTCTAATTCTGTATGCTGCAGATCCGAAGGGGGAGATACTAGGGGAATATAGAGAAGATCCAATCATTTTCAATCAGTGACCTAGAGAGTCAATACAACAAATAATTAATCATTAATAATACGGATCCTCTTCAGTCATTGTCTTCATTGTCTGATGGAAAATATCATGGAGGAGAAACAAAGGACTTAAACAGAGGTCATTTATTCTTTAAAACAGCGGTCGCCAACCGGTGGTCCGTGAGGTCCGAAAGGTTGGCGACTGCTGCTTTAAAATTTAAGTCACTCATAGGCAGAGCACATTAACTCCCCTGAAAACAGGGGAAGGGGAGATTTCAGGTGAGAGCCAGTGTGTTTACTTTCTTGCCGTGCAAAATTTCAAGAAATGTTATTTTTTGTTTGTTTCTGGAAACATTCATAACCAACAGGATCAGAGAATATGCAGCTGTTTGCCTTCTGTAACTTGAAGTCGAATGTGTCTACAGTTTCTGATTTACTAACTCTGACATGGTATGACAAGTCTGGTGGATACAGCGCACCTGACCAATTTCTTGGGGTGGGAGAATTTATAGCCTTTTTCAGTTAACATGCCCAAGAAAAAGGGCTGCTGGGAGAAGTGACCGAGCTCTGCAGGCTGCAAGTAGGCTAGTTGATGAGAATGAAATTGGATGTGCATGAGGCTAAACACTGGGCTCTGGGAATATAAAATGAAAATTTGTAAAGGAATCACATTCATGTAAAAATAAATGAGCAGTGTGGCAGATTTGAGAGAAGTCAGCTAAATGAGATTCTCCATTGTGGGGGGAACGAGTGCTCTACATATCAGAACCCAAATGAACAGCAGAAATAAATTCAAGCAGAAGAGAAGTTGGGAATTTAAGACTGTGAAAAGGTTATCAGGAGGAATGATTTCCTGCTAGAATGTGGAGTCCCAACATTATATACTTTGCACTATAGTATTTTGTGCCTAACCACAAAAGCTGTTCAATTTCTCTCCAGGTAAACAAGGGAGGTTTGCAGGAGGACTTCTTTTACTAGTTATGATACACTGGGGATTTTTTTTCAATAAAGGAAGTATTTTTTGGAGTGAGGGAGTAAATGAGGTTTGCTGATCTGGAGGCATTGCAGATTCCAGAACTAGGGTGCAAAGCTCCCTGTGCTGAAACTGCAAATGGAGATTAACTCCATCCCTCCTCACCGGTTAGTTTCTGTTTATCAATTCATGTTTTCCAGAGTGGAAAGGGGGGGGGAGGGAGTGGAGAGGAAAATAGCCATTCAAAATTACAAGGTCCCCTGCCCAGAGCTGACATGCAAGTACTCAGTCCCCCTCAAATTCTCTCCTAACATTTCTGAGCAACCACAGTGGTATCAAATGGATATTTCTGCTCTGCTCACTAAAGGCAGTGCCACAATTGTTGATGCCCAGGACATCCAAGCAGATGCTGCCCACCCCAGGTGCTGACAGTACAGGCCCACTAACCATGCTGTGTCACAGAACTGCCCTCTGCCAACCCTGCAGAGACTCCAATGCCACCTGCTGTCACTGTGAAAGCTGCTGGCATCCATGCAGCCGATATCTGATGTATATAGTTCCTTTAGTTTTCATTCACGTTCAGTTAAAGCTCTCCTTCCCCAGAGCTCAGCCCAAGGAAGCTCCAACAGGGTATAACCTGAATATAACATCCACTATCATCAAAATCTTTCCTCTTTTAAGATGCTAGTCCTTGGAGCAAAGTTTAGACTTGAGTTCCCTCCAAAGAGGTTTCTTCTTCCCTACAGTGAATAAGGTAGACCTGTCCCTCTAGTCCTGCAGACATGTCCCATCATGTCTTAATCCAAGGCACTGCGGGGTGACTATAATTCACTTATTTACCCATTCAACAGAGATTATTGAGCACCTGCTTATCAGAGACTCTACTGAATGCTAGGGATGCAATGGTGAAAAAGACCAATATAATCCATGCCTTCAGGGAGCTTCCACAGTACTAAGGAAGATAAAACAAAAATGAAATAAACTGGGATGGGTGTTATATCATTGCAAAAGCGGATGACTAGTATATAAAAACATGAAAAAAAATTTTGAATCTATGCTTTGAAGAGAGAAAATCAATTTGCTCAAGTTTATCCTGGAAGTAGGTCAATATAATAAAAGGTTCCAATGATTATGACCTTCTCAAAACAAAAAGGTTTTGGAGGAACACTCAAAATTACCAGGATGTTCTCCAGCACCAGCCCTGAGGAACTGAATTATAGATCCCTCCCGAGGTAAAGTTCCACAAGTATTTCCTCCTCTGTCTGTGATACCGGGCACTCAGTATAATTGGCTACAGTCAGCAACCATAGATTTCAGAACACAAATCAACCACAGAACTTCCAAACTGTCTTGGAAATAAGATAACAGCATTGTTCAAATTTACTCAGAACCATCTTTGAGGTTAGTCTCCCAACTCCCTGCTAAGTTAATTTGGACAGTGACTCTCCTAAATTTCCTGTGTGGGAAAAGCCCCAAAATAAGTGTGTCTAAATCTGCCCATGACGCCACTGAAATGTCCACTTTTACTGTCCCTCCCCGTGCCATCTACATGGCCATCCCTACATTTGTGTTGGGATTCTGAGGCAGATGGACTCTGATGGCCAACCACAGAGGCTCAAGAAGAACTTCCCCCCACAGGGCCAGCAGAAGAGTAGCATATTCATGCCCTGGCCAATGCGGTGCCAGGAATCTTAAAAATAATACGGATTTTTTAAAAGAAAAAATAAAAGTAAACCTAGTGCTTCTCAAACTCAAACAATTCCAGCTGCTCAAGAGGGTAAAACAGAGCAAACAATAGTCCCCGGACAGGTTAGAGCAGAGCAGTAGGTCATCGTCCAGGCCACCCAGGCCCAGGTGTGCACAAAATCTGCAGCACGTCAAGCTCAGCTGTCAGGGCACAGGGCCCTGGCTAGTGAAAGACTCAGAACCCAGGAATAAAGGTAGAGTGATGACCACCTAGATGGCAATGGTGGCCGCCATAAGAGTGGAAATTGCCGTGGAAACAGCATCAGTTGTACAAATGACCATGAAGGAAATACTGGAAGGGGGAGGAAACAGCACCACCCAGGCCCAAGCAGCAGAGGGGGAGGCCAGCAAAGAACATCCACCACCTCCAGAGAATGCGGTACGTCCTTTCACCATCTTCTTGGGAACAAAAAGAACTGATGGAGAACTGGACTTCCAGAAATCTATGAGGCTGAGCTGGTTTTGTGACTCTATTAAAACTTGGGGTTAGAGAAACACTTGTTACATCTGTATAGATTTAAATGGGATATCAATCTCCAGTGATAACAAGGAGTTCTGGGATGGACTAATAAAAATAAAAACACCCTGCACACATATAGCATTCTTTGAGGCAAGTGAGTTCATCCTGTCTATGCTCCTTATACTTCTCAGTCCCCATCCATAAACAAAACTAATGACAGCATGATTTTGTTGTCACAGGACCTCCACCTTGTCCTTTCAGGATCATTCAACCTCTTAGAATTGTTAGTGTAGGTAGCTAGTTAGTATTAATAAAGGAAGGGAGCAAAGGGAATCAGACATTAAGTCTAATAAACTAGGGAGCAAAACTGGCTATGCTTAATTAGGTCAGGAGCTATAGCTTCACACACTCCAGGGGATAGCAGCATTGCCCCACCAAAGGGATTAACACCCCTCCATCCACCCCATGTAGGGAGGAAGGACAAGCTTTCCAATCTCCACAGGGTACAACCAGCCATTAGCCATGATTACCAAGGGAGGAATAAAAATAGCAGGAGAAATACCTTTGCTAGACACATGCACAGTAGAAGATGGTGACCATAAGGAGAGGAATGTTGCCTGGAAAAAGAATCGGATTGGTTAGAGGGAGGGCCCAGCACAAGCCTGAGAAGGACTGGGAAAGAGAGAGGTCAGTTTGAAAACCTGAGGTAACAATCAAAGTGTAACAAAGGCCTTTCTCAGTAATGCATTTGTCCATGCATTCTCTCTCTGTAGCTGCCACACAGATCTAGCAGCCATGCCCAAGAGCAGGATCCAAGCACGAGCCTGGGTACAGCAATGCAGCTCTGGCCAGAGGGCAGCCAGGCACAGAGACTAAGCTAGCCATGGGGACAAACACTGAACTGGACTAAGCTTTGGCACAGACAACCAATGGCACAAAATTTCTGAACCTTGGACCTTCTTCAGGGCTTGATGAAGACAAGGCTGGACTTCTTCCACAGTGGTAAGGAGCTAAACCTGGGACAGCTTCAATAAATCATACATACCACTAAACCTCATCCTCCTACACACGGTTCCCAAAATGCTTTTCTTGTGACTCCATGAAAGAACCCCATTTCCACCAGTAACAGAATGACAGCTCGTCCAAGTCCCTGGCCTCCATTCCTGAATTCCACCTCTCTTCTCAGTAGTCACCCCACAATGCCTACCCAATTTGTGTGTTCAGTGTTCCGCCCTGTCCCTCCACTATCCCTGACAACTATGCCCAAATATTGCCACTGCCCTGCCCATTGAGCAGCATGTGGAGAACACATCTGGGAATCCTTCTAGTCTCTCCAGACCTTTTCCTTCAGTTAGTATGGCCTCTTTCAGTCAAAAGACCTTAATAGCCACTCAATATCTCAAGGTAATTTCCTCTAGTCTAGAAGCTCCTAGCACACTGGTATGAAGCCCAAAACACAAGCTACTGCCCCTCCACAAATATTTATTTTGCCTTATTGTGTGACATGCTGGACTTGCTACTTATTTTAAGATATAGTCAACTTGACCTCTGTCCTCTAAGACTTGCGGATTTCTCACAATGCACTTACAAAGTTTTAAATTTTCATATCATAAAGTGGTTCAGGAGCTCAAAGTTACAGGTTTAAGAACTCAATAACATAAATATACTTTATGCATTGACTTGGAGCCTCTAACCATGAGAAATATAAATTCTACTAATAAGGAATCACTAGTCAAATATACATAGGCATGAAGAAGGCCAACTTCATAGTTGTGCAAACTGTGCAGCTTACAGGACCCTGCTCTTGGTTTAATGCTCTGCTGTTTCTGTCTTAAAATTCTTAATAATTGTTTAACAAGGGGCCTTGCCCTTTCATTTTGTACTGGGACCCCCAAATTAAGTAGCTGACCCTGCCTGAGTGGTTCATGATCGCATAGTCTACATATTCAGTAGAGTTGCAATTCAGCAGAATTAGCAGGAATCTTCCAAGTAGAGCACAAATGAAATCACAAAGATATAAATCAATTAACATCAACTACTGGATCATCTTAAGAGATTCAAAATAAGGAAACAAATTAGCCATCCAATCATTATCACGAACAGGGCAAAATTCTTCTCTGCAACAAATCCTTTACTCTGTCCTTACTTTATGTTTCTAATCACTCATATGGGAAAAAAAAAGTTTCAGAATTTCCACAAGAAAAGGTTTAAAGTAATCAGGGTAATGTCAGGAAGACTTAGGGCTTGATATCCTCTTTATTTACATGCGTGGATATGGAGTTTATATAGAGTATATGTTTATAAAGAGAATAAAAAAGTATTTCTAAGCCAGAGGCAGAGTTGGCAAGGCCTGTGCTAAGGACAGGTGTAGTGCAGGGTGTATATGGGACAGTAATGAGAATATGGTCAGATACGGATTGAACAAAAGGAGCAGATTCAGAGAATACTTGAAAGCAGTACTTTAACGTGTGGGTAAGAGAGAACCTAGAAAGATTCTTGAGCAAGAGCATACAGTAACAAGGGTAATTTTCTCTGAAGCCTTGTTTGGCAATTTTTGTTTTTTGGTCTGTGTAGGAAAATATGAAGAAAAACAGCCAACTGGGAAATGCTGTAATCTACAATAATGGCAGTAAGCACTGACATTAAAGGAAGAAAATAAGATGAGTTTTTAAAAATTAGTCTCCAAAATGTTGATGATCAAGGGAAAATCCAGATTAAAATAGAAAGAGAAAGGAGGAGCTAGCTAGTACAAAACCCTGGGCAGGGTTTCCATTCAGCATCTGCGGAAAGTATGGAAGCAAGCACAGGAAGAAGGGCGACAGACACAGGAGAATCAAAAGAGGGAAAAACTTTAAAACATTCCATACTGGCAGCTGTTTCTATGATATTCAATGAGGAGAGAAATAACTTAGTAAAGGCCCCTGGATTTGGCAATGAGCAATTTAATACTGTCCAAGATTTCATATATCACTTTTAAAGGTGCAACAGCGATTTAATTTTCTCTTATAATTTTACATTCTTTCTGTGGAATTCTGCTCACCATCACATTCCCAGAACCTAGTATAATATGATGATAAATCAACCCCCTCCACAATAACAGAATCTCATATCACATCTTCCAAAAGTAAAGAGTTTAACTAACGAGGGGATTTCATGTCTTACTTCCTTTGACAGATACTGTAACCTCTTTACAGATCCTAAATATCTCACCAGACAAATATTGTAACCTGTTGCCAATGTTGCCAACAAATGCTTTCAAATAGCCTTTTTGAAGCAAGACCCACTTTGCCCAACTCTGATGAGCATCTTAATATATCATCTTCCCTATGTAACAGTCATGAACACAACTTCTCCCCTGCTGACCCTAAAACAAATCTCGTAGGTAGTACTGGCTCTCTTCTGGCACCAAAGAAAGCCTATTTTATCATGTTAGGGAACTAGGTGTGACAACCCCCAGCCACTGGCTGGTGAAGCCCTCTCCTTCCTACAATGCAGATATACATACAGGGCTGCCTTGTTTATGAATTTTGTGGCCTTTCTTTTCCACAGCAAATGGTAGGGATAGAAAAGGCACACTAAGAAAAATGATGAGTGAATGATGGTGATTAATCCTCTACATTTAAGACCTCTCAATAGTTATCCATCCACAAATATAGGTGGCACTGATTCTGCTTTGTTTGAAGCATGAAGAGAAATGGGTCTGTCAGAATAATGAAAGGGCAGGGCAAGAAGACAAAACAAGTTTTAGTATGTGCATTTTCTCTTTTAAAAAAAAAATCCCCCAAAATACACTTTACATGTGAGCTGAAAATTATAAGCTGAGAATAAAGGACATAAAGAATGATTGAAATTATTAGGAGGAAACAAAGTGCATTTTTTCAAAGGCAAGGAGAAGTCTTCCTAGGAAATAACTAAAGAAAACCAGAATAAAAGCGAACACCCAGAACACTGCCACATTTTTCCGTGTTGCATTTCCAACATGTTACAACCAAAAATGTTAATAGCCGAAAAGGCAATTAAACAATACATCTGAAGCCACTGTGAGCACTGGCTAGAACCAACACAATAGTACAGAGGTCACTGGAGGTCATGTAACACAGGAGTAAAGAAGAATACCACAGGCAGAAAAACATACAGGCGCAAAATACAAAGGGCTCAAGGACATCTCTCCAAGGTACTATGAGGAGGGGAAAAAACCTCAAAAGCTGTGCTGTAGATATAGGGGTGAAAGCACATAAATGAGGATGTGATTTCTATTATGCTGGTGCCATGCTAGATAAGCCAATAAAGGAGCTTAATCGCTGCAACAAAAACCCAAGGTTAATAGTGACAAACTCCACCAATAAGTTGCACAGCAACAATGTGAAAAAATAGGACTTTGGACAGAAGCCGTACAGTGGCTATTGTCTGCACCTGGAGAAGTTCAATAGAGCCGTGGGAAAGAAACCTATACAGATCTGTCCAAAAGAAAGGGGAAACTTTTAGACAGACAGATGGCATTTTTTAAATATAATAAAACCAGCTGCAGGGGAAATTTCTGACAGGAAAGTGAGGCCAAAATAAAATTAAGCATCATTAACATAATGGGCCCTAGAACCCAGGTACTATGCAATGAATGCAGAACGCACAATGGACTAATACAGCCCTGGTCCATCAAAAAGTCTAGTCAGAATTGTCAAGAAAAATAGAGGTGGTTGTCATTAATTTTCTGCTTCCAAGTGACCTCTTCAGGCATAGGGATTTCCCTAGAAAACTCACAACCAATCTCAATGATCAAAGAGAACTCGTCCTCTACCTAGTCCTCAACTTCAGGGGAGGACTCATGCCAGACAGAACCAGTTTGGAAAAGAAAAATAGTCACATGAAATGTGCCTTTAACTCTCAAACCACTGGGGTAGGGTGGGAGCAAGCTATAAGGATACAATGGGAGAAAAAAAGACATATATAATACTCTTAACAATAAAGATGTTTTTAAGGAAAATAATGTCTGGTATTTATAACTATCTAGAAGTGCACAGATATGGAAAAACTGAGGAATGCTCCTGTTTGAGTCTGATTTTTTTCGTAATGGCTATAAACTGTATAAACTGTAGAACTACGAGGCTACCTGTACTCCCACCAAGCATATCCCTCTCCTAGAGCAACTCTGTACCTCTGAATCGAGAGAGAGAGAGAGAGAGAGAGAGAATGAATGGCATGAGGAGAGACAGCTCCTAAAGGAGTACCCTTTGTCCTTTGTCCAAAGTCGTATCACTTCCTTTACATTCAAAATCCGCTAGTACTAATCACCTTGCCCACAGGAAGCCTGATTAACAGAGGTCTGGCTGGAGCCCTAGGTGTGAGGGGAGGTAGTTAACCCACTTAGCTGGGAAGGACAGAGCCAAGGGCAGCCTCCATGCAGACACCCAGCTTGCAGCACCATTCTGACGCTTCCCACAGCAGTAACAAGAGCCAAGTTTGAAAGATTTTTCTTCTTTCCGAGTTCAACCACTAATTCTATTTTGACTTGACCTCCACATGATTAATAAACATTATAATCCAATCATTTTCAACAAACCCACATGCACTGCCACTGCTCCCTTTCTTCCAGGTCCCTCCTTTTTCCTTTCTTCTCTTTAACTCACTTTCTTTCTGCTAAACACTTTTTTCCAATTTTCCCTCTCCTCTACCTTTCTGTCTTCCCCATTTTGAGCTCCCTTTTGCCAAGTTCCTTCCTTCATCCCCTCCTACCTTAGCCTCTTGCCTCTCTTCCCTCCCCCACCACATTGATTCTCTAAAATTTGCTGACAATTTGGATGCAAGGGTTTTGAATACAGTAAAATCTCTGTAACTCATAATTGGACAGGGGGAAAAAGGTCATTTAACTTGGTGGAAATTTTAGGGAAGAAAACTTTTCTTAAAGGCAATTGGTTTCAAAACATTTCAGAACAAAGCATGAAAGCACCGTCACAGGAAGGCAAACTGTGAACGCTCTTTAACTGATAGCAGATTTATAATTAGCATTTCCACTGTCTGAATGCAAATGTTTCAGCTGAAGGCCTTGCTCTCAATCAGCATAACATTTCCCTTGCTTACTCTATTAATTTACTTAGCAACCCCTTTTTTATAGATGGAGGTTCATGGAGGTTACACAAGGATTCTGACTAACAGAGCTATATGTCCCAGCAGATGGCCCATAGAAACAGCCTTGTTGGTCTACAAATTTTGCACAACAAACACTTGCTCTGTTCCATGGCCTTGTCACAATCACTCTCCATGGAAGAAAAATTTAATTGGGTATTGTTTGCCCTTTGCATTGTGAGCAGGCAGAGCTGGCCTCAGATATAAATATGAAAATAGCCTGTCTGTCAGCGAGGCCCCGCTCGCTCCTTTTCTTATCCTTCTCCTTCTCTCCCACGTGGGCCCCTAGTCCCATGAACAAGGGGTCTATCTCCCTGCCTTCCATGGAAGTGCTTCCGTCTTCCAAGGTCTAGTCCAGTGATGGCGAACCTTTTGAGCTTGGCCTGTCAGCATTTTGAAAAACCCTAACTTAACTCTGGTGCCGTGTCACATATAGAAGTTTTTTGATATTTGCAACCATAGTAAAACAAAGATTTATATTTTTGATATTTATTTTATATATTTAAATGCCACTTAACAAAGAAAAATCAACCAAAAAAATGAGTTCGCGTGTCACCTCTGACACGCGTGTCATAGGTTCGCCATCACTGGCTCTAGTCCCCACTCCTCTGGACAATTCACCTCATTAACAAAGGTATTAAAATAAAAAAGTATTGCATATCAAAAAATCCCTTTAATTATTATTTTGCCAATCAACCCTGTTGTCAGCAAAATATAGTTTACTTTTAAAAAATGTGTGCTGAATTTTTAAGAATTTTATATCCTTTTTGGGATCAAAGAAATAGATAGCTTTGAATCTGATTAACATAAGATCTCAAAACATTGACATTGCTTCCTATGAAACCCACCCTTCACCCACAACCCAGCCTGGACCCCTCTTTCAGAGTGTGCACATCCATAGCTCCTGGTGAGAGGCTTTCCTTAGCACTGCTGACTACTGCACAACCCATAGACTTCTCTGGCCACCGCTGATTAGACCAGAGCACCTTATCCAAAATGAGCCAGTCAATTCTCTTTCCAGAGAAACTAGAAATAGAACTAAGATATTCCAGTCATCTGGAATCTAAGGGCCCACATGCTTATGTAGACTTAAAGGCTGAGATGAGATCAGTTTTGGAGTCATGATGATACATTCTCATTGCAACCTGCCCAAAAATAAGTTGGCCATTTATAACTATTAGGTTCTTTCACTGAAGACACAAGCAATAATATTTCAGCATCAGGACTGAGCTAAACGTCTCACCACAACTGGATGACAGAAACAGAGCCGAATTGAGTCCTAAGGTAAGAAATGACCCGCCAAAAAATGTAATTTTATACCTTCTGATATAAAAGAGTTGCATACACAGTATTTTTACCCAATCCCCAATGTTTCACATCACACATTTCACTAATGCAAAGTTATTTCTAATGCCCTTAGGGCTAGTTTAAAAACTATGTAGAGCTAAGCTGAGATAAATATGTTTGACACTTGTAGTAACTGTCTTTGGAGTGTGGATTTCTGGTTATGTTCTTTCAAATGCTAACTAGTGTATATACTTCAAAATTTAACTAATGGCCCCTCAGACGTAAACCAACTCTGTATATATTGATGTATGAATACAAATATGTATATATGCATATATGCATGTGTATGTGTATATATGTATGTATATAAATACACACTGTCTTCACTGAAATGTTTTAAAATAGACATTATAACAGCCATGCGCTAGCAGAGCCTAAGAACCCGGTCTGCAGAAAGCAGGACGAATCTGATGCCAACAAGCAAACAGAGCAGGGACACCTGAGGCCCCACGGGAGAATTCTTAAGACAGATGCCTTCATTTTTGGTAATTTTCTTCTCTCAGGTTTCAATCCTCCATGAGGCCTAGCTGCATTTCCTACTTTGGGCTTTTATGAGATACTCCTATATCATTATATTAGATTTCCCCTTTTCTTGAAACTAGTTTAAGTATATTCTGTTACTTGATACAAAACAATCCCAGACTTAGAGATTAATTACTAATATTACAGAATTAATATAATTACAAACAAAAATAAAGAAACGTGATATTTTAGTTAGCCCCCAGCCTCATTACAGGTGATTTCATTTAGCTTATTAAAATATTGAAAGCAGCTCAAGGACCTCAGCTGTCGTCTTTAAAGACTCTTAGGAACTCCCAGGTGAGAACCACTAAACAGATGTCTGAATGCTCAAGTGCTTTTTTCTAAAGGTCTATAAGCATATGTTCATTTTAAGAGGATGCTTTTTAAACGCAACCAACCTTTGTTGAATATCTGACATAGTCAAAGAACTGTCTTGAGTTCTATAGTTCATTTAAAAGTAGAAGACATCATTCTTGACCATGGGGGTTAGGATTCTATTAGCATTCTAGGGCTAGGGAATGCACGCACAGAAATGATTACAATGAAGGTGGTAAATGTCATGAAAAGTACAAATACACAGGGTGTGTGAAGACAGGGGATAGACTGCTCAGCTCAGTAAGAGTCCACAAGTTCTCAAAGTACTGAGTAGATACTGATAGACTGGTGTAGTCTGCATAGGCAGAGATATAAGAAAAATAAGGAAGACGTACCAGGCAAGAAAAACTACAGGGAAGTACAGAGCTTGGAAGTCAGAGGACTTATTCTAGAAACAGTAAGACTAGGGTTAAAGTCCTCCAAATGGAAGTTAATAGATGCTATTCTAGGGTAGTTACAGTGAGAATAGAAATGAAGGGATAAAATTAAAGTTGAGAAGATATGATGACAAATTACATAGGAAGGCTGACTTTGAAAAATGACTTCAAGTTTCTTAACCATGGAAATTAGTTTAGTCATCTTTAAGGAGTTGCTATTTTCTTCCTCACAATATCTTGTGAGAATGAAGGGTATGATGCATGTAAAACTGAACACTTATAAAGACTAGAAAGAAAAAAATGTTTTAAAAGCAAGCTAGAGATTCATCTTTTATAGGAAGTAACTTAGAGCCATAGCCTCTGACTGCATTGAGAAGACTTTTCTAGGTGAGACCAATCCTAGGTCAGAGCCACACCTGACATGAATTCCCCACAAGTTTTAGTACATAGTTTAATAGAAGGGTTCAGAGACATGTCAAAGATGAACATCACTACTCATTATTAGCCTCACATGTCAAAAGGGGTTACTGGCAATAAAAAATTAAACCAATAGTCAGAAGCAGAAAGTTATCCAAAAAATGGCATCAAAGTAGTAGACTTGGCAAACCAAGTGCTGGGGAACAAGTCCAGGTCAGCCATAAAAAGACTAAGGGATAAAGTGATGTTCAAATGGACCCAACAGTGCAATTCTAAAACTAATTCCATAATAACCATGAAGCAGCTTCCAAGATGACTGCTTAGTGAGCAGCTCAGTGAAAATTGCTGGTAAAGAGCGGGCTTTAAAGCTTTACAGGTTGCATGAGATAATTAAACCCTAATAACCCCCCTAAATCATTTATTGTATGTAATAAATTAATGTCTCTCCTTTGCACCTAAAATTTTATTTATGAATATACTATCCTTGGTAGAATTGAGAATAACCACTCTTCCATAATTTTATTCTCCACTACTCTAAGGTGACTGCAGCCAATCCTAGAAAGTAATTCATTCGCTCACTCAACAGATATTTACTGAGCTCCTCCAGGGAACTAGTAGGCACTTTAAATATTTTTTTCCCATCCTACCACCAACCCAGCTTACCTAGTCTCTAAAAAGCACAATTTGCATGTCAATTTTCTCTTTTAAACTATCACCTATATATTTTCTGCCAATATGCTTACATTTTTCCTTCCAAAAAAGCTCAGTGAATTATGCTTCATAAGAAAAGTAATCCAATGCAGTGGTTAAAAGAATACTTTGTAGCCTCATTGCCAGGGTTTGAATCCCAACTCTGGCTCTTGTTAGTTATATGACCTTGGGTAAATTACCTCACCTCTGGGTTCCTCGTTTTCTCATTTATGAGATAACAAGAGTGATAGCTCCTACTGACTTCCTGCAGCTGTTGTGAGCATTAAAGAAGTTGATTTAGGTGAAGCACTTAGAAAGAAGAGTTCCTGGAATATTAAGCAAGCACTACCTAAAGCGCCAGCTATTATGATACAGACTCCACTGTTCAAACGTTTCACGTGTTTGGTGATTCCTGCCTGGTCAGTGCAGCCTTGACTTTCCCCATCAGTCCAACTCTGTAAGGCTCAATCCCATCAGACCCAATCCCCCCTTGAATAACAATTATTTTGTAGTCCCTCAACTGCCATCTTAAAATAAAATCCACAGATAATATAACCTATGAAATAATTTACATAATGCCCTAACGATAAGAAGTAGTAGATATGACAATTACAATAAATAGTATTACTTCACAACATTGGTGCTTGGGCAAACTACAATAGCATCCTAATATTAAAGTTTGGGAGGCACTGCCCTGGATGAGAAGACGTACTAAAGTAACCACTATGTACTTGAACTTAATGGATAGCCTTGTGAGGGCAACAGCCTAAAAGCACACTAGTACAAGTGTGCTGTGTTGGCAACTCAAATACTCTGAGTGGCAATGTTACTCGTAGTTTTCTAAAACTGAAAAATCCAAACAAAATAGATTTCCAGCTCACTCAAATTACCCAGTAATTGTATTTGTAGGAAATTCAATGTATAGTAAAAACCATGAAAAAATTATTTTGTGGTTATAGGTAAAAAGGACTGAAGTCCAGTCTCGGGTAATTAGAAACAACTTTCATCTACATCAGTGGTTCTCAACCTTTTGGCCCTTGAAATACAGTTCCTCATGTTGTGACCCAACCATAAAATTATTTTCGTTGCTACTTGATGACTGTAATATGTAATGTAAATATCTGATATGCAGGATGGTCTTAGGCGACCCCTGTGAAAGGGTCGTTTGACTGCCAAAGGGGTCGCGCCCCACAGGTTGAGAACCACTGATCTACATGAACCCAAGGTTAACATTCAAAAGCAGTGCAATATATGGGATGATCCTTCACTGTGAAGGACTGTGCCACAAATATTGCAGGACATCTAACCTCCCCAGCCCTCGCCTGCTTAGTCTACTAACTCCCCCACCCCAATTCATTTGACCACTGAAACAACCCAACAAATTTCCCAAACAGCCCATGAGTACAGTACTATCCCACTAAGAACTACTGGTTTAATGAATGACAGAGGAAGAAAAACAGGGACGGTATTTGTTGAGACAGTTTCATTCTTAAGAGGAGAGCAACTTCAAGGGCATTCATTAACCAAACAACTGAAAGAGGTCTAGTGGCAGGACTATCCACTAACAATTGAAGAGGAACTAAAATATTTCTTCCTATACTTCTCTGTATTTAAAAATAACCTTCAACATGAAATACAATGAATATATAATGAAAATATTAAGAAAAAAGAAATAAAGGAGAATTCTCAAAATTATATGAATCCGCAAAATCCAGATTACAGAAAACCCCCTAGAAATACAGAAGTATCTACATTAAGTAAATGACAAGGAAGAGAAAGAAAAGAAGGAGAGAGATTATAGACTAAAAGATATTTAATTGGCCCTGACCGGTTTGGCTCAGTGGATAGAGCGTCGGCCTGTGGACTGAAAGGTCCCAGGTTTGATTCCAGTCAAGGGTACGTACCTTGGTTTTGGGCACATCCCCAGTGGGGGGTGTGCAGGAGGCAGCTGATCGATGCTTCTCTCTCATCGATGTTTCTAACTCTCTAATCCCTCTCCCTTCCTCTCTGTAAAAAATCAAAAAAAACATATTTTAAAAATAAAAATATTTTTTTAAATAAGAGATTTAAGTGACATACCAACCAGTTGCAACTTGTGGCTCTCATGACATAATTAGAAATATGAACACTGACTGGATTTTTGATGATATTTCAGAATTATTGTTAAATTTTTGGTGTAATATTAAAATTATGGATTTTTTAAAATTATGATTATTATCTCTTCTAGAGACCCAAACTAAAATATTTATAGGTTAAAAAAACAAACAAACATGAGATTTTCTTCAAACTAATGTAGGAGTGAGACAAGAAAGTGGGAACACATCTAAAGCAGTATCAGTCATTAATCCATTCTATTTTGGGATACGTTTTAGATAGTCCACAATTTAATAAATAAAATTGTAAATATGTGGTTGTAGAGAAAGAAAAAACTAAGAAGGACCACAGTCTGGTAACATTGTAATTAATGCCATACTGCATGAAGAAAAGGGAAAAAAAACCCTTTATGGATATGGAAAGGGAGAATCGCCCACAATTCCATCACAGTCAGCTTGTGATTTGAAATGTAGCAACAATATTTTAGTTTGTTATTTTCACCCAGTCTTCTTTTCCACTTCACAAAGCTTTAAAAAAAAATGTTTACAAACCTCAGTAGCGTTTCGGGGTCAGGAAAGGAGAGAAAACGGTGTGACAGTGTGTTCTATTCCATGGAGAGACCTATATAAAGCAAAGCCCCTAACATGTGAATGGTAGTCGGCTTGTGGTTTTGGCCCTTGGTTACAGTCCTGGGACACCCACCGGCGCATGCCCTACCGGCCACCAAAGTCACGGTAAAGCGGGGCCCCCGGCGTGTGTAAAAGCTGCGCTTGGGGAGACAGTGGCCCTCGGGAGCCCGGCCCAGCGAGCGCGGGAAGATGGCGCCCACCAGGCAAGAAAGAAAAAAGAAAGCAAGGCATGGGGAGAGCTCAAACATGGTACTCACCAGTGTCCTCCTGGAGCGCACCTAAGAGGCCTCGGGCTGTGACTCAGATCAGATGCTGCCCCTGGGTGGTCCTGGGCGCTCCTGGGCGCTCCTGGGCGGTCCTGGGTGGTCCTGGGCGGTCCTGGGCGCTCCTGGGCGGTCCTGGGTGGTCCTGGGCGGTCCTGGGTGGCCCAGAAAGCACTCGAAGCTCCCTCACCAGCCGCGCCGCCGTGGCCGCTCATGCGCCCAGCCCTGCGCCAGGTGCGCGCAGCGTGCAGGCCCTTTAGGAGCCGCTCTCCATTGCTCACCGCTGCGAGCGTCTGCCCCACGCCAGCCCCACGGCTTTTCAGCACTAGGTGTTTGGAGGGTTTGTCTCGCAGGTGCAGGTCTTAAAAGCGAGGGGTGCCCGATGTCGGGTTCAGGTCCTTTGCTCCTCAGGAAGAAGCTCTGGGTTTGGGGATCCCTCCCGACTCATTCACTGCATCTGAGGAGGGTCCATGGCAAGATTGTGTCCCTGCGTGGATGTGGCCAGCCCAGTCCACCCAATGTATATCAGTTGCTCAGCCAGTTTTTAGGGTGGTTGGTTTTGTGTGTTGTTGTTTTTTTGTTTTGTGTGTGTTTTTTTCATAGTAAGTTGCTCCATATGTAACAGAAGACTCATTTGTCTTTATAGGAGGAGATGAATCAGAACCCTCCATCACCATCTTGAACTGGCTCACTAGACTAAAACTGGGGCACCAGACGTGGTAAAGCCCCATAGGTTTCTACTTACAAAAGTCCCCTGTCCTCAAACATTTCACATCTCCAGTTCCTTAAATCTGCTGTCCTTGCTCCGACCCAGGCCTTTCCTTGCCCCTTCCAATGGGAAACTAAACCAACCATGCGACCTAAGGGCCCTCTTCTCAGTTTGTGGTGGATAGATTGGGAAGGGGAAAAGAATTACTGATTTTGCTGTAGTAGTTGTCTGCTAGAAGAATATTATATTGTCTGTAAATCATTTTAAAGTACTTGTGCATAGAAATTGTGTGTGTATATATATTTGAACCCACACCTAAATCTTAACTTATATTTGATGGTGCCTAATCAGGCTCACTCCATGGGTGGTTGGTTAGTTTTTGAATGATGCTAATCAGAAGCCTGTATTCCAGAGGCAGCTACCACAAGCATTTTTAACTATTTTAATCTTCTGTCAGTACTAGAGGTTTTGTTAATTAGCATAAGAGATATGATAAGTGACTTTTCATTGGTTAAATGAGAGATATGCAAGACATAGACTCACTGGAAATATCATGAGTACCTCGACAATTACATGCATATAAACATGTCACCCAATAGCTTATACCCTTGAAGTGGCATTCTCTCTTATGCCCTGGGTCTGTCACTTGATTCCTAGGTTATCTGAATCTTCTCTGTAGAACATTGTCTTTCTCCAATATACATTTCATGCAAGGTATTTGGTGCCTAAGGGTGGGGCTACACTGAAACTGCAAGGCCAGCGTGCATAATTGCATTGGTGCCACTTGCTAATTGATGTTTATGGACACACAGAATCTGGTGTGAGACTTGCTTTCCCTGTAACCTGCCCATTGGATGTGGAAATGGGGTTGGGAGAGACGTGTAGCCCTCGCCTACATCAAAATAATATTGGTTCTCACATTTGCCAATAAAAACCTAACTATTGATTATGCACAGCCAACTTGGCTTAGATCATTTTGTAACAAATGTGTCTCTGACATTTCCAATTAGACATAAAATACTTTTTCCTTCCTCAAGTTTCTCAAATCTTTTAACATATGAACAGATATGTTCTTTAGTGGTATATGGGCAGCACACTTCTGTGCATATCAGGAGTCTACAAACTGCTGCCCAGGAGTCAAGTATGGTCTGATGCCTAGGTTTGTATGACCAGTGAGCTAAAAATGTTTTTTACAATTTAAAACAATCAGAAATTTTTAAAAGGAAGACTATTTCATGACATGTGAAAAATTATATGAAATTGCAATTACAGTGTCCCTAAATAAACTTTTATTGGAATACAGCCATGCTCATGTTTTTAGAAACTGTCTATGGCTGCTTTCAACATGAATAGTTGCAACAGAGACGCTATAATACTCATACCTAATTATTTACTACCTGGCCCTTTACAGAAAATATTCTTCAACCCCTGGTGTATATCATAGATGCTTTTAGACTACTATGAGAAAAAAGTCACACAATACTATTATAAAGAATTGATTTTCGAGTTCCGAATAGCTAAGTGAAGAACCATTGAAGAAAATACAAGCCATCTGTAAGTTGGGAACAGGCTTTAAGAGGATTTTAGGTCCTCCAATTTTAAAGTAAGATAAATGTTTGGCTATCACTCATGCATAAAAGTTCATAATCTTTACCAAAGCTGGGACTGGTGCCAGGGCACAGCACCTGACCAAACATATTATAAACAAGTAATCAAAATGCCATGCTAGTATTCTTTATATAGGCAAAAGGCAAAAGTGCCTGAATAAACTTGTCTCTACCACACTGCTTCATTCTGAAACCCACTCTATTTCTCCCTTCTTTTTGATCCTACTAATACATAAAGATGTTTTCATTTAGCATATCTATGTATTTTATGATTTTTAATATGCCTACAGGGTCAAATGCACTAAGAAGAGAGTTATAGCAATGTTGGGCTCATGGATGGAATCAGTAATGAATCAGTAAAAAATTTTTGATCAGGGTTTTGGGGCCAGAGCAGCCAATTAAAGTGTGTACAACACAGCCTCTGTCTAAGTCATTCTGGAGCAATTTGTCAACAAATAGGCCAAGAACTGCCATGAGCAGTTATTTGAAAGCAGAAGAGGCAGACACATTTTAATATACTAATCTATAGCTTTCTCTGGATGCTGCATATCTTCTATTTAACCTCAATAACAGTCTCTTCAAGCTAGACACAACCTGTCAAAACAGTAGCTGAGGAAGAAGTTTCCAGCTCATTAGAATTGTGCTCATCACCATCCTAAAGAACCCTAGGAAAAATGGAAAGTTAAGCAGAGCCACTGAGGTCCACACAAAATAAATCCAGACGGGCAGATTTTTCTAACCTATTGCTCCTAATCTTCCCTGGCCATGCTGATCATTTTTTTACCTACAGTTAAAAAAAAATAAAAAGAGTTGTTAAAAATGTATGTATTCATACATGAAAACAACCCTTGATTTTCCAAGATTCAGTAATCAACCCATTTTTAAATCCAAAAGAAATTCCCAACCAACCACAAGTAAATTCAACACATTGATATTAACATATTGGAAAAAAAAATCTCTCTATTCCCTCGGCAATAAAAGGATGAACAACCCATGGATAGTTCTGAATTCACAGCAGTGTTCCTCCTATGTGCCTAGAGGAGTCTATGCTATTACTCCCTGGAACATTCAACATTTATTTAGCATGTAGCATGACTAGATGGAAGAAAGGTTAAAGAAAAACTTTTACCAAGTTCCATCATACTTTCTTAAACTTGCATTTAAAAATCAGACCAGCAAACAGTCTTGATTTTTTTTCTGTCTGAGTTTATCCACAACATGAACCTGGAGGCCCACTTCAAGGAGTGAGAGCACAGCAAGTGTACCATTCCAGGTGGAGTTCACATTCACTGGGAACCAGGACACATATGAGAGGTACCTGAAGGAGTTCCCGCAACAGATAGTCCACAGCTTCCACAAAATACATGTGACACTGGTCCAGAAGGACCAGGAGGTTGCTTTTCTTTGCTTCATGCTTGGCAAGCTCTCAAGAAGATTGGCCATCTGGAGAAGAGCCCTGAGCTCAAGTCTGATGTCCTGGACAAAAACCAGAACAAGTTTAGTGAGGACCTCATGGATTTCTGGAGGGACACATCCCTGTTGAATGAGAACCTGTCCCACATCAATACACATGTGCATCCTAGGATCCTATGACCCTCAGCAGACCCTCAAGTACAAAGGAAACTTGATGGGCCACCAGGGTCCTGTTATCTATTCTGTGGGTGACCTGCTTTTCAATGGCTCCTCTGAAAAGCGCATAAAGGTGTGGGATGCCTGTACCACCTACAAGTGCTGGAGGGCCATGACAGCATTGTGCTTGTCCTCTACATCCAGGGGTTCAAGCTCTACCATGGCCCTGCAGACTACCCCATCATCATGTGGGACATCCAGAACCTGGAGACAGTGAACATGATCTGGGCCCAAACAACTTGAGTGCACAATGGTCTCCTCGCACAGCGTATTCTTCAGCAGCTCTTTGAAAGCCACCAAGTCTGGAACATGGCGGGCACCGAGCTGAAGCTGAAGAAGGAGCTCATTGGTCTCAGTTACTGGGTGTAGGCCGTGGTGGCTGCCCAAAGCTACTTGTACAGTGGCTCCTACCAGACAATCAAGCTATGGGACATCCAGACCCTCTTCTGCATCCATGTCCAGCAGATGTCAGTGGCAGTGTCTACTCTGTCACCATAAGGAATCACTTTGTCTGGGGCACGTGGGAGAAATTTATCCACTTGTGGGACATCAAGTTCAAGTAGGTGTAGAACATGATGGGATGGGCCATGTGGGCGCCATGTATGCCCTGACAGTGATCTCAACGCCAGATGAAACCAAAGTCTTCAGCACATCCTACAGTCCCTCAGAGTTTGAAGTATAAACAACATGATCAGCATGCAGTGCCGTGTCCCAGGACCAGCTCTTCACAGCAGTGTGGACAGCACTGTGAAAGTTTGGACTTGCCAACAGAGAGTCCAGGCCGGACCCACCATAGAGAGGACAAAACTGGCCTTTGCCTTCTCTGGGGGACAGGTGAGCAGGCTCATGCGGCCAGGCAGCTGCCTCCCTGCCCTTTGCCAGCAGGCCTCCCTCTGCTTGGCCCTATCATTGCTGCTGCCAGGAAAATGCCTAGGCCCCGCTCTTTGGGTGCCAGATACAAGTCTGGCCAACCCACCCTCCTGTCCCACCCCAGATAGACTGTGGCCTTTTGCTCACCTTTTCTACTGTTTTTAGATTATGTATATAGATTTGAGTATTTCCTGATTGAAATAAAAGCTACACAGACTGTAAAAACAAATTAGATGCATGCATTTAAGATATAAAAGTTATCTACTTTTCTACTGTTCAGCTTATAATTCTTTTTCCCAGGGAGGGACTAGTTCAGTCTTTTCTGTGTTACTACACTTATTACCAAGGACTTGCAGAAGGGCAGAGAGGATAGACAGGGAAGAGCTCTCTGCTAACAACCTGTGGAGACAGGCTGACCTGCTTTGCCTCCACAAGAGAATCGGGTCATTCAAGTTCTCCCAGGATTCATCACAAAGGTCTCTGAGAAAATAATGAAGAGAGATGAGGATTCAGAGCCTCCTTCACTGGGTTGCTATCATTCATATCCCCATTAAAACTCTCATCCTAGGCCCTACAATTGCTTCCCTTCATTCCTGCCCTTATGCAGTCAGCTTTTGTCAGTTTCTATCTGCTGCTCCTCCTCTCATTTGCTGGAGGCAGCCCTTTTATTTAATTCTGTAGTCTTTAGCTGAATGCCAAAATGAAATGATTATCTGGAGGATAAGTACAGAAGATGGCAGCCCACCTTAAATGACATTCTAATCGGCATTACCCTTGTTTTTTTCTGTATATTATATCCCCTCCTTCCTAAGATATGGGTGATCACGCAGGCAAAACTCTCTGAATGACAGAGGATGAATTTTATATTAACAAGAAAGACATGTATTCAAGACACCCAGAAGTACAGGTGAGGACATTGGGTTTTTATGAAAGGCAATAGAACCTATTCTCCCTATTCAAAGATTTAATACTTACGGCACTGCCTACCTGGCTTAGGACTGGTTCTTTCCAAGAGTAGTCCAGCTATTCCTGCCTGGTCACTCATTTTGATGGTGACTCAAAATATCTCAAGAACCCCCCTTGCCTGCCTGAATTGCAGAGGTAAACCAGTAGTGTGAGAAAAAGGAAACCTAGACCACCAAGTGGACAGTAGTCCATCTACCAAAGAAAAGAGCACATGACTCCAGAGACACAAACTGTCCAGATTCTTATGTAGCTTCCTAAACCACAATGGTCAAATAACTAGATGCAATGTAGAGGGAAAGACCAATGCAAACAGTGAAATTTGGATGTGAACCCACATTTTCATTGGCTTCTCTTTATTCTAATGTGATATGCTGGTTTATAAGAAAGATATATTTGGTTTAGGGCACAGAGCTCCTAAAACCCTTCAGAATGTCCTAACTGATAAGAGCAGCAAGGTATCTTTTATATTAATGAGGTGAGTTAGGACCCCACCTAGGGATGGGAGCTAGTTGACTGGGAGCAAACCATGTGATTAAAGGGTAGAACTTTCAGTCCTACCTCCTTGACCCCTGATGGGAGGTTGAGTTCAATCACAGTGGCAATGATGTAATCAATCATGCCCTTGTAGTGAAGCCTCTATTTGGTTGTCCAAACCTTAAAGGACAACATTTAGAAAGCTTTAGAAATCATGGAGATTTAGAGAGAGTGGCGCACTTGGAAAGGGCATGGAAACTCTAAGCCCTTTCCATATACCTTGCCTTATGCATCTCTTCCATTTCACTGCTCCTAAGTTATGTCCTATCATAATAAACTGCTATTCTAGTAAGTAAAACATTTCTGTGAGTTCTATAAGCCACTCTAGCAAATTAATCAAACATGAGAAGGGGTCATTGGAACCTCCAATCTATACCCAGTCGGTCAGAGCCCAAGGGACAACTTGGAATTGCTATAGGTGTCTGAAGAGAGGTGGGGAGGGGAGATGTGTAGGGCTGAGTCCTTAACCTGTAGACTCTGATGCTATCTCCAGGTAGAGAGCGTCCAAATGGCATTGAATTATAGTATACCCAGCTTGTGTCTGAGACTTGCTTGTTGGTGTGGGGGAAACATCACACACACACACACACACACACACACACACACACACTGAAATTGGTTCCCAGAACCCATTATTTGTTAATTTGTCTGATGAATATCAGTTACTTTCTTAGCATCTGTTTTCCCTATGCTAGAGGCAACATAATGAAGAGCAATAAAGAAAAGACAGGCTTTGGGATTAGAGAGATATACATTGAAAATTCTGCTTCACTTTTACTAGTGAGATAGTTAGGAAATATACTTACCATATCTGAGCCCCAGTTTCCTCATGTGTAAAGCATAAATAAAAACAGTACTTACCTCACAGAGGTGCTGGGAAAATGCCATCTATGCATTCAAAGCACCTAATTGAGAGCTCAGCATTTTGTAGGATCTAAATATATATATATATCTGTTGATTAACAGATGGGATAGTTTTTTATGATATTAACAAATTCATTTTGGCAACCATCTTTCATTTCTCCTGATTTCGGATCGAGTACATCTGCAAGGACATACTTACTGCCCTTTACCCCTACCTTGTACATTTTAAGTGCACCACTGAAATTCTGCCAGGAAATAAAAAGGAATGCTTACCTCTTTAAGAATATATAATTACAATTGACAGTCAACCAGCTTAAAGAGCACTTCTGGATTAATTAACAGTGACCCATAATTAAGCACAACAGTACTCAGAGAAAGACCCAATGATCCCAGAAAGCATTGTTTCAAGAACAGTGAGTGTTTATCATTCTTGTTTGCTTCCTAAATGGCAGTTATGAACATTAGTTCCCCAGATTTTAAATTAAAAATGGAAAAAATTAATAAGGTAGTGCTATCAAGAGAAACTTTTAAATATTTGTCATTTTAATATAAATTCAGTGCCTTTGTAGTCATATATATGATATAGGATATTTTGAAGAACACAAATTCATTTATACCACCTTTTCCTGTAAGCAACATGTTTTATTAAGAAGTCTATTAAGTGGAAATTGTTTTCATAGCTTGAAATTGTTGCTTTCTCTCCTAGAGAGAAAGTATTTTGTTAGCACCGACCAGCTGTCCAGCCCATACAAATGCATATTAGAAATATTTATGTATGTATTTGCAGTTGTTCACATAGAAAATAATACAATAATCAATAAATCATAATACAAGAATTGTTTCATATACTAGCAACTGTAAACTGACTTTTGTCAACCCCTGTATATATAAGCATGTATGTATTCTAAGTCCTCATATCACTTTTTCTAGATGTCGTTATTTAGATTCATCTTTCACCTAGTTTATTTTTAATTTTCAGATATATTGCTCTGAGTAAGATCCTACACCAATTTGAGGATTCTAATTTTCTTTAGATATCCTCAAAATAAGCTGTAGTTAAAGATGAGTGCTGAAAACTCATTACCCTATGCTACCTCTGGATAACCCCAGAAAATAATATTAAAGGAAACCATAACAATCAACAGAATGAGAAAGGAGAGAGCCGTAATAGTTTGAGAATTTTTGCAATAGATAAAGCGAGGAGGTCACTTGGAGCAATCCTCCTGCTAAGGAAATGTGGAAAAACTGGATGAAATATTAAATCATCTGATTAAAGGGAGTGGAGAGTGTACAAATAGTGAAGCATTTAGAATGGAGATTTATCAGATGTCAGAATTAAGGCAAGTGAGCCTAGATTTGGGGGCCACTTTTGCCCCAGAGCATTTGCGGATCTGAACGAGAGAAAACGGTTGAATGGTGCTTTTGAAAATCTCTTGTAGAAAAGGGACAAAAGTTGGAGTCGGGGCCATCCAGGGTAAAGCCCGGGGAAGCCCCAAAGGGCTGCATTTTAGGAACAAAGGTGAACACAAAGTGCACCATGCCTCCACCAAGTACAGCCCACCTTTGAATTATCCGTGTTATTGAATCGTCAACTCAGAAGTTTCATTAAGCTGATGGTGGCTTGCTGGTAATCCCCAGTGCTTGGAAGAAGCAAAGGAAATCCTCTGTAGAAGGAGATAATCCTACACTTCTAATTCTTTCTGAAAGCATATACTTTACAATAAAGTTTTCATTTTAGAATAGATTTAAACTTACAGAAAAATTGTAAAGATAAAGTGTCCCCATATACCCTATTCACAGTTTCCCCTGTTATTATGAACATTTAATGAACAAATATTGATATGTTATCATTAACTGAAGCTCATACATTATTCAGATTTTCTCAGTTACTGTTTTTTAAAAATATTTTTTTATTGATTTCGGAAAGGAACGGGAGAGAGAGATAGAAACATCAATGATAAGAGAGAATCATTGATCGGCTACCTCCTGCACACCCCACACCGGGAATCGAGCCCCACACTGAGGATCAAGCCCAAAACCCAGTCATGTGCCCTGACCAGGAATCGAACCCTGACCCCCTGGTTCATAGGTCAACACTCAACCACTGAGCCACACTGGTTGTGCTGCTGTTGTTTGGGTGTGTGTGTTTTTTTAACTTAATGTTCTATTTCTGTTCCAAGATTCCATCCAGGACACCTCATTACATTTAGTTATCGTGTCTCCTCAGGTAAGTCTTGGCTCTGGAAATTTCTCAGACTTACCTCACTGTCAATGACCTTGACAGTTTTGAGAAGTCCTGATCAGGTAATTCTGTAGGATGTCCCTCAGTTTGGATTTGTCTGATGGTGTTCTCATGATTGGACTGGCATTACGTTTCTTTGGGAGGAAGACCACAGAGGTAAAGTGCCATCCCAAAACACACTATGAAGGGAGCAGACTAATAACATAACTTCACTGTTGGTGTTGACCTTGATCAAGATTATATTTGTTTAATAAAGTTCCTGTTTTCTTCCCCCTTTCCGTATTGTACTCTTTAGAGCAGTGGTTCCCAAACTTATTTGGCCTACCGCCCCCTTTCCAGAGAAAATATTACTCAGCGTCCCCTGGAAATTAATTTTTTTTAATTTTAATAGCAATTAAACAGAAAGATATATGCCCCCAAATGCACCTGTGGCCATCACCGCCCCCCTGGATTGCCGCAGCACCCACCAGGGGGCGGTAGCGCCCACTTTGGAAATCACTGCTTTAGAGGAAGTCACTGTCTGCAGGTCACACTTACACTTCCCTTCCTGGAAAGTGAATTATCTACATAAATTTCTTAGAATTGTTCTGCACAGGATATTTGCCTATTTATTTATTCAATAATGTATCTGCATTACTATAAACTTGTGGATATTTATGTTACATTTTGTGTTGTAACTGAACACTATTTTATGCCTCAAATTGCTTCAGTTTGGGCCATTTGGAGCCTTTCAGTTGGACTCTATGTCCCTTTGACATACCCCCACCATTGTGGAGTTTTTCAATTTTGTTTTTTTGTTGTGTTTGAGCACCTCCTTACTATCTAGCACTACAAGACACTCCAGGTTCATCATGATTATGGCCTGCCCCAGTTTTAGAACCAGCCATTTCTCCAGGGAGTCCTGCTTTATTTTATTGAAGAATGGTAAGAACAATGATTTGGGTGCTGTGTTCATTACTATTAGGGTCTCATTGCTTCAAGGATCTCTTAGCTGACAGAGAAAGGAAAAATGTGTATACTGTAGATACAGAAGCAGAGCAACATTGAACAGAATGTCAAACTACAGTGGGAAGCCTGGGGAGGGTTTGGGGGGAGGGGATTAAGAGATCAACTGAAGGACTTATATGCATGCATATAAGATTAACCAATGGACACAAGACATGGGGTGGGGGGGGCGGGGGGGTAGGGGCCGGGGGAATGTCAAGGGGGGGGGGGGGGAAGGAGACATATGTAATACTCTTTGTAATACTTTAAGAAATAAAAATTATTAAAATATTTAAAAAAAAAAGAAAAAAGAAAAATGTGTATACTAACCAGTACACATACACATATCCATAAATATATATATAACATACAATGAATATATAAGTTAATATATGCTTATATAGTATATATTAGTATCTACATATATATGTATCTACCTATATTAAACTAAATGTGAGTTTATAATGATGTCTCTACTCCATTACCATTATGGGGTAGTGTTATTTTTGCCTCTTTCCCTTGCTTGTCTATAACCTCCCACTTCAATAGTGAGAAGCCTGGCTCCCACCATCAGTCATCCATTTGCTTATCTGTTCAGTTCCAGTTTGCATGTTATAGTTGTTTCAGAATTGTTAACTCATAGCCCCAAAGCAATTCTTTCAACTAGAGTACACTGCATATGTACAGTTCCATTTGCCTCCAGTCTCACAGATTTCACTCATTTCCAAATGTATTTAGGTCAGCTTCCCCCATTCCCTTCAGTGTTATACACATTCTTTTGTCACATCCTGCACTGCCACTATTAGCATAGTTAGGTGTGACCTAAAGAATTTTTTTTTAATTTACAAGCCTTAAGATTCACTTCTCTGCTGTAAAGTTCACAGTTTTGAGAAATTTATGGTGTCAGGCATTACAATATTATATAAAACTAGAAGCCTGATGCATGAAATTCGTGTAAGAGTAGGCCTTCCTTCCCCTGGCTGCCAGCCCTGGCTTCCCTCTGGCACCCGGGACCTGGGCTTCCCTCACAGCCCTCGCTTTGTCTAGAACAATGGTTTTCAACCTGTGGGTCACGACCCCTTTGGGGGTCAAATGAACCTTTCACAGGGGTCGCCTAAGACCATTGAAAAAGACATATATAATTACATATTGTTTTGGGGATTAATCACTATGCTTTAATTATGTTCGATTTGTAACAATGAAAATACATCCTGCATATCAGATATTTACATTACGATTCATAACAGTAGCAAAATTACAGTTATGAAGTAGCAATGAAAATAATTTTATGGTTGGGGGTCACCACAACATGAGGAACTGTATTAAAGGGTCATGGTATTAGGAAGGTTGAGAACCACTGGTCTAGAAGGTCATCCAGAAGGACATCCAGAAGGATGTCCTGTCTAATTAGATATTACCCTTTTATTATTATAAACTAGAGGCCCAGTGCACAAAAATTTGTGCACTCGGGGGTCCCTCAGCCCAGCCTGTGCCCTCTCGCAGTCTGGGACCCCTCGGGGGATGTCCACCTGCTGGCTTAGGCCTGCTCCCCGGGGGATTGTGCCTAAGCTGGCAGTGATACATCCCTTGGGGGATGTCCACTTGCCAGCGGGCCAAAGCTGCAGTTGAACATCCACAGAGCTGCTGAGGAGGCAGGAGAGGCTCCCACCATTGCCTCTGTGATGCCGTCAGCCTGGCTTGTGGCTGAGTAGAGCTCCCGCTGTGGGAGTGCACTGACTACCATGGGGCAGCTCCTGCATTGAGCATCTGCCCCCTGGTGGTCAGTGTGTATCATAGTGACCAGTCATTCCCAGTCGTTCTGCTGTTAGGGTCAATTTGCACATTACCGCCCTAACAGGTTTGGCTCAGTGGATAGAGCGTTGGCTTGCGGACTGAAGGGTCCCAGGTTCGATTCTCATCAAGGGCATGTACTCTGGTTGCATACACATCCCCAGTAGGGGGTGTGCAGGAGGCAGCTGATTGAAGTTTCGCTCTCATCGATGTTTCTAACTCTCTATCCCTCTCCCTTCCTCTCTGTAAAAAATCAATAAAATATATTTGGAAAAAAGTTGCATGTGCACATTACCCTTTTATTATATAGGATAGAAGCCTGGTGCATGGGTGGGAGCCAGCTGGTTTGCCCTGAAGGGTGTCCCGGATCAGGGTGGACAGGGGACCCCCAGCTCCCTACGATCCCCCACGCCGCCCCTGCTCACGATCGCTGGCTCTGCCCATGCTCAGGCCTAACACCTCTGGCCAAGGCATTAGGCCTGGGCAAGGGAACCCCAGCACCCCACCATCGCCAACTCGGCCCCTGCTCCCTGCAATTGACGGCTCCGCCCTAATGCCTCTCACCCAGGGGACTCACAGCTCTCCAAGAGACCTCCTGCTCCACCCCTTCCCAGGCCTAACGCCTGTGGCCAAGGCATTAGGCCTGGGCAGGGGACCCCAAGCTCCCACCATCAGCGACTCTGCCCCTGCTCCCCATGATCGCTGGCACCGCCCCTGCCCGGGCCTAACGCCTCTAGCCGAGGCATTAGGCCTGGGCAGGGGACCCCTCCAGCTGCAGCCACCCCAGGATCGTGGGCTCCACCCCTGCCCTGGCCTAACGCCTCTGGCCAAGGCATTAGGCCTGGGCAGGGGACCCGCCAAGCTGCAGCCGCCCAGCGATCGCGGGCTCTGCCCCTGCCCAGCTCCCATCGCTGGCTCCACCCCTACTTCCCGCTATCACTGGCCAGTGCGGCAAAGGCGCCCAATTCTCCGATCATGGCGGCCCGATTCTCCGATCATGGCGGTTCCAGAAAGGAGAGGTAACATCGGAAGAAAGATCAGAAGCTACTTAAAACAGCTAGGAGATGGTCGGTCGGCCTTTTTCTCTCTTTTTTCCAGTTGAGTCACGCCTTCAAACTTATTCTTTAAAAGGTAGTAGGATATACTGATATTTAAAAATATATTAAAAAAATCCCCCCCCCCCCATATCTTGGATAAATCACATATGTTTAAAATTTGTTCTCATATTTATTGGTTTTGCAAAAGAAAGCATCATCTCACAGTATTTGTAATTAAAAGCAAAGCATTTGTTTAAAAAAAGGCAGTTTGCAAAAAAATGTTTTTGGTCTTTTATAATTCTCATTAAAAGAATATCTGGCAAATTGAAAAAAATTTTGCCCTGCCCCCCGGCTCTTAGCTCCCCCCTGGGTTTCCGATCACTGTCAGTGGCAGGGGGCTTCTTCCGTGCTTTCCCTTTCGCCTCCCTGCATTGTGCCTACATATGCAAATTAACCGCCATCTTGGTTGGTGATTAATTTGCATATCTCGCTAATTAGCCAATGGGAAGGGTAGCGGTCGTACGCTAATTACCATGTTTCTCTTTTATTAGATTAGATAGTTTCACTACCCTAATCTCCCACGCTTCATTTATTCAAAGCACACACACCCCAAAGTGCCTGAAACTACTAATCTTTTTACCTGTTTGCCTTTTCTAGAGTATCGTATAAATGGAACGATAAAGTATGCAGCCTTTTTAGACTGGCTTTTTTAGTCTAGCAATGTGCATTTATGATTCACCCATGTCTTTGCACAGCATGATAGCTCATACTTTCTTATTGCTAATAGTATTTTGTCATGGATATACATAGTTATTAACTAGCTCGCCTACTAAAGAACATCTTGATTGCATTTGGGTTTGGGCAATTATGACAAGATTGCTATCAAAATTCAAGTACAGGTTTTAGTGTGGACATACTTTTCAAATAAGTTGAGTAAATACCTGGGAGTGATTGCTGGATTGTATGGAAAGACTATTTTAGTTTTGTAAAAAAACTGTCTTCTAAGGTACGTGTACCAATTTGCACTCCCAACACTAATAAATGAGAGTTTCTGTTGCTCTGAATCTCTGCCAGCAATTGTAGTGCCAGTGTTTCCCCTCATTTTAGTTATTCTAATATGCATGCAGTGATATCTCACTGATGTTTCAATTTGCATTTCTGCATGATGATGCTGAAGTTGGGTATCTTTTCATATGCTTATTTACCATCTGTATACCTTCTCTGAAGAGGGCTATAGTTCAGATCTTTGACTCATTTTTAACTAAGTTGTTAGATTTCCTTATTGTTGAGTTTTACATTTTCTTTGTATATTTTGTATTTTGTAAATGTCTTCTCCAAATCTGTGGCTTATCTTTTAATTTTGTTTACAGTCTCTTTAGAGCAGAAGTTCTTAGGGCAGAAGTTAATTATTTTAATAAAATCAAAAACTGTCATTTTTTTCTTTCATGGATCATGCTTTTATGTTGTATCTAAAATCTCATCACCAAGCCTAAAAATTTGCTTCTATATTTTTTTCTAGAATTTTTATGTGCATTTTATATTTATGTGTGTGATTCATTTTTCATTTCTGTATAAGGTGTAATATCTGTTTCTAGGTCTATTTTTTGTTTGTTGGACAGGGGGCGGGGGGGGTGGGCAGTGGCATATGATGTTATTTGTAGAAAAGACAGTCCTGTCTCCATTGAATTGCTTCTGCAACTTTGTCAAAGATCAATCAACTATTTGTGTGAGTCTACTTCTGGACTCTTTATTTCATTCCATTAATATTCATGTATATCTTTTACCAATACCATTTTGTCTTGCTTATTGTAGTACAACTCTTAAAATATAATGTCTGGCATAAATAAATAAAAATAACCACTTATACAAGGAAATAAGATAATAAAAAATAAAAAAAAATAAAAAAAACAGAAAAAGCAAGGCAATGGAAACAACCTCCAGAACTCTGGAATTTGGAATTATCAAAGTACTCTTACTTATTCAATGAGATAAAAGACAAGATTTTTTAGAACTTTAGCACTGAGGTATAAACTATTTTTTAAAATGATGAAGCAGACTTGAAAAAGAACCAAATTGAAACCCCAGAACTAAAAAAGCAATAACTAAAATTAAGTACATTATATCCAGCTGAAGAGAAAACAGTAAAATAAAAGATGAGTCAATATAATAAAATAGGAGGGAGCAAAAGGATTGGAAAAACATGAGTATATGAAAGATTTTATGGAACTTCAGAGCAGTATGGAAAATAATAATTTTTCAATAAATAGCAATAGGGTAGGAAGAAGTAAACTACAGTACTTACAGATGTGTAGTTAAGTAGTAAACGAATTAAAAAAAGCAAATAAATGATTATCATAGACATCCAAAAATAATTATATTTAATGGAGAAGAAAAGTTTGTGTTTGTGAGTGAGACCATGGTGGGGTGCTCTTAATATTCTATGTTTTCACCTATATATAGCTAGGTTTCACTTTATAATAATTTTATTAAGCTGGACATGTATGTTTAAGCAAAGTTTTAAAATATGGATGGATGGTAGTGATACGGAATTTTTGTACTGGAACCCAGATTCTTTGTCCACCAGAGTCGAAGAATGAATCCATGGACAGAGGGTAGTATAGCAAAGGTGGAGATTTATTGAAGAACAAGTACAGACTCCCATTTGGGCAGAGGGAAATAGCCCCACAGAATGGACTCCCACATGGGAGGGGGAAAGGGTCCACCGAAGTCCTGTTTCCATGGTTTATAAAGGCTATAGTTCCTGTGTCCTGACATCCCCTCTGATTTGGTCAATATTCCCTTTCGAATTGGTTACTATAGTGACTCCTGAGGCCCTCCTCCCTCATTGTCCTCCTATTCCTTCTGAGCTATCTTCCTTCTTTATTTTGCAAATAGTATAGACCTTTTTTGGCTACTTCCAGTTCCCTTGTCTTATGGAAATATACTGTTGCTGCTTTCTTGTATTATGGAAATGTACCTTCTCCCAATCTGTAGCCCTATGTTTTTCCCATGGACCCCAATTCTAAAAATTCCCTAAACCTGCCATTGTTCCCCTAAAATTCCTGTTTCAGTAGCAGACCTAGAGAGGCAAATCTTAAACTGACAGTAGAAAAAGTTCAGAAACAACCCTGTTATGCCCAGATTTCAAGATTCCCAAGAAACCACATCAGGGAGCCATCCAATCCGATGCAAAAGCATAAGAATCTGTATTTCAAGCTAACTTGAGCTCTCCATCCACCAGACTCACCAACACATCGGCTAGCCAAGTGGCCAAGAGAGACCGAACCCCTCCCAGAGACCGGTTATATAGGGGGGGGTAGGGGGGGGGTAAGGGAGGAGAAAGGACTGTGCTTTGCCGATTGGCCAGGCACAAGTCGATGTCCCGTTCCTGGGTGTGGCTAGCAGAGTCTTAGACTTCCGTGAAGAAGCTCCTTGCCCAACACGTGGCCAAGGTAAGATGGAGGACGTAGCCCTTACCCTGGGGGAAGGTGGAGGGCGTAGCCTTCGCCCTTTCATTCCCCCCTTTGTCTTGGAACTTCCGGCTCAATCATGAGACGGACTGCACTTCCATTCCACCGTTGCTAGAGGCCCGTACTGGGCATATCTTAACAAATGGTCTGGTGGAAGAGGAAGAAATCATTTTAGCTTTAACAACTTTTATTGAAATAGGATTTTTCTTCTTAAAATTCCCCCATGGCTATCAAAAAGCCAAATCAAGATTAATTTATCTACTGTCCTGATGTTTGCATAAACACAACAAGAATGGTGACTGACTACCTTTGCTGGAATCTCATGGTTGAATCTTAATGTGCCCCGTAGGGCCAGGAAGCCACGCCATCCAGCTGCCATCAGGCCCGCCTGCAGTATTTGCTGAGTTAGGTGAATCCCTCACCTGCAGCAACTCCACCTGAGCCCATGCTCCAGGCTTTAAGGCCCATCTCAGTAGCCCTCCTACCCGTTGCAGTCCAGAGTGTGTGGGGGTTCCGCAGGAACGTAGAGGCATCCCTACTGCTCCCCTTCTACTCTTACCAACCGCCAGTGATGGTAGGGCATGGGCCTGACGCTCCAGCGCCAGCCATCTTCAGGGCTTCCAAGCAGGATACCAGGCTTTCTTCGTGGCATTTTTACTGGCTTCAAGTCTTTAGAGCTTAGACAGGGCTCTTTAAAATATGATACTCCAGTCAAAGTTTTCCGTTAATAAAACCACTATTAGGAACCGGTCTTATTGAATCTATGCAAAGAAACGTATTGCCATGTTAGCATTGCCAAATTTCGGAGGAATTACATAAGAAGAAAGACATACTGATCTACTCTAAGATTTTCTGACTTTCCTTGCCAATTCCTTTTAATTGTTGGCATTAAACTTTCTTTCTATGCATAACCATGCCTCAGACCTTCTACTCTAAACAGGCTTTTTTCAGACTACCCCTGACATGGGCATGGTCACAAAGGCCTGCAAGCAGTACACAGGCTGCCAACTGTTAGCTGTCTCTCAACAGAGACCAAAACCTGATGGGCACTGTTCCCTGCCCAGGTGGGCACCTGCCCTCTTGGCAGCTAGGCACCCTTTACTTTTTGGGGTTCACCCCACATAGTACCCTTCCAGGACAGCCAACATACATTCAAACCTGCAAGAGAATTAAAGGTCAATATAAACATAATATAGGCATCATGGCCGCTTTAGGCAGCTACATCTTCTACTACTAAACATGTGATACTAAAGTCTATTCTTGACCTTCCTATGAATTGTCCTTGTCTTTTTGGAGCCATGTCCATGAAGACGCAGGCATTATCTAAGTCTATTCAATGTTACCAGCATCAGGCAGGTCGAGCACGCCATAGCTTGAGCAGGTTGCATTGTTCTCGATCGATGACGAAGTTTTTCCGGATCTCGGATGGGTCTGCTGACCAGACGTGGATGTGATGGACCCAGGTCACGACGCCGTCTATCTTGAGAGCGGTGGGGGTCGTCAGCATCACGGAGTTGGGTGTAGGGATCTTTCCATCAAGGCTCCAGGTGGTGCCTTTTGACATAGACCCAATCTCCTGGTCTGTGCTGATGAGGAGTTGGGGTTGGGCCAGTCTCCTGGGTGGCGCCGAGGCGCAGCCAAATGTCCTCGTGCACCCTCTGGAGCCCTCTCAAGAAAAGAGACAATTCTTGCAGCAAGAAAGTCAGGAATGATAGGGGGTGGGGCCTGACCAGCTTCATTCTCGCCTATCTTTACAGATTTCAAGGCCCATTGTCTTCCTTTACAGGCAGGGGGAAGGGCCCATTAAGTCTTTGCCTTGAGGAACTGTGAGCCCCATCCTTAAATGTCCCAATCAGACTAGAATTCCAAAATCCCAACCCAGCACAGAATATTACATAGAAAATCAAAGTTCCCAGTAAACAACAGAGATGCTTATAAACATCAAATAAACATTTATACTTACACCTTTTCAGTGAACAAGTATTTTTACAGCCTTGGGCTCTTGAGCAGATAACAGGGACACCGTCCAAGTCCCCTGATGGGGGCCTGACAGGAACAGATGTGGGGGTTTTCCCTTTCCCACATCCCAGGACAGGATTCTTGACCTATGTCTTATTCAGATAGAAACGGTTTTTATCACAAACAAACAAACAAATCCAAATCCACCACCAGTGCATTTAACATTTCTTTCCTTCCATTACACAAAAGCCATGCTTTTTAGTTAGTTAGAACTTTTAGCCTTAATTTTTAGGTGACATGTAAATAATTAACATTCCTCAGATTAACAATACATTCAAATTTCAATAAGGACAGATCAATTTACAGAAACCAGTTTCTACCTGAAATAATCGTACTTTAGAAATTAGATTACTGCTATCAGTCCCTCTTAAAGACTTTGACATAACCTTTGATTGTCCTTAGTTTAAGGAAAGCAGGGTTTTCTAGATTTAAGAGATTAGTTTAAAAATAAATCCTCGAAGCAAGCACGCTTGCAGCCACATAAAACTCTGCCTTGAAGCTCCACCCCTGAGTAAATCAGAGGGCGGGGCCTTTGCTGTTTCAAGATGGCGGCCCCCAGGGGAGCGGCAAACCATGCGGCCAACGTGGCGGATGCCAAGGCTTGGAGCCCAAAATGGTGGCTGTACCAATAAGCAAAGGCATTTAGTTACCACAATAACACAATTTTTCCCAATTCAATCCGAACATTTCTTTGTCAGGTTCATCTCTGCCATTTTTAAGGCCAAAACAGTCTCGGGTTTTTATTCTGTGCTTTCCCTTTACACATGCACAGAAATCCCAGATGCATTTTAAAACTTTTACATTTCTAGCTGGGGCGATCTCCATGGGAAGAGGCCGGCTCGCATCCAGAGCCGCCGCCGCCCCCGGCCTCCCGGGTGTCCGGCCCTCAGGCTCCGCGGGGGACCTTCCCCTGACCCGATGCCGACTGGGGCCTCGCTGCTCCCGCCTCCCGTGAGCGACGCGCCGGCCCCGCCCCCCGCGCTCCACCTGGCTCCACTCACTTGCCACAAGCCCAGGGCCAACGCAGGCCACTGCCGCCGCCAGGCTCCGCGAACGAGCTTGTCCGCGCCCGGCCCAAGCCCCCAGGGCCGCCCCCCGAAGGCGCGCCGCCACCCATGGCGCTGAGCGCAGGTCCAAGCTGCGGGGCTCGGGCTGCCCAGGCTGCCGCCGCCTCTCCCGGCCTCCGGCCTCTTCCAGGCCGCGCCGCTCGAGCTCCAGCTCCGGCCCAGCGCCCGCCGCCGACCGGGCTGGAGGCCGAGCCCCCAGGGGCGCGGCCACAGCCGAGCCGCCCGGGCCCGCGGCGCGGCCGGGCTCCGGGGCGAGGGCTGCGGTCACCTCGCTCCGCACTCCTGCACACCTGCCCCCGGGCGCCCGCCCCTACTGCGCAGCAAGCAGCCTTAGTGCGCTGGCCTCAGCCTCTGCGCGCCGGCTTCAGCCTCTGCATCCAGGCGCATCTTTCCTCTCCTGCGGCCCGAGGCACAGTGATTCCCAGCTCACCTTCCCTGCCTTTACATTCACACACTTCCACCAGACATTCATTCAGAGTTCAACAACTTCCCAACTCCTGAGGGAGCTCCAAAGCCTCCCGCAATCTCCCCGAACCGATCAATCACAATACCCAAAGGAGCAGTCTGAGTCCGTCCCATAACATCCGTCCAGTAAGTCCACAGAAAACAGAGAAACAGGCACAAACAGGGCCCAAAACAGCCTTCCACTTCCATGGAAGAGACAGACGATGGCTTACGCCAAACCGGCGGGAACTACCCACCTCGTCTCAGATTGGGGTTTCTACAGACCTTCCGCCTTTTCGGAAGCAAAATTACACCCCTACAGATACAGATGGAGGATCGAGGCGTCCCCCGACTCCTCCCGCCCTTTGACCCCCTTGTGCGTCCACGGTCAATGTGGGCGATACAGATTTCAGAAGTGAGCTCACACAGAACAGATAAAGCACACAGAACAGACAAACACAACACACAGACACTTACCGCGGCCACGCAGATTCTACGAATTGGGGGAGTCCCTACATGGTCTTGGGAACCCCGGGCGAGCCCCCAAATGTTATGCCCAGATTTCAAGATTCCCAAGAAACCACATCAGGGAGCCATCCAATCCGATGCAAAAGCATAAGAATCTGTATTTCAAGCTAACTTGAGCTCTCCATCCACCAGACTCACCGACACATCGGCTAGCCAAGTGGCCAAGAGAGACCGAACCCCTCCCAGAGACCGGTTATATAGGGGGGGGTTGGAGTAAGGGAGGAGAAAGGACTGTGCTTTGCCGATTGGCCAGGCACAAGTCGATGTCCCGTTCCTGGGTGTGGCTAGCAGAGTCTTAGACTTCCGTGAAGAAGCTCCTTGCCCAACACGTGGCCAAGGTAAGATGGAGGACGTAGCCCTTACCCTGGGGGAAGGTGGAGGGCGTAGCCTTCGCCCTTTCAAACCCAATCTACATAGAAGGATTGGGTTAAAAATAAAAGGATAAGTTGAAATATCTAATAATTAGTTTGAGCTCCAAATTCCCTTCCCTATTCTATTCATTCATGTAACTGCCTCTTGGCCACTCAACAGAAGGCTGAAGGTTTCTTTTCTGTCAGGGTAAAACATTGTCTGGAGTATTAAATATTTGGCAGATGTGAGAGTAATGGTATTTCTCTGAAAGTAGAAAAATTAAGTTAAAATATACATGTCATAAGAATATTAAAGCCCCAGACATCATTCTCAGCTTATGTGCTGATACAATGAGAGTTGGTTTTTATCCTAATATCAAGAGATTAGTAGTCTTTTCTGGAATATCTGACCACCTGCAGAGGAAATATTTAAAGATACTGAGTTCAGGTATTTTAGAAAGAGGATTGCCAGATGTAGCAAATAAAAATATAGAATACCCAGTTAAATTTGAATCTTAGATAAACAAATAATTTTTAGTATGTCACATGCAATATTTGTGACACATTTATATTTTAAAATTATTTTTTGTTTATCTTAAATTTAAATTTAACTGGGCATCCTGTATTTTATCTTAGAACCCTAAGAAGGAAGTAGCCCAGCCTGATTAACCTACATGAAGACCACAGCTAACAAATTTCAGTCTCATGCACAGAGCTTTCAGTCAGTTATTCACAGACTTAAATATAAGTGAATGGTCAGTGAAGGATTACCAGATATTTAAGAAAAGCTTCTAATATAAAAAATAAAAAATAAATTTTAAAATGCAGCTTGGATAAAATAGAGACTAGTTAAGAAGAAAATAATTTTTGAAACTGAAATATTTTTAAAGAAATTAAATTCTTTCCCTAAAATTCTAAAACAGTATCTTATTAAAATATAAAAGCAGCCCTGGCTGGTTTTGCTCAGTGGATAGAGCGTAGGCCTGCGGACTGGAGGGTCTCGGGTTCGATTCCAATCAAGGGCATGTACTTTGGTTGCGGGCACATCCCCAGTAGGGGGTGTGCAGGAGGCAGCTGATCTGATGTTTCTCTCTCATCGATGTTTCTAACTCTCTATCCCTCTCCCTTCCTCTCTGTAAAAAATCAATAAAATATATTTTTTAAAAATAAATAAATAAATAAAAATAAAATAAAATAAAAAAGCAAAGAAAAAACACAAAACCACCAAAAATGATTCCCCAAAAATTATCAATGACAGTAGACATATAAAAATCAAAGGTTTAAAATATTAAGTTGATACAATGTTCTAGAAATCAGAGCATAAAGAGTAAGAGTTAGAAGAAAATAGAAGAAAAAGGTAGATATTAAAAGTTAAAGAACCAGTTCAAGAATGCCTTCATCAAAATAATATGGATTCCAGAAAGAGAAAATATAGAAAATGAGATATAAAAATCAAATATCTAAAAGTTTTTCAATAACTGAAGAACATAAATACCCAGATTAAAGTTCCTCTAAATGCCCCCCATGCAATGGATTAAAATAGAGCCACAACCAGCAAGATCACCATGCAATATCAGAACACTGGGGACAAAGAAAAGTTTTCTATGAGCGTCCAGTAAAGAAAAGATCTCATGCAAAGAATCAAGAACAAAAAGGATTCCAGATTTTAGCAGCAAAAAAGCTACAAGAAAGTGGGTTAATGTTTTCACTATTTTAAGTGAACTTATGTCCAACCTAGTATTCTACTAGTGTATCCAGTTGTCTCAGTTCTTTCCAGTCACTTTAACAGAGTACCATAGAGTGGCTTATAAACAACAGAATTTTATTTCTTGCAGTTGTAGAGGCTGGGAAGTCTGTGATTAGAGTACAGGTATATTCAGTGTCTGATGATAGTCTACTTCCTAGTTCATAGAGATCCATCTTGTCATTGTGCCTCACATGACAAAAAAAAGCAAAGGAGCCCCCTGCTGCCTCTTTTTTAAGAGAACTAATTCCATTCATGAGGGCTTAACCCTCATGACCCAATCACCTCCCAAAGGCCCCACCTCCAAATACCATCACATGGGGGTTTAGTTTTCAACATTTGAATTTGGGAAGGACACAAACATTCAGTCTATAACACTGGCCAAACCATCAATCAAAGGATGAGGATAGACAGAAGCCATTTTCAAGCATTAGAGCCCAAATTTATCTATGAATTTTCTTTTGTAATCTACTGGGGCATGTGCTCTGCTAAAACAAGAGATTAGGTTCAGAAAGGAGGCAACATGGGATCCAGAAAACAGGGGATCCAACACAAGAGGTAAAAGGAATCCCCAGGATGATTGTCAAGGGAGATCTTCAGATGCCTGCTGTGACTGTAACAAGACATTAATACAGCCTAGAGAAGGTAAGAAAGTCCTAGGAAAAACAGACGACCTTATGAGGAGGAAATTTACACATCTGGGTTAGCATCTGGAAAGAATTTATGGTTTTGCTGGTAGAAAATGAAGGGGAAATAAATGAGACAACTGCAAAAAGCATTGGAGGGGTAATGGTTACCTGTATCAGGGTCCTGAACCAATCTCTTTGAGTTCCTGGCTCTGCCACATATACCTTATTTTCTTCAAATATAAAACAGAGATAATAATAATTACTGCTTACCTCATAATGTTGCATTAAGTAATATATATATGTATGTATGTATATTGGATATATATATAAACTATGTAGATATATAAGGACAGTGCCTATCACAACATAAGAGCTCAATACATATTAGTAATTACAGTGTACTCCATAGCTCAGCTATGTAGCATGTATACAGTCACAATGATATTAAACTGAATATTTGATAAACTGAAAATACAGTGATACTGAGGTGGATGGAGGGATGGGACAAGTACATGTTTATGAAGAATGGGAAGGGTGTGTGTGGAAGAGAAGATATTCTCAATATTCATTATTTGAAAATATTTAAAAGTGAAAAATGAAAAAGTAGTAATAGAAGCATACTATTTCCAGGTATGAATGAGAATACTAAAGAATTAACTTAAAGAATTAAAACTGATTGCCTTTGGCCCTGCTGGTGTGGCTCAGCTAGTTGGGCATCACCCAAAAGGTTGTCCGTTTGATTCCTGGTCAGGGCACATACCGTGTTGTGTACTTGATCCCCTGTAGGGGGCATGCAGGAGGCAGCCTATCAGTGTTTCATTCACATTGATGTTTCTCTCTCCCTTTCCCTTCTTCTCACTCTAAACATAAATTTAAAATCTTTTAAAAATAAAAATAAATAAATGTCTTTTTTAAAAAGTGATTGCCTTTGAATGGAGGTATGGAAGCATTATTTTTCACAAACTTTGTAGAACTATTTGATTCTACTTGGTGCACGAGTAACAAATTTTAAAAAATTAAAACCAGACTTAAAACAAACCAAAAAGTCATTTGTATGTAATGCCAGAGAGAAAGCAATTTACAAAGCAGTACATTTCTATGAGTCTTGCGGCCTCCGGAGACTAACACATATTGAATAACCACATACTTCCAGGGACAGCAGTTAAGCTCTCTCAATGGATGTTCCTTGTGGGTGTCATTTTGGAACACATTTGACCCCAACTGTCAGCCTTCTTCTGCATGTGGCAGGATGTCCCCTGGCTCTCTGTGTCACTGTAACAGGTGAATAACTAAGAAAAAAAGCAATCCTTCTGTCTGTGGACACTTGTTTATAATGGCATTTGGGGTCCTGGGGCTAGGCGGACAGGTGCTCTTCCAGAAGGCTAATGAGATAAAGGTTCCTCCAGCTGGCCCTTTTGCAGAGCTTACACCTGAGAAGCAGATAAGCAGATTACTCCAGAAACAGACACTGCTTCGTGTTCTTCATAAATCCGCACCCTCGTAAAGGTAAACCAGGAAGGTTATCCTCACTCAACTTGCATCAGTATTTAATTCTTTCCCATATTTCTGTCCTTTTCTGTTTTAATGAGATTTGGGGCCCTTCCGTGATTGTTGCCCGATTTACCGATGCACAAAAGTCAGAATGTATTTGGAAACCGAAAGGGCTATTTTTGTTATTTGGATTTTTCTCCAAGTTCAAGGAAACAAAGGTACGTTGTTTAAACTTGTTCATTTTTAAATTGCTTACCTGTAAAATCTATTTACAGAAATGAACATTCAAAATCGACAAGGTTAGCACTGTATCTCAGAGGGCTAGTATATGAGAGGCCCTAAATAAATACTGAATGATTGATTAAATGATTGTCCAAAATGGTTTTTACTTTATTAAATATTTACTACATAATCCTAAATTGCAATTTATATTAACAAAATAGGAGAGACGAATGCATCCAACTCCTTAAAATTGACAAATAAAATCTAAAAAATATAATTACTGTTTTTTCATTTATGACCAGACAAAAAGTGTATTTCTTGCCTTCTCACAGTTAAATCATGAGTTGCTTCCCTTAGAAAATAGAAAATCTGCTTTAGCTTCAGAGTTTATGATTACAACCAACTCAGAAACTTGGTAGTTTTTGAAGTTTTATGTATATAAAAACTAGGCACTGAATGTTCTTACGGCAAATCTTCAAATGAATCTAAAATTAAAGCAAACTACAAAACAGGCATATTTTTAAAAACAATGTATTTTTTAAAACTTGAAGAAAGCTTCACTTTTTTAAAGAATCAGCTTGATTTTTAAAACATGATATTTTTAAGACATTTGAAATCAATAATTTTCAGTTCTTCTTTAAGGATGACATAGTTTCAGACAATTAACATGTTAATTGAACTATTGGTTTAAAAATGTCCATAGAAAAGTGCAAACAAATAGTTGTGTGCTTATAAGTCACAAAGTAACTGATTCTGTCAGTTATTTTACATATAATTTTTAGTAGTTGCATTTGTAGGGAGAAAAAAATTTTTGGAAAATGTTATATAAAAATTCCCTTTATATTTTGCTACATAAATGATAGTGGGGGAAGCAAAAGTTTACTTACCTCCCCTTTCAATTGTCAATTGCATATAAATGTTTAATTTAGCAAAAATATTTTAATTTAAAAAATTGTGGTATTTTAGTGTATTCTGAATTTAATATGCTAAGCAAGTCAATTTGTCTGTTTCACAAATTTGACCAGGCAAATCAGCTTTGGTTTTTTGTTTGTTTGTTTACTTAATTATGTTAATAATTTCACTTTTTTTTTCTATCTGTATATTATATATCAGCCCTTACAAACAACTGCAAATTGCATAATTATATGTAGAAAGTATAATAACATAAGCCCACCAAAAAACTACAATTTGTTGTATTCCTATTTCTATGAAACAAAATATTATAACTATAAAATAAAAAATTCTAACATGATACTTGTTTGGGGCTTTTGATGCTGTAAGAATCTCAAATCTGAATTTCTGGTAATCTTCAATTAGTGAGGTCTACATTAATTAGAGTTTATTTACTTCAGCCAGACTGGTTTCCCATTTGTGACTAATTACCCATCATGAATGTATTTACATAGAAAATGGTTTTAGGAGAGAGAAGATTTCAATGTAGTACAACTAGTTTGCCTTGCATAACAATTGGGTGTTACAATTCAAGAATTTGGTTTTTTTAATATAAATTATTTGAAAAATAAAAAAGATGTGAAAAATTACCCATAGTGCTTCCATCCAAACACAGTGTATGCTAGCACCTTCATATGGTTCCTCAGTCTATGTATGCTTACTTAATTTTTTCATGATTGCAGTTCTGTTGCACACAATTTTATACCAGGCTTTTTGTAATTCTAGTACATCATAGGAATCTCCTGCATTGCTATCTAGTTTTGACAAGAATCATGTTATAGGTTGTATAATGTTCCTTTCCGTTAATACTCAACAAAAGTGAAATAGTTGTTTCTAATTGTTTTTGTTGTCATGAATATTATTCTGGTGAACATTTTGGTGCATAAGCCTCTCTCGGTATTTAAGATAGCATAAATCCACTAAGTTAAAATTACAATATAAACAGTTTTATGGTATTTGATTCATATTGTCAAATTACTTCTCCCCACCTTCCCCATTTGATTCCCAGAGTGCTTACATGTACCCAATACAGAATACTAAGGGATTCAATCCTTGTTTCAAAGGATTTCTTTAAGCTTTCTAGATTCTGAATGTAGTTTTTCTACTGATACATAAAAATGAAATGGCTTTGATTTTAAAACGTTCATTAAATACAATTGTTTAGTGCAACAAAGATAGTTGAATAGTTTCAAAGAACGATTACTTCATGGAGATACCAAGGCTCCTCTCTTTGGTATCCATATTGGGGATACCAGTTGCACTGGGTGTGTACAGCACTGTTTTATCCTCTTACCTTTCCATTTCACATAAATCATTTCATCTAATCACTTGTGACATTCTGATGTGTGGGATAAAGGGCAGAGAGAAAAGCCACCCTTAGCAAGCCCTAGAATGGAAATGGTGTTTATCACAGTATGTGCCTTTTGCATTACATTTGGTTATACTAAATGAAACTTTTAACTAAGTTATTATTAGTTCACCAAGGTAGGTAATTATTTTAGTAGCTGTGAAATGTCAGGAAATTTGCATTTGAAGCCACTCCATTTCTTGCTAATCCTTTACTACTGGGATATATTCTCTTTTCATAAAATTTCCTCTAAGGTATATTCCCTCATTGTGGCTCCATTAGAAGAGAACAGGGGTCCATTTGTATATCTGAGATAGCTGCCTAGTGACAGTCACACTGACTTTGCAGCTCCTATATTTTTTTTTAATCTCTGTTACAGTCTCAAGACAGTGTAATTTGAAAGGTTCAAGGCAGGTTATTTTTGTTCAATTATATCTGAGAAGGTGTCCTTAAAATCAAAGCTGTGTAAATTAAAAATACTTTGCATCCAATTAGTGGCATGCTTCAAACCATTTATTAGATTATATACTTACTTAAAAATAAAGAAGCAATTGCTGCTTTGTGGCTCCTCTATGCTTTTTTCACTGATCACATTAAAGGACTATTATATGTGTGAGTTAATTAAGAAGCAATGACATGACCTACTGCTTTCTTGGCCATTTCTGTCAATCATGAGCATGCAGCCACCTCACATATCAACTATATTTGCATGCTAACCCTCTCTGGAAACTCAGATCCTGTATACCTGTAATGCCTCAATCATGTTCACAGATTTTTATGTTGTTTTAAAACAATGGTTCTCAACCTGTGGGTCGTGACCCCTTTGGCGGTTGAACGACCCTTTCACAAGGGTCGCCTAAAACCATCCTGCATATCAGATATTTACATTATGATTCATAACAGTAGCAACATTACAGTTATGAAATAGCAACGAAAATAATTTTATAGTTGGGTCACAACATGAGGAACTGTATTTAAAGGGCCAGAAGGTTGAGAACCACTGTTTTAAAATAATCTCAGGCAACAAAGTTTGTTTTTCACAATAGTATCTAGGTTTATATTATAATTCAGTATGTATGTGGTAATGACCATAATAACAAGCCAGTCAAAGATAAGTATCACATGATCTCTCTCATATATGGAATCTAATGAACAAAATAAACTGATGAACAAAATAGATCTAGAGACATAGAAACATGGAACAGACTGTCGAATCTCAGAGGGAAGGCTGGGGTAGGTGGGTGAGTGGGAAGAGTTTAACCAAAGAACTTCTATGCATATATGCAAACCCATGAACATAGACAATAGTGTGATGAAGGCCTGAGGTGGGAAGCGCGGTTAGGCTAGAAGGGGTCAATGGGGAAAAAAGAGGACATCTGTAATACTTCCAACAATAAAGATAAGTTAAAAGGAAAAAGAAATCCTGACCTCATCACTATGTTGTGAAGTATCAGACTCCATGCAGGGTATCTGAGGTCTCAGTCCACACCACCTCTTCTTGTTTCAGGGTAGGAATGACATTCTGCAGTTGAGGGGTACCAACCTTGGAACCCCTCAAAGCAGCTTGCTGAAAGGAAGGAGAAAGCCTCGGACCGCAGCGTGAGGTTTAACCTTCCAAAGCAGAAGGTCTTCAGCAACTGCTGGGTGTGAGCCTAGTGAGAGTGACAGACAGTGTCACTGGGATTTCAACCTCACAAATCAAGAGCACCAAGTCAGAGGGAACCATTTCAATAATGGATAGTGATGTACTTTTTGCTCTGGGTCCAAGGCAAAGTTTAGCCTACAATGAGTTGACATGGTTGACTTGCATAGCCATGGTAATGAGAATTTGTTTATGGAAATGGCAGTCGAGTGTGAACTACACATGCATTGCTATAACTGTTTGCTGAAAATGTGCGCCCACGGGTGCACCTCTCTACCGGCCACAGTAAATGTGGGAAAGAACATGAAAGAGCTGCAGAACAGTGGTAAATGCTTCTAAGCATATGGTTGTATCAGTAGATAAATATTATCCCATGAACAAGCAGTCATTTTTTGAGGAAACACTGTCTTTATGTTTGCCTTTGTAAAGTCATCTTAATTCCTTCCAACTTGGTTTTCTTCATTCAACCATCTCTAGTCCCCTTGTCCACCGCAGCCAACATCTATTTTCATAACTGCTCCCCCGGGAGAAAGGTTAAAAGAAACTAAACCAGATGGAATTTTGTGGAGAAAAGTCAAGACCTCAAAATTAACGAAAATTTCCACTTCAGAAATACTTTAATTTCATATAGAAAATAACATATGTAGGGCTAGTTTGTCTGTCTTAAGGTTCCTGCTGTATTTATGACAAACAAAAGTTACACTTAATTAAGCCCTACTATAAAACCCAAGGGCACTATTACTAACTCACTGTAGTTAGTTCAGACCTGATCATAATACTTTGCAGGTGGCAATCATATTGATACTTTCCTTATAAAAGCTCGAGCATATTTTAATTAATCTGACTTTCTGAGATTTTGCTGGTTCACAGACTCAGCTCATGTCTAGTCAGGAACCTAAGGCAGAGAATCATTTGAGGTGAGAATGTTAGAACCAAAACTGAGATTTAAGCTGTATCTAGTCCTATCCAATATCCACTTAGTCTATTAATTAGGCCAATATCATATGGAGTGCAATTAACATGGTTTTTACTATCAGTTCAAAAGCCAACATTCATCTGCTGACAACACTAGGTGATCACTGATTCTGGACCATCTCTAACATTTATATGCATGTATTTACCCATATTATTCAGCTCTACCATAAAAAATGGAAGCACCAAATTTAGGAGTTCTATTACTCATTAAGAAAGAAGTATGACACTTGGAACTCCTCAAAGAAGTGGAGTCGTTTATTCATTATGTCACTTTAAATGCCCACCATTAAAGTCTACGTTTAGTGACAAGTGGCTTATTTAAGGTTGCGTTCTGTATCTAAAGGAAGTGCCTGGCCTGATGGATGTGATCTGACACAGTGGGAAAGCCTCTTCTGAACCAAAAATGCCTTCCTATCAAACACTGAAATTTTACCTCCAAGTTGGCAATATTTTCAGACTCGAGATATACAACTCTGAAACACCCCTTTCTAATCATTCCTCTTCCTTCCAGAGAATCTGATTATATTCTCATCAAGACCCACCAGTCCCTCAGCCTCTTCTAATTTCTCCAGTTTTCAGCCCATCCAAATATCAGTGTCCTACACATTAATCCCAGCTTCTAGGGTGCTCTCCTGAACCTGACTCAATAGTCTTCTTGTTACAATAGAAACTTGGCCTTTAACTTTCTGCCCCCTTTGCTTGGTAATTCCACTCTGGGTAATCTTAGTCTTCACTTTTTTCACTCCCATTCCTAAGCTGCCAAATGATATTAGAGAATCTCAAATAAACAGAGTGCTTCCATGAAAAAAATTGATGTGCTATAACCTTAATCAAGCCCTCCAGCTCATTCCACAGTGATACCCATCCTTGATGCCCTGACTTAGTCTCCCAGTCTGATTTCCAAACCTTCCCTCTCTCCTTAAGTCTGCAGCCCAATTCTCCCTCATTCACATAACAGTACAGTTAAGAGTAAAAACTTTAAGGTTTGCATAGGACTGCATTCAACACAGAACACAGCTGCACAGAACAGTTCTGTCACTTATGTGGCCTTGGCAAATTGCTGTCTCGTATCTATCTCCATTTTATGGTTTCTCGTCTATAAAATGGGAATAATAATAGCAGTGTCTGTCCCATAGAGCAGTAAGGAAGATAAGTGAACTAATGTTTATGAAGCTCTTAATGAGGTACCTTCCACACAAATGCTCAATAAACACTAGCTCCTAAGATGACTATGATGACTACCACCGTTACTATTACCACTGCCTCCTACATGCTGAGAAGATTGAAGGCATTTGACTTCATTTGACATCTCTTCTTTCCATTTCAAAGTTTCTCTGAATCTTTATCCAAACTCTTCTCATTCTTTCTTCTTTCAGAGAGAATAAAATGATTTCATGTTTTTGCTACTGTTGTTGCTATCTACCTATGACTTTAACTCCTTTTATAACCAATCCCCCCAAGAGCTCCTTCTGCCGGTCTCCTTTTCCATTGACTTACTTTTCCCAGCCTAAAGGCTTACATGGAACATTTCTCAACACTGGTGCAGACACCACTGCTGGAGCTCCTGCACTAAAGATTCTTATTTAATGTGTCTGGGATGGGATTATTATTAAAGTCGTCCAGGTGATTCTACTATGCGGGCAGGTTTGAGAAGCATGATCTATTGCTCTTCGGTAAAGATATGATATATGGGTCATTATATGATGGGCCAACAGGGGATTTGTTTTAATCTCTCTTTTTTACTAAATTATATCATAAATCTATTTCCAGTCTGAAGGGAGGGGTCTCATTATTTAATAGGGCTCATAGAATGATTTATGTAATCATTCTCTTTATTATATTGTCTCATTTTTAAAACAATTTTAGATAAAACAGCACTGATTATATTAGGGCATAGATAGGTTACAGGAATAGGTATTTTGAAAAAGCTACACAGAATGCTCTGAAGCACGCTGTTAAAAGACAAATGCTTAATGAGGACAGGGACCACCTCTATTTTATTCTCCATAATATCATCAGCATCCCCTTCTGGCCCAAACCACTCTGCTTCTTGCATTCTGTCTCATTTCATGCTGTCAGCTTTTAGCTCTAAAGTCAGGAGTGTGGGTATTATTTAAAACATCTTCCTCCTCTTCATATGTAATTTGTTACCAAATCCTATCAAATGGTGTGCTGATCAATATTTAGCAACCATCTCTCCCTGGAGTGAAAATCCTAACCACGCTGTTTGCCAATATCCACAATGCAAATAACTAGTCCTGCCATGGCCAAATTCAAGCTGCCAACATGACATCATCTGGCGTGCACAATCAGCTCTCAGGAGCTGGCGCCAACATGGACCTGTTTCAGCACAACTGCATTGTCAAATTTAGGACACAAACGTGTCCTTAACTGAGCTTCACCTTTTCATCCCCACTTCCTGGGGTCCTATTATAACAACCTTCTCTCAGGTTCTGGCCTCTGGCTTCTCCATTTCCTAAACCTGTGCGAATAGTCACTCAGTGGCAAATCCTGTCAATACTATCTCATAAATATCTTTGTATTTCTCTAGCTTTAACTAATTCTGTTATCCACTGTACACCATATTCCCCCTCTTGAGAAAAAAAAAAGAAAGAAAAAGAAAAGGAAAGAAAAGAACTTCCAAAGCTTCCTGATGCCTTTGGAATAAAATCCAATAATTTCATTGGAAGCTTCTTACTGGTATAACCTGCCCGCTACCATCTTTTTCAGCCTTACTGCTTGAGTCTCAGCCATGGGCTGTCATCATTGCTTTCTATAAAACTTCTTACTTGGGAAACATACATCAAGAGTGTACAAACCATACCTGTGGTATTTATAAAACAACAATAACATGCTCACCTCCCAGATAAATAATAACACATCAATAGTATCTTAAAAGCTCCCATCTGCTCTGCCAGGATCTCTTTCCCTTTGCTCCGTGCCAGCAGTAGCCACTGTCATGAACGTGTCTGCCATTAGTGTCTCCAGCTACAGATGTATTCTCTAAATAATGCATTTCTGTTTTCTTTGTGATTTTTATATAAACAATATGATGCTGTATGTGTCCTCTTATGACTTAGTTCTTTGGCTCAGCATTATGTTTTAAGATTCATCCACATTGTTGCATATAGCAGACCCTGAGGCAAAAGCTTCTCTGTTACTCTTCATTAAGGAGTGCATTTTCAGGGAACCAGAAGGAAAAGAAACTGAGGAGTGAGGCAGTGAACAAGTGCAAACCAACGTAAAGATGCCTTGCCAACTGGTCACCACTTTGTATCAAATGTAACCAATTGCTGGTCTACAGGACCGCAGGACCTCCAGACAGCCCATGAGGGCGACAACCTGGGGTAAATGGTGAAGAATTTACAAGGGATCTCTTCAAAGGTTTGCCTCGCAGGACAGTAACTTTCCTATACTTCTAGTGTACTCAGCTGTGGACAGCAGCGGGGTCCTGCTGCTTCTCACCTCTCTGCAGCCACAGAAAATCCTGGGGCAAGAGAAACAAATACCCAGACAAAGCCACGAGGCAAGGAGCTATGGGCCTATGTCTCCTGTAGCAGGTCAGAGCATATGAAGAGCTAGTCTAAAAGAGGTGAGGCTCAGAGGGCCTCCTGAGAGGCATCTGAGACATGCTATGGCCTCGTACAGATACACAACCACAGAGTCATTCTTCTGTTGATGGACTTCACCCTTGTATGTGTATCCTGGTGCTCACACCAGGCAGGAGTTTCTCCAACATCTAGGTCTCTCTCTCTCTCTCTATTATATAGGAGAGAAACAGTATGTCATAATGTTTTCAACTTTACCAGATGATATCAAACTGTTTTTCTCAGTGTTTTTTGCCCTTTTGAGTGAGAGTTCCTTTTATTCCAAATCCTCACCCACACTTGGTATTGCCTGACTTTATTAATATGTTTATTTATTTACATATTTATTCACTTATTTATTCATTTTGCCAGTGTGCGGGGGGGGGGGGGGCGTATATAATCGTATCTCGTTGTGATTTTCATTTGTATTTCTCTGATTAATAATGAAGTGGAATATCTTTTCATATATTTTGGGTCCTTTTTGTTTCCTCTTCTAAGAAATGCTTACACACGTATCTTGCCCCTTTTACATTGTGATATATGTCTTCGCTTACTGATTTAGAATAGTTCGATAAAAGTTGTGGATGTCAATTCTTTTGCAGTTCTTGCAAACCTTGCAAATATCTTCTCCAACTTTGCAGCTTATTGTTTTCTCTCTCAACGGTCACCTCTGATGAACAGTCTTAATTTTAATGTAGTTGAACTTAGCCTTTAACCTCATGTTTTGTGGGATTTTTTTTGCCTTACTATAAAAATCCTTTCCTATTTCAAGACATGAAAATATATTGTCTTATAATAGTTGCATAGTTTTGCCTTTCATATTTAAGCCATTAGTATTTACTGTATGTGTATGTGTGTGTGAAGTAGAAAAACAATTTTTTAATATGGATTACCAATTGTTTTAGCACCATCCATTGGATAGTTTCTCCTTTTCTCTCTGCTCTGTGGTACTCCTTTTGTCATGAGCATGGGTTTGTCCACTTTGTTGTCCCTGAGCCAATGCCACACTGCTTTAATTATTATAGATTTATATCTTGTGATATCTCGAAACCATGTTTCCCTGGCTCTGTTCTCTTTCTAAGAAGCATCTAAGCTATTCTTGGCCCTCCACTCTTCCATAATACACTCTAAGATTAGTTCACCAAGTTCCACAAAACACCTTATTGAGGTTGATTTATATTGTGTTGAATCTATGGATCAATTTGGGGAGAATTGATACCTTTATAATGTTGTGTTTCTACCTAAGAACATGGAATATCTTTCTTTTCATTAGTACCTTACAGTAAAGCTGTGCAATCTGTAGTAATAAAAGCATAATATGCTAATTAGACTGGACGTCCTTCCAGATGATCTTCTGGACAAAGCCAGGGCTGCAAGGGAAGCCTGGGTCCCGGGTGCCAGAGGGAAGCCAGTGCCAGCAGCCAGGGAAGGAAAGCCTACTCTTGCATGAATTTCATGCATCGGACCTCTAGTTAATTTAATAAAGGGCTTCCACATCTTGGACTTGACTCTAGCTTCATTATATTAATTGTGATCATGTAAATGGCATTCTTATTACCTTTTCTATATAGAAAAGTAATTGTATTTAAATACCATATCTTTTCTGAACAATCTTAATTGCATCCTTAACTTGATACTGATCTTGAAGGGAATGCTTTTCTAATTCACCATTAAGTATGATGCTTGTTTTAGATGAGTTTGTTTCGTTTTTTTGTCAATACCCTATGTCATTTTTTTAAGTTATTCTCTATTCCTAAGAGTTTTAATCATGAATAGATATAAAAATGTATTGGATACTTCTATATCTATTGAGATTGCCAAATGGTTTTTCCATTTTAATTCATCAATGTGATAAATTACCTTAATTAATTTTCAAATATTAAGCCAACTCTATATTCCTGACATAAATCCATTTTGGTCATGACCTTTTTCACACACTGCTGGATTTCATTTGCTAACATCTTATTTCAAATTGCTGAATTCAAATTCCTAAGTGAGATTGAAGCATGATATTTTTTTTCATAGTTTCCTTGTCAGGTTTTGTAAGAGTTCGTATAAAAATGGAATTCATTTTTCCTCTAATGATTAATAGAACTCTCTGGTGAGACTAGAGAGTTATATTTATGGAATGACATTTGACTACTAACTGAAAAATTTAAAGGATATAAAAATAATTAGGCTTTCTATCTTTTCTATTAGTTTCTGTTAAGTTATATATTTCTAGAATTTATTCATATAAATTTCATATAAAAATTTATATTTATTAACAAAATATTATTCATGACATACTCTTGTTGTGTTTTTCATGTCTTCAGAAAGTATAATGATATCCTCCTTTTTCAATCCTGATAGTAGTTAGTTGTGTCTTCTCTTTCTTACTTGAACCAATCTTGTTTTTTGTTTTTAGTATTTTCAAAGGAAAAAAAATGTTGGCCTTTATATTTCCTTTTCTTCTCTCTTATATTATTATTTTCTCCTTTATATTTTATTAATCTCTACTCTTATCTTTATTTTTCTTGTATTTTTAATTTATTTTTTCTTTTGCTAACCTCTTGAGATAGATACTTAGCTCATTAATACTTAGCTTTTTCTTTTTCTAATATAGGCTTTTTAATGGGGTAAATGTACCTTTCATGTACTGATTTAGCTATATCCCACAAGTTTCATGCAGTATTTCTATCATTTGATAAAAATATTTCTAATACCCAGCATGATTTTTTCATTGGCTAATGAGTTAATTTAAGGTATGATTATTTTTTAATTTTCAAACATATGGGTATTTTCCAGTTGGTTTTTAAAACTGATTTTGAGCTTACTTCCCTGTAAGTCTGAGAACATAATGTATCTGTATTATAATCCAAGATATAGATTTGTGCATGTTCTCCCTATGCTTGCAAATAAATTTTATATTTAATATGAACATATATTTTTATTTTCAAATGTTTTAAATATATTCATTAGATCAAGTTTAATTATATTTTCAAACTTATATATCCTCATAAATTTTCATATTCTTGCTCTATCAATTACCAAGAAAGATTTCTTAAAATCTAACTTCTATCATTGGTGATTTTACTTTCTTTATTGTTCTGTCAACTTTTGTTTTAAATATTTTAAGGATTATTATTTTTTTAATATATTTTTTTATTGCTTAAATTATTACAAAGAGTATTACATATTTCTCCTTTTTTTCCCCCGCCCTTGACAATCCCCTGGCCTCCCCTACCCCGCAGTGTCTTATGTCCATTGATTATGCTTATATACCTGCATACAAGTCCTTTGGTTGATCTCTTACCACCCCCCTGCTCCCCGCCCCCCCCACCCTCCCCGGCCTTCCTGCTGTAGTTTGACAGTCTGTTTGAGGCAACTCTGCCTCTGTATCTATTATTGTTCAAAAGTTTATAATGGTCTCTATTATCCATGAATGAGTGAGATCATGTGGTATTTTTCCTTCATTGACTGGCTTATTTCACTTAGCATAATGCTCTCCAGTTCCATCCATGCTGTTGCAAATGGTAAGAATTCCTTCTTTTTTACAGCAGCATAGTGTTCCATCGTGTAGATGTACCACGGTTTTCTAATCCATTCATCTACTGATGGGCACTTAGGCTATTTCCAAATCTTAGCTATGGTGAATTGTGCTGCTATGAACATAGGGGTGCATATATCCTTTCTGATTGGTGTTTTTGGTTTCTTGGGATATATTCCTAGAAGTGGGATCACAGGGTCAAATGGGAGTTCCATTTCCAGTTTTTTGAGGAAACTCCATACTGTCTTCCATAGTGGCTGCACCAGTCTGCATTCCCACCAGCAGTGCACAAATGTTCCTTTTTCTCCACATCCTCTCCAGCACTTGTCGTTTGTTGATTTGTTGATGATAGCCATTCTGACAGGTGTGAGATGGTACCTCATTGTTGTTTTGATTTGCATCTCTTGGATGATTAGCGACTTTGAGCATGTTTTCATATGTCTCTTGGCTTTCTGAATGTCCTCTTTTAAAAGGTGTCTATTTAGGTCCTTTGCCCATTTTTCGATTGGATTGTTTATCTTCCTTTTGTTAAGTTGTATGAGTTCCCTATAAATGTTGGAGATTAGGCCCTTATCAGATATAATGTTGGCAAATATGTCCTCCCATGAAGTGGGCTTTCTTGTTGTTTTGTTGATGGTTTTTTTTTTGCTGTGCAGAAACTTTTTATTTTGATGTAGTCCCATTTGTTTATTTTCTCTTTAGTTTCCAATGCCCTAGGATCTGTATCGGTGAAGAAATTGTTTTGGCATATGTCTGAGATTTTGTTGCCTTTGGATTCTTCTAGTATTTTTATGGTTTCCCGTCGTATATTTAAGTCCTTTATCCATTTTGAGTTTATTTTTGTGTATGGTGTAAGTTGGTGGTCTAGTTTCATTTTCTTGCATGTATTTGTCCAATTTTCCCAACACCATTTATTGAAGAGACTGTCTTGACTCCATTGTATGTTCTTGCCTCCTTTGTCAAATATTAATTGAGCGTATAGGTTGGGGATGATTTCTGGGCTCTCTATTCTATTCCATTGATCTATATGTCTGTTCTTGTGCCAGTACCTGGCAGTTTTGAGAACAGTGGCTTTGTAATACAGCTTGATATCTGGCATTGAGATCCCACCTACTTTGTTCTTTCTCAGGATCGCTGCAGCTATTCGGGGTCGTTTTTTATTCCAGATGAATTTTTGGAGAGTTCGTTCTAGATCTTTGAAGAAGGCCATTGGTATTTTAATGGGAAGTGCGTTGAATTTATAGATTGCTTTGGGCAGTATGGACATTTTAATGATGTTGATTCTACCAATCCAAGAACATGGTATGTTCTTCCATCTGTTTATGTCTTCCTCTATCTCTTTTTTCAACGACCTGTAGTTTTCTGAGTAGAGGTCTTTTACCTCTTTAGTTAAGTTTATTCCTAGGTAGTTTAATTTTTTTGGTGCGATGGTAATGGGATTGCTTTTTTAGTCTCTCTTTCTGCAAGTTCACTATTGGTGTATAGAAATGCCATAGATTTCTTGGCGTTAATTCTGTATCCTGCTACATTGCCGAATTCTTTTATTAAGTCTAATAGTTTTTTGATGGAGTCTTTAGGGTTTTTTAAGTATAATATCATGTCATCTGCAAATAAGGACAGTTTTACTTCTTCTTTTCCAATTTGGATGCCTTTTATTTCTTCTTCTTCTCTAATTGCAATGGCTAATACTTCCAGTACTATGTCAAACAGGAGTGGTGAGAGTGGGCATCCCTGTCTTGTTCCTGTTCTTAGGGGAAATGGTGTTAGTTTATGTCCATTGAGTATGATGTTGGCTGTGGGTTTGTCATATATGGCTTTTATTATGTTGAGGTATGATCCTTCTATTCCCACCTTGCTGAGAGTTTTTATCAAAAATGGGTGTTGAATTTTGTCAAATGCTTTTTCTGCATCAATTGATATGACTATGTGGTTTTTTTCCTTCAATTTGTTTATGTGATGTATCACGTTTATTGATTTGCGGATATTGTACCATCCTTGCATCCCTGGGATAAATCCTACTTGGTCATGGTGTATGATCTTTCTGATGTAGTGCTGGATCCGATTTGCTAAGATTTTGTTGAGGATTTTGGCATCTATGTTCATGAGGGATATTGGCCTGTAATTCTCTTTCCTTGTTTTGTCTTTACCTGGTTTTGGTATTAGGGTGATGCTGGCTTCATAGAATGAGCTTGGAAGTGTTCCTTCCTCTTGGATTTTTTGTAGTAGTCTGAGGAGGATAGGTTTTAGTTCTTCCTTGAATGTTTGGTAAAACTCCCCTGTGAAGTCGTCTGGTCCTGGGCTTTTGTTTGCTGGAAGCTTTTTGATGACTGCTTCAATTTCTTCCATTGTTATTGGCCTGTTGAGATTTTTAGATTCTTCCTGATTAAGTTTTGGAATGTTGTATTTTTCTAGAAATATGTCCATTTCCTCCAGGTTGTCTAGTTTGTTGGAGTAGAGTTGTTCATAGTATTTTTTAACAATCATTTGTATTTCTGTGGGGTCTGTTGTTATTTAGCCTCTATCATTTCTGATTTTGTTTATTTGGGTCCTCTCTCTTTGCTTCTTGGTGAGCCTGGCTAGAGGTTTGTCAATCTTGTTTATCCTTTCAAAGAACCAGCTCTTGGTTTCATTGATTTTCTGTATTGTTTTTTTGGTCTCTATGTCATTTATTTCTGCTGTAATCTTTATTATCTCCTTCCTTCTGCTCACTCTGGGCTTTTCCTGTTGCTCTCTTTCTAATTCTTTGAGCTGTAGATTTAGATGATTTACTACCATATTTTCTTGTTTTTTGAGATAGGCCTGTAGAGCTATAAACTTCCCTCTCAGGACTGCTTTCACTGTGTCCCAAAGGTTTTTGATTGTTGTGTTTTCATTGTCATTAGTTTCCAGGATGTTTTTAATTTCTTCTTTGATCTCATTGGTAACCCAATCAATATTTAATAACATGCTATTCAGCTTCCAAGTGTTTGAGTATTTTGGGTTGTTTTTATTGTAGTTTATTTCTAATATTATGCCCTTGTGGTCTGAGAAGATGCTTGGTATGATTTCAATCTTCTTGAATTTGGGAAGACTTTGTTTGTGACCCAATATGTGGTCTATTTTTGAAGATGTCCCATGAGAACTTGAGAAAGGATTATTATTAAGTACATAAAATTTTAACTTGTCACATCTTTCTGGCAACTTTTATCTTTTTTTATATATATTTTATTGATTTTTTACAGAGAGGAAGGGAGAGGGATAGAGAGTTAGAAACATCGATGAGAGAGAAACATTGATCAGCTGCCTCCTGCACACTCCCCACTGGGGATGCGCCTGCAACCAAGATACATGCCCTTGACTGGAATTGAACCTGGGACCCTTGAGTCCGCAGGCCAATGCTCTATCCACTGAGCCAAACCAGTTAGGGTGCAACTTTTATCTTTATTATGATGATGTAACTGTTTTCATGTTTGTAATGCTTTCTGCCAACTAAGGAATTTCACCCACTGGTGTGCTGGAACTGACCCATACTAACTTACAGGACTCAATTGCACACATTTCTTCCAACTCAGTGTTCGATAACATCACATCAGTGGCTTAAAATCAGCCATGGAGGAGTATTAACATGTGGAAATTGGCAAATGCTGCAAAACAGGCCCTCTCGCCCATCCCCAAGAGTTGGTTATTAAACATTTACTAGCAGCACTCTGAATTTATATTGATACTTTATAGCTATACCAATTTTCCTTTGATTAGTATTTTTATCTGCATACTAGAGGCCCAGTGCATGAAATTCGTGCACTCAGGGGCGGCAGGTGGCGGAGGAGGGGTCCCTCAGCCTGGCCTATGCCCTCTCACAGAATTGGACCCCTCGGGGTATGTCCACCTGCCAGCTTAGGCCCAATCCTTCCAGGGATCAGGCCTAAGCCAGCAGTCAGACATTCCTCTTGCAGTCTGGGACCCCTCCCTCGTTACCACTCACCTGCAATGGAGGCAGGAGAGGCTTCTGCCATGGCCGTTGGGCTCGCCAGCCATGAGCCGGGCTTCTGGCTGAGCAGTGCTCCCTCTGTGAAGCACATTGACCACCAGGGGGCAGCTCCTGTGTTGGTCAGTGTGCATCATAGCGACCGGTTGTTCCACTGTTTGGTTGATTTGCATATTAGGGTTTTATTATATAGGATTATAACTTTCTTCAGCCTTTTAATGTCATCTTCTATATATCTTTTCATTTAGATATTTCCATCAGAACAGTATACAGTGGTTTTTCTTTTAATGCAGTCTGACAATCTTTGTCTTTTAACAGTAGCACTTGTTCATTTGTTTTCAGTGTGTCCCAAACATTGCACAGGACATACTTATACTAAAAGAAGTATTAGTTGTTGATCAGAAATTCAAATTTAACTGGGGGTTCTATATTTTATTTGCTAAAGCAGGCAATCCTATTTTCCTCTTATTTGTAAATTTCACAATAAATAAAAAGGTACCAGATCATAATAACAGCTACCAATGTGCAAGACCTTCCTCAAAACTCTAGACATCTATTTTCTCATTTAATCTTTAAAAAGAAACAAAACTATATCACATGCAAACATTAGTGGAAAACTATGGTGTCAGAATTATTATTATATTCTTTTTAGGTTAGAAATTTAAAGCATATGGGGATTATTTGCCCAAGTTCAGAAAGTGGCTTAGGAAGGCAGAAGGCTCAGGTACTCAAAATGAAGTTTTTCTTCTCTACATGAACTATGATAGGTCCTTACGCATCTGAAAGTTCACCAGGTAGAGGTTTGCAGCTGTTTCTGTTTAGTCTGCTCTCCTTGAGTAGTTAAAATATCATTCTTTTGTGGCTATATTGCACCAATGCTATACATGTAATTCTCTTTACTCAGAACTCCCAAAATATTCCAGCATCAGGTTTACATGAAAGCACTAAACTACAAAGTAGCGTATTGCATGGCTTATAATGTTAAAACCCTGGCCAAAAAAAAAAAGATTCAAAAAGTAAAGATGCTGAGCTAAATTAGACCTGCTTGGGATATGAGTGTTTCAGATATGGTAAGAATTTAACAAGATAAATATTCTCCAAATATATAGCACTCCTAGGAATTACAGGGAGGGATACCCCATCTCCAGCAACCCAGCACAGCTGGAACCAGAAGGCAAGTGACACATATCATTCATGTGTCCCATAAGCAAGTCTTCATTCCTCTTCCCTGATATTTTCTTAGCGCACCCCTGCCTCTGAAGTTAGCTTCTTCCTGAGTTTGGGGAGATTTTTTTATAGGCTCTTGGCAGGTCTCTGAATTCCTGCTATTTGTTTCCCCACACATTTCCAAGCAGATCATGGACTGAATCTGCCTCCAGCTTATGAGTGACCTGGTACTGTTCCAGCATAACCCTTTGGCATTCATATCATCCCACTATTGTGTCAAGCCAAGCTATAAAAATGCTCTGAAAACTATAATATCCCATACATTTGTGAGGTACAATTACAATTCATAATCCACATATCTCAGATTTACTTGTAAAATTCCATTCTGAATCTCTTAACCATCACCTATGTATTTATTTAAGCTCCACATTTTGAAATCTATGGAGATGGTGCAAAAAAAAAAAAAATACACATGATGGGTTAAAAATTAAGAAGCAGAAGCAATGAAGAAGGTTAGTAGAATTTAAGTCAATGTAAGGATGAAATGATGAAACGTGGCTTAATGGGGTTGGTCCTACATGTATACAGAGGCAGTAGCTGCCCAATCAGGGTGATCTGCAGGGTACTAAAAAATTCAGCTGCTGGAGGAAGCACTGGTTTCTCTTTGTCAGCTCCTGAAAATGAGCCTTAGCTAAGCTGGCCAGCAACTTGAACATAATTGTTCTCACTCTGTTTCACATCCTGTCTTCTTCAACCTGACCTCAGCACTATACCAACTCCGCTCACCATTTTTTTGCAAAGCAATATGCTTTACAGTTAATCACAGCTTATAGAAATACCCTGTTCTTCTAACTTTCAAGTATTTAGAGGAGAAAGGATTTTGCTGATCTTGTGTATGTATTCATGTGAAAAGCATTTACAATCCTTAACATTTTAAACTTTCTGCTAAAATTCTCAGGCAAATTTAGCACTCCATGAAGAAGCCTCAGTGTTGATCCTGTGGTTACTCACAGCCTTGGACACAACACCACATACCTGGAAGGTATATGAGAGTCCATATGCCTATGGTTATGGAACTGCGAGAGGAACAGCTCCCCTGAGACTGACAGTTGGCTCTGAGTGGACTTCGGCCAAGAGGCTGCATTAGGACCTTGGATGAGACCTTCAAGCCACCCCATGACAAGCACCTCCGTTGTGTGTCTCTTATTTCCCAGGACATAGAGAGGCCATTCATGTTTGAGAACGCTCCTCCCTACGCCCCTTCTCCGTATGCCCGCCTCTCCCTGCCCCACAAACAGGATGGAAGTCAGCACCCATTGCTGTTCTGGATTCAGGTGAAAACGAGGCCCTGCTGACCTCCTGCCTCTCCGCGCCCTGACACTCACCAGTCATGGAGAGCTCACCACTCCACCCTCTCAGAGAACCACTCCCTCTGACAGAGGAGACAACCTCCTTTGGCTTTTCTACTTCTCCCTTGAACTTCAGTGTTGCTCCTACCCACTCACCAAGCTGCCTATTCCATCAGCAAAATTTCTCAGTAACTCATATTTAAATTTGGTTCTTCCTCTTTTTTTCTTTTTTTTTTTCTCTTTGTTTTAGTGCAGTGAGGTAGAAGAGGGACTTAATACATATGTATAGAGAATAGAAAACAGGAGTTAGCAACTTTTATTTCTTGTAATGGTTCTCTAAGGTTTTAACCCTTTCCTTTCTGATATATCAAGTTTAATGGCTAAATCTAATTTTTTCAATGAGAAGGAAGATAATGCAACTGCTCTAATCTTTGTGAGAAGGAAACACCAATTTTCACCCTCATTGGGGAGGGGTGTTGCTCAACGAATACCAGTTTGGGGGCTAAGGAAAGCAACAATGGCACCCAAGTTTCCAAAGCTTCAGAGAGGGCCGTGTGCAGCATCCCCCTGGCATCATTGCTCATTGGTCTGATGATTGTGAGAGAGTATTCTCTTCATCTGTCATTAAAGGAAACCACTGGAAGTGTCCTTCATTTCTATAATCCTCTTTTCTATCACTTATTCCAGCACACTTCCACAGGGTGGACACTGTGGGGGTTTATTGGGCACTGTATATAGGAAGAGAGATGGGAAAACAAAGTACAGAAGCTCCTATCTTTGTGCAAAAAACGGTGGGCTTGAAATCCATAGAATGTTCTGGAACAGCATTACACCAGGCATTCAGTATCTCTGCAGAACTTTTGAGGCATGTTCAGATATGTTAAACATGACGTCCATTGAGTTGCCCTTGCTCTGTGAGAAAATTTTTCTGTGATTGAGCATTTCTACTAATGTGGGGGTGGACCAGATACAATAGATCACAAACAAGCTGAGCATTTGCATAAAGGCCACAATCCCTGGCTGTTTTTTGGTAAGGTGGGGAAGTTTATGCAGGATTCAATTATTATTTTTTAAAACTTTCATTCATTAATTAGGCCCTGAAATGTTATCCATAATCTCTCTACAGAGTTCTGTTTTTCAAATGGAGATTTTTGTTTCGTAAGAATGCCAGTAAATTTTGTCTCTACTGTTAATTTGTTCATTAAGCCATTACAGCCTTTTCCCTTGGGAAAAAAATAATGGGTTTGCTAAGTACTTATACCAGTGGCCGTTGCTTTCATAACAGTGCTTCTGGGAAAGCCCCATTCTCAGTTTCCTGTTGTCTATAATTGTCACTATATGTATACAATAATCCTATATTGTAAGCCTGCAGAGCTCGATGGCTAGAAAATACTCCTCTGGAAGAAACAGTTTGGTGAGGAGTGGTCCAAAGAGTTTAGTAAGGATCCACTTTACTAAACTCGTAATCAAGAAAGAAACTAATTCATGGGCAAGGCTGAGCCCTGAAGTGGAAACTTTATAAGCAGCCTATGACTGGAAGCTAACTTTGATGCAGAAAAGATTAAAATATACTCTTCAGTGACATGGCAGCAAGATGGTGAGGCTTGTGTTGGCTTCCAGGATGTCAGTCAACACCAAGGCCATGCGGCCGTCAGCCTAGAACCTGAAGTGGAAAACATACTTTTGAATGAAGGGCTGGCATTCACTTTAGCTAGTAGACACCCTTAGGCAATGCTTAGACAATTTAAAACAATGAATGAAGGGTCAAAGGCCCAGTCTTCCAGACCTGCCACTCCACCTATGGCCAGATTTAACTTGTTCTCAGAATAAAGTAATGTTTGTATTTAGTTTTTGGATCTAGCTGTTGTTTCATTAATTTCCCTTTCTATATATCTGGAAATTTCCAAACTTGTCATAGCTATACTGCTTGCAGGATCTGGGTCAGCTCCAGGATAGACTGACTAAAGAAATTTAATTTAAACCCTTAAATCTTCAGTGTCAACCACTTTCCTTAGCTTGCTGCAAGTTGACCTGCCAGTGGACCTGTTGTCCTCCTTTCTGCCCACCTAAATATTTACCATCTACCAGGCCTTTCATGAGAACCTCCTAGACCTAGCTCAATTGGAGTCCATCCCACCATGCTAAATCTCAGCCCTTTCTCAAATGTCTTTTTTGCTGCAAAATCACCACCCTCACCACCAACCCCATCAATAACTGTCAATACTCAATATGTACAATTCCAATCTCAAAGTGATTAATGGAGTTACCTGTATTTTCCAACATCAAGCGTTCAGTACATTATGTGTTAGATAGCGACACCTTCTGGTGAAACATCACATGAGGAGAGAAGGAAGGGATGCAATGTTGGTAGCTCTTTGCCTGTGGTAGCAGAGGAATCCTCACACATATGGGAGCTTGCTTTTTTTTAGGAAAGGAGATAAAGACAGGTCTTTCAAAAAGTTTTGCTGAGTAAAGAGAAAAATTGGTCAGTAGCTGGAGGGGAAGTGGTATCAAGGGAGAATCTTTTTTAAATAGAAGGGGTCCCTAGCCAGTTTCGTTCAGTGGATAGAGCGTTGGCCTGTGGACTGAAAGGTCCTGGGTTCTATTCAGGTCAAGAGCACATCCCTGGGTTGCTGGATTGATCCCTAGTGAGGTGTGTGCAGGAGGCAGTTGATCAATGAGTCTCTCTCATCATTGATGTTTCTATCTCCCTCTCCCTCTCTAAAATCAATTTTAAAAAATTAAATAGAAGGGAAAACTCATCAAGCAGTCACAGGAGGGAAAGCAGAGCATTTCAGCACAGATGCAGCCAGTGAGCAGATGCAGTGCTGGAAATTCAGAAAGTTCTCTTCAAGCTCCTCTTGTTCTCAATAAAATGTGAAGCAAGGTCATCAGCTGAGAGTGAGAATTGGCAAGAAAGGCAGGAAATCTGAGAAAATGTGTGTGCAGTTCTCCAAGAGAGTTGGAAACTCAATGGACCAGGGAAGTGTAGTGTAATATAATTTGAGGATCATAAATTTAAAGTGAGTCCTATTGGTTGCTTTTCTCCAGCCTTGTTCAGCTACAAGGGTGCAGGTGTGGAGTAAGCAGAGGGTTGGATTTAACCATGCTTATGGTTTTGACTATCAAGTACAATAATGGAGGGGCCAGGAAGTGGAGGGCTTGTCATCCTGAAAGGCCAGGCAATATTAATATTTTCTCTCATTGATGCCCGTGTTTTTAATTGGTTCCATTTATTATTTATTTGCTCTTGGACAGAGTGAAAGATTCTGGGAATGATGACTTGTCTAAAATATACTTTATGCCTAAACCATCTCCTTTTTCTGTTCTTTTGATTTTCTCTCACAAAGGAGTTTTTTGTCTTTTCACTTAGGATATTATCTTTAATAAGATGGCTATGTCCAAAACCTCTGAAATTAGACACTATAGAAGAGAGTAGAAATTTCAATAGGAGGTTGCAATAATATAGATGAATAGGACATATGAAGCTATTTTTCATGGTCTAATGTTTTTTTTAAATTAATCTCATTTCTATATTGTAACTGACCCATTACTATTTCCACAGGACTTTTTTATTAATTCACATAGTGAATATGTATTGCATATCTGACGTGTATAAAACATTGTGCTAGGCAAGTACCAAGGTGGGTTGGGATAGTGCAGGATTAAAATACTGAGGTATTTGTAGTCTAAACATGGTGCTTGCAAATACAAAGATGTTTACAGCCTAAAGAGGTAAATTCCTATATTTATAACAAACTAGAGGCACTCAGGGGGGTCCCTCAGCCTAGCCTGCACCCTCTCGCAGGGAGGCTCGTGGGGAGCGGGTCTAAGCTGTCAGTCAGACATCCTTCGCACTGCCACCGCAGATGCACTCGCCAGCCATGAGCCTGGCTTCTGGCTGAGTGGCACTCCCCTGTGGAGCGCACTGACCACCAGGGGTCAGCTCCTGTGTTGAGCATCTGTCCCCTGGTGCGTCATAGCAACCAGTTGTTCTGCCTTTCGATCGATTTGCGTATTAGCTTTTATTTTATAGGATTTCTGTGCAAGCACTACAACACAAGTTCCATGACCTTTGTTCATCTAATTTACCACCATTACCATAGAAGGCACCTGGTCAATATGGTGGGTCAGTAAATGCAATAGAGATATGAGCCATGCTAGAGGAACAGGAGGGAGCAATGAATGAACTCTGAACATAAGATCTGAGAAAGCTTAGGAGAGAAGGAGAGAAAGCTTAGCAGCTGGCCCTTAAAGGGAAAGTAGAAGCCCAACAAACGAAGAAGGAGGAGAAGGGCCCTTCAGTATTAAATAGCAGACAAACTTGAAATGAGCCCTGCAGGAAGCAAAGGAAAATATCAGGACAGACACAGTCTGTCTGTGGACAGCAGTACCAGAGACCAGTGTGTTAGAAAGGAACTGTGATGCCAGGAAGCGAGTGCATGGATTACCAGGGGAAGGAGTTCTATGGAGCACTTACACTGGGCCCAGCACTGTTTTAAGGCCTGCACATGCAGTAACTCATTTAGAATCACAGGAATCCTGTGGGAGAGGCACTACTATCCTCCATTTCACAGGTGAGGAAACTCAGGCACAGAGAGGTCAAGTGCTTCCAAGTTACACAGCTAGTAAGTCACAGAGCCAGTGCCCTGGTTACCATTGTTGCTATAAAAACATTGTGAATAGTTAAGTGATCTACAGTATGATTTGTGTTGCTACTGTATTTTTCTTTCACAAATAATGAACATATTTATGTTAAATTTAGACAGTAACCACCGTATTAGCTGTTCATCTGTATTTAGAAGTTCTGACTAGTCAAATGTATTAATTTCCATTTTTGTCTTTGCCTCCTTCAATAATATTACTATTTCCTAAAACTATTGGTTTAAGGATATTTTTCCTGGTGATTAACATACAATATAATATAGTACATTTGCATTTGTTTTTGTCCAAATTTATAATCTATTTAACTAAAATTTTCCAATATGCTTGAATTCTGGAAAGGTCAGGAGTTTTTTTTATTGTTTATTTTTTTCTGAAATCACTTTGCCCCTCTTTTTTTTTCTAACTTTGAACTTCATCTGGAGATAGTTGTTGATGGCAGCTAACTCATCATCATACAGGTTATACTTATGTTTTGTCATCATCTTAGAGAAATATTTCTTCCTCAGAAAATGTTTCCACTCTTCTATTAAATATGCTCCCTTTTAATAGCAGGTCTTTCAACTATCAATTTATTCTCATTAAACTTTTATCTATTTTTCCCCAAATACTTATATAAACTAAAATTTTAACTCATGAAAATACATCCAAAGAATCAGAATTCAGTTCAATATCAAGGTTACAATTTATGCAGCACTGGAGGGCAACATCTAATATGATCTAATTGCTTTACCCACAAGTGCTTTCATTAGCTCCAATAAATAACAGCTCTTTTACCTCATTAAAATCTTTAACATTCCATATTGTAATTCTTAAAAAAAATTGATTTATTTTATCTGAAATCCTTGGGAAAGACAGACTTTGTCACTGTGACCTGTCCTATAAATATCCTTGGACCCAGGTAACCAGAAGTCCCTGTTCTCAGAGATCTTGCCCCCATATCTTCTCTAGCAATGACTTGGGTGGGGACACAGGCAAAATACTCTGATCCTTCTCAGGCAATAATATTATTACAAGGAGTTCCCTGTGGTTGGTTTTATATAATCTAGAGAAAAACAGCAGGCTAAGGTAACTGATAACTCATGTAATACAAGAAACCAGAGAAAGGTAGAGGATAGCCTAAAGTAGAGAACTGCCTAATACAGGGAAAACATAAGAACTGTTTATGGAGGTATCTGTAACTAAGTCTTTGCTATACTAGAAGGCAGAAATAGGACTAATGTGTGGGACCCACTGGAAGGTAACTTTCAGCTAAAAGGAAAGAATTATATAAACAGAGATAATATTCAAAAATGGAACAAGGTGTTTCCTAGAGGAAGGAGGCAACCATTTGTAGAGTTTTAACCTGGAATTTCCTCCAGCAGGGAGACATGAAAACCTGGGTGCTTATATAAGTTATTTTTCAAACAAGGACACATTTGAGAATAAAAGTATAACAGCAGTAAATCAGGAAATCCCAAGCAAACCGAATCTCATGTCACACTAATTCACCTTTGTTGTTGACAACCAGCTGTGTGGGTATGTTCACACGCGGAAAATAGGGGAAATTGGCCTCTTAGGGGAAAGAGAATGAGTCAGAACTCATGGGAATGCTAAGAAACATCTCACCCCTTTACATTCTCATCCTGATAGGGTGAAATCCAAAGACCCAGACCTATGTGAGCAAGCCATAATATGTGCAAAGTGTTAAGATCCAGAGGGATCCAACCAGGGAAATTCCAGGTCTGGGGCATTGTTCCCAGAGCCAGGGTGGAGTAAATACAAGTTATTCTGAGACATCTAACATAAAAAAAAAAAAAAAAAGTAAGAACAGAGCCATCCCCAAAGGACTGAACAGAGCCATCCCCAAAGGATTGTGGAAGTGATGGTGGAGGTGAGAGCAGGTCTAGTCTAACAGCAGGACTCAGGCAGGCACTGAGAGAAAAATGAAACAATGCAGGGTGTATGGGGAGCCTGGTTTCCCCATGATCTGTGTCTACCATGCCAGATAGGCCTAGACTTATTCAATGAGGCACACTTTTTCTTAATGGTAATTGAAATATAATTACAAAAACTTTACTACAACTTACCACACTGTAATTGATAACTGTGTGAAAGGGTTATTAAAAACTAGAGGCCTGGTGCATGAATTCGTGCACAGGTGGGGTCCAATCAGGGCCGATCAGGGCCGGGCCAGCTGGGAGTAGGGGACACGGGAGATTGCCTGGCCGGCCCCGCTCCTGGTCAGACCAGTTGGCCAGCCACAGTGCACATCACACCGACCAGTCATTCCGGTTGGTCCGGTCGCTTGGCTTTTATATAAATAGATTAACATTCCTAAACTAAAATTTCCATTTTACCAACTGCTGTGGGCACTAACAACTGTAGACTCAGCTCCTGTGCCCCTTCATGCACTTTGCCCTGATGTTGAATGGGCACCTTCCACTTCGCCGTGCAGCCAAACTGACTCAGGGAAACCTGATCCCAGTCCACAGCTAGAATGAGCTACTGGGGGTAATCTCAGTCCCCTGCCCTGTGATCCTCAGCTAAGCCAACCGCCCTGCCATATTTCTTCACAACTGGTGTCGGTCCAGATACGCAGCATAAATCAGCCATACTTTAGGAAAAGGCTATTTTTCAACATGAACAAGGGCAAGCATGTTTAACTCGGTGTAGCCAGCCTATGGGGACAGTCACCACATGAGGGAGCTGAGCAAGGGGAAGGAGAGGAAGGCAGAAAGGCAGAGGCAGAACTTCATTTTCACCAGGCATCCCCTACCTTCTGCTTCCCTTTGTATGAAATAATAACTTCCTTGTTGTTTAAGCCAGTTTGAAATAGATGATCTCTCCTCTTCTGCTGAAAGTACCCTTACAGACCCACAAAACAGTGCTTCCCCAACCTGTCTGCACACTGGAGTCCCCTGGAGACTCAATTCCACGTTCCACTCAGGTTATGATGTGTTCGTGTTTGTAGCTGAGTGAGCAAATGAACCTCTCAGCTCCTTTCCTCTCTGGAGATTCCGAAGAATTTATCACTGCCCAAAACTGACCAAGTACTCTGACACTCCTCATAGTGACAAAGATTATGTGTTCCCACTAGGACTCTCCCCAGAATGAAGGAGGACCTTTCATGCTTTGCAACAAGATGTGAGTTGCTCTCCAGACACTCTGCTTGGATTTCTGCCTGATTTTTTTCAAAACATATTTGTTCAAGAGCCTTCTTTAGTAGAATGAGAATACAAATCTCTGTAAGTCACACGCTTCTGCTCCCAAGGAGCCATAGTGAGTGGTCCCAACTGTTCATCAAGGATTCCTTTCTTAAATGGTGCAATGGATAAGAGGACAGAGATCGAGTGGGAGAGGAGGTCTCAAGTTTTGACTACACTATTAACATGACCTAATACCTCTAACCCTCAGTACCTACTGTGTGGTAAACTGAGAAAAATAGTATCTGTTTCATCTATATAGTAGAGCTTTTGTGAGAATGATATGAGATAATACTTATGAAAATTTTCAAAACAAAAAAGTACTCACTGAATGTAAGCCTAGGGAGTTAAAAATGAAGTCTAGACACAGCAGAGCCAGCAAGAAGAAATGGCATGGGGAGTTTGACCCTCTGCCAGCCTCCTCTCTTAGCTGGCCCCTTCACCTTTCCCCTCATCACCCTGCATAAAATCACAAGCTTGCTCTGTAAATGCAACTGTAAGACGTGCCATGGCCCTCCCTCACTTTCAACCAGATTGACACCCTCTGAGCCCCACACATAAGGAAATCGTAGGACTGCCACCTATCACTAATCGGCAGGAAGGCTGTTTTGTTGCATTGCCCCCCCCCCCCCCCAGGTTTTCAGAAGCACTCCACTTCATCATCGAGAGTATACCCCCGGGTATCACTACGCTATATCACTTCCCACTTGAATTATAATGTCTATCAAAAGAGGCATCTCTCGGGAAGCTTGAGAGCTAAGTGGGGAGTGATTTTTAGAAAGATGTGTGGGAAATGGTTTCAATATTTGGCAGTTCCTAAAGGCAGGATGATTTGAGATGTTGGTGTCTTGTTGTTTTTTAAATACTTGATCAGCTCATACTATCCCCTTATTTCTGAAAGTGCCTTGTCATTGGAACATTACATTTGGCAGTTGCACCAAAGTAGAATTTTCATAAAGCAGAGGATTACAATTTTTCATTGATGCCATTCATTTACCATGTTTCACATATATCGCATAAATGTATGTGTTCACTAGGAACTCAACTTTTCTTTTACAGATCTCTCCATCAAAATGTACCATTCTGAAACTAAAGACATAGACAATGCCCCAAGAATCGAAACAGCTGAAAGTCCTGCAAAAATGTATAAAGTGTCAACCATGAGACAAGTATTCGATTTGGCAAAGCATCGAACAAAAAGATCAGCATTTTTTCCAACTGGGGTTAGAGTCTGTCCACAGGAATCCATGAAACAGATTCTAGCCAGCCTTCAAGCTTATTACAGATTGAGAGGTAAGAAAAGAGATGAAACCTGCTTAGCCTTTTCTTCTTTCCATCCCTTCCCTTTTATTCATCTAGGGGTCATATCCAGCCCAGAACTTCCAGTCTGTCCTTTAGTCACAAGAGTTATAAAAATCTGCCAACTAATCGGAGAGTAATGAATAATAAACATTCAAAACAATGATAGGTATCTGCTCTTATGTTTTATAATAATGATAATACTGTCCTGTGCAATACAGAACCATCAGGGCAGTCAGCAAGTCACCAGGAAAGCCTTGGTCTCTGAGTTTTACCTCTTTTATTTTTGCCAAAGTCCAATATTGGACTTCAATGTTGTTATTATGAAATAAGAAGCAAGGGATGATTGCAACGTCAGGAACCTGAGCAAGTTGATTTATGACTTAACATTTTATTTTTTTAAAGCAACATTACAATCCAGATACTCTCTCCCTCCGTGATAAGGTTAAGGGGTTTACTGCTGATTCAGCAAAAACTTCTGAGGCTTGGAAACCTAGAGGCACGTCCAAGTGCAGAGGAGCCACAAGTCAACAGGGGTTACCAAGGTACAATGCAGGGGTGTTAATGGAGCCACAACATAATTACTGTGATTTCCAGCAGAGTTCCAGTGCAATGTTTACCCCTGCAGAATTCTTACTGTGTCCCTGGGAGTCATTATGGAGTTCAATTATACCACAGCCATCAGTGGCTGCCCTAGTCATTCACTTGGAAAAATTTCCATGGCTTTTTCTTGAAAGGAAAAAAAAGGGATCTTTAGTAGCTGCTATTTAATTCCCCAGGTAGCTCCAAATAATGCAAAGTATCTTGTCTAGCTGAAGCCTAAACTCAGTTCCTCTTACATGTGAAAGCTGAGGCGGTTTACTGATTTCCACCTTGATCTTCCCGGATGTTTGCTTCCATTCCAGAAAGCACAGTCACCCTGATCTATTTCAAGCCCATTGACTAAAGCGAGCTAGTTCATTTCCAGCCTGTGATGTGTTACACATCATGACCACTGAAAAGCATTTCATGATACTAACATCCCAACATGTTCTTGAGTATTTACATCTGTAATAGGTGCAAGTTTAAACTAATCTGGGGAGCTCTTATTGGGTTTTGGCGCACAATTAACTAACAGTATAAAAAACATCAAGCCTTATGTTTCTCACATGTCTCATTTTATGTAGAAGTAGAAAGATATTTGCTTTCTGACAGAAGTCACACCCACGGAGAAATGGCAAGTACTGACTAGAGATCAGAGCAGAAGGAGTACTCCAATCATAGAGAATCAAGTGCACCAGGCGAATATTCTGAGATCCTAGCACAGCCCTTCTGCATAGCTCATTCTCACGAAATGCTGGTGAAGAACACAGGAGGCAAAGAAGAGAGTGACATGTGTAAATGATTCATTTTGAATGTTCCTACACTTTGATTTGATGATATAGGTAAATTCCATTTTATTTGTTCAAGTATAAAAATATAGTATATGCATCACATTGAATATGAACACAACTATTGCTAACTATTTCATGACACTTCTAATTCTTTATGACATTCACAAATAGGATTCATCACAAGTATTTATAGAAAACACTATTTATTGCTGCATCCAAATTTTTAGCTCTGAACTTTATTATTAGCTCTTTAGTTTTACTAGGCTTTCCTCTTTCATTCTTGCTTCCCTAAATGAATCAAACCACTGTTTTTCTTCCCATGGCAATGACAGTCCATTATCTTTATGGCTGCCCCTGGGTGATATGAAATTTTACTATTCATCAACATGGTTTCTTAAGTCTAACAAATTCAGTTCATAAACTAGAAATAAGGTCCAGCTACAAAGCAGTGTTTCTTTGACAGAGTTACCCACTTACTGTTCTCGTAGCTGCTTTTACAAAATTATCTGTTGACATCCTTCAAATGGAAGAGAAAGCTCCTGCATTCCCCAAATCAAATGGAATATTGAGCTATTTCCTTTCCCAGTGCTTAAAGCAACACAAGTGAAAATGTTTGCAGTCGAATCATAAACATGCTCTTCCCAAAGCTCAGACAGCGTCAAGTTTGTTTCTGCTAGTGTCCCGGGGAGGGCAGGGGCGGGGCTGTGCTCCCACCCACGTAAACTCCCTCTTCTGTGACTGCCTCCCTTCACATCATTTGCCCCATGTCTCTTCCTCTCTTTCCCTTCCTCCATTCTTCTATGTCTCTCCTTCTCTCTCTCTTTCTCCCAACCCCAATATCAAAAGCTAGATCTTTCTTTCACATTAATGTGTGACTTAGAAAAAGTTAAAGATGGAGGGAATTCTAGTTCTTGCTACTCCACTGTTGTCCACAGACCAGCAGCCTCACCATCACCAACCAGGTAACTTGCTAGACATTCAGATTCCCAGATCCCACTCCAGACCTACTCTCAGAATCTTCATTTTAATAACATCCCCAGGTAACCCATTTGCACTTTCACATTCTAGCAGCACTGGTCTGAAGATCACCTAGCTAACACCCCCATTGTACAGATCAGAAAAGTGAGGGGACATGCTCAGTTAGGGCCCCCTTTGTTCACGGAGCAGTTAGAGCCCAGCATCCTGACTCCCACTTCAGTGTGTTACCTTTCCATCTAAAGTGTGCCCACTCCTGCGGTGGGCATCTTCACACACCATTGGTCTAACTTCATCCTTCCAAATATAATGAACTATCTAGGGCAGGGATGGCGAACCTTTTGAGCTCAGCGTGTCAGCATTTTGAAAAACCCTAACTTAACTCTGGTGCCGTGTCACATATAGAAATTTTTTGATATTTGCAACCATAGTAAAACAAAGATTTATATTTTTGATATTTATTTTATATATTTAAATACCATTTAACAAAGAAAAATCAACCAAAAAAAATGAGTTCGCGTGTCACCTCTGACACGCGGGTCATAGGTTCGCCATCACTGACCTAGGAACAGGTCTGGCCTCCAAGGCCTGTGTTCCCCGGGGGTTCTTCCTACATCTTAGAACAGCCTGGGGAGTAACTTGCAGCAGAAAGTCTGAGGCTCTGTGGTCAGATTTCAGGCCGTGGCCAGCCACTGTGGGAAGACTTGGAGGCAAGGCTCTGGATTTCTCCAAAACCCCTGTGGCAATCCTTCCAGTAGGTGCAGAAAAGGCTGATACAGAACAGGTAAATCAAGGGAGTAGAAAAATCCAACTTTTAGTAGTTTCTAGACTCCTCCCAGACCCAAGATCCTTTGAGGCCTCACGTAAGGATTATTCTTATGCTATCTTGGTAAGGACAAGGGACTTTCCCCAGGGGTCATGGGCTGGTGCTCTTGTTCTCCCAGTCCCAGAAGGATTCTATGCTTCTTGGTTTGTGTTGCATTTTCAGGAGGCCAAGAAAATGACATCAGAAGAATCACCAAAAAACCTGCCTCCCAAAAAGAGTCCAAAGAAAAGCTTCTACTCCCTGTTTCATCCTAATATTTTGATCCCTATAAACTACAATGCTCCAAGGAGGGCATTCTTCAAGCAGCTTCAGGCAATTGTGCTTTGTGGGGGGAAACTCAGAGTCTTTGTGAAAAGTAGGTTTCAGTGGGGGTAGGGTTGTTATGTGTCATTGAGGTGGAAAAGGGGGTAGAGCTAGGAAGATGCAGGCACCAAAAACAAGCCTTAAACTGGACTGAAATAAAAGAAAGACACTCTGCCCTAGCTGGCATGGCTCAGTGAATAGAGCAGCGGTCTTCTGGTCAAGGGCACATGCCTGGGTTGCGGTCTTGATCCCCAGTAGGTGGCGTGCAAGAGGCAGCCAATCAATGATTCTCATCATTGATGTTTCTATCTCTCCCTTCCTCTCTGAAATCAATAAAAATATTTTTAAAGGGAATAATCTCAGACCAAAAGCAACACAGGCAAGAGTGTGTTGAACTGGTAAACAGAAGGAATGTCACATTGTGTCTCCCAGATGTTTCTCTCGTGGATATTGTTAGTGAAAGTCACTCACACTAAGCTCTCAAAGGCACGGCTAGTTAATTTTATGTATTGTTGTATATCTGGCACTGAAATAGGTATTTGAACTAAACTAACTGCTCTCATTGGGAAAAGATGGAAGGACAAAGTAGCTTCCCCCAAGAGAGTGTAAAGTATGTAGGTGAGAAGGATAGCAAGGCAGCTGGTTTGCTTGGACTAGACCCACAACTCTTAGAGTTTGAACAAATGTTGGTTCCTTCTTGCATGGCACATAGACTCTTGACTGGAGGTGAAGATCAAAAGACTTCACGATGATTGCTATCAGGAAATGCGTTAAAACTCTCTGATTCTTGCCTGGCTGGAGAGAGATCATGTTCACAAACATGGGTTCTCCAGTGAGAGATTATTATATTGGTCTCCAGGTCACTACTGCACTTCCCCAAATGTGGAAAACTCAACGCTCATTTGAAGTGGTAGGACTGTACCCACTCCCAGCTTTGTGGGTTCTAGTCCGGTTGCTTCTGATGGCCTGGAATTCTCTTTGTCTCTTAAAACAGAAAGATAAAAGAAATCCAGACATAGAATAAGTGGGGTGTGAGGGAGAATGAAGCCCAGGACCATGAGTCTCTAAACTGTTCTTCTCTCACCTGGTTCTTCCCACAATCCCTTTCTCAGCACAGCAGTCAAACAGTTTCTCCAGAAAATCAAGTGATGTCGGCTTCTGCCCCAAAGCCTCCAATTGCTCTCCTTTCCTCTAGAGTAAAAAAATCAACATACTATAACTGCTTATAACAGAAGATATCTATTTTTTCACTTAGTCCCCTAAAATAATTTTTTAATTTTATGCACATTTTTGCATGCTTTTTAGTTGACTTCTAAAGTTTTTATCTTAAATTTAAATGCTTGGATATGTGTAACTTTTGGTGAATTGTGAAAATTGATATTGAAAACAAAATAAGAATTAGAGCATTCATATATATCCAGTGGAATCTACCACAGCCCCTCATTACTTTCCATCAAATACTCTAAACAAATACATGAAGGAACTCTTCTTAACAGTAGGAGACATCGCATGGCTCCTTTTTCTCCACACACCCACACTTCCATTCCCACTTCAGAGTTTTATCTCATTGGAATTTATTGTAAGCTTGAAAACCTGTTATTGGTTGCTCTGAAATATGTCTCAGTAACAAAAAATATATGCATAAATTGAAATATTTTATTCTCTCCTGTTACTTTATGTGTACAAAGAAATTTCTTCTAGATTCAGTTACATTTATGATTACTTTTAATATATAATTTAGCAAAACAAGTAGATACAAATTTCACCAAAAATTTTAAGCAAGTCATTATCAACAGATAGGTCTAAGACCAGACACGGGTTTTGTGGGCACTAATGTTTATAGACACAAAACCAGGAGCAAGGCCCTGGAAGAGGCCAATTTAAGTGAAGGACTCGAGCGTAAGCTGCATTAGCTTCGGCCTCTGGATAGACGGGGCTGCTTTGGTGGTGTCCCTCCATTAGCTCATGTGCCATTACTTACTATTCATATCATGCATTGCTACAATAAGACAGGGCTTCGCATCCATTTTATCCCTATTCTTTTACCCAGTTTCACTTAAATGCTGAGAAAACTTGTTACATAAATAAGTAGATGGGAACAGAGGGAGTTTTGTTCCAGTAATATCCTGACTCTTTAAGTTCCCTTGCCATTATATGCTAACAGACACATCATGAGCTGTCATTGTTATTTTTAATGATCTATCAGATGCTGACTCCATTAGGACTCCTAATGTGTTAAAAGCAAAGAAATGGAAATCACCCTAATTGCAAAAATCCATTCTGACTAAATTCACCTGCTTTCTTAACCTCAAAGCTATGGTTTGTTTCAAATCATGCCTTTGTGTGGCAGCCTAGGGGCACTGGGCCCAATAAGATTAGGGATGAATGAATGGGGGAAGATGGTGATCAAAGGGAAAATGAAGAAGGAAAAGTGTGCCCTTAGGCAGACCATTATTAGGAAAGCATGATGGGAAAATTGAGACTGGAAACTAATTCTATTTAAACTGTTTGTGTGCCTGCTCATCCCTTGGAAAACCTTCAAATATAGCCAGTACCTATGCCCAGTTTGACGACTATCTGTGTTCCCCTTTCCACATCTTTCAGTCTTCATCCTCTGTTACTCTCAGCCTTGCTCTGGCCACACTGACCTCCTTGCAGTTCTTTGCATGCTCATAGATTTCTCTAGCCTTGGCGTCTTTTCCCAAACTGCTCAAAGTCACCTTTATAAGGAGGCTTTCTTCAATCACCCTATTTTAAATTGAAGCCTTACACACACACACACACACACACACACACACACACACACACACATTCAAATTCTCTATCTCCAAATACCCTATCTCCCTTCTTTTATTTTTCTCCATAGCACATATAGGTGCTCAATAAATAGTTGTTAAATAAATTCATTTCTCTGGGCTATAAGTTAAGTGTGTCAGCATAAGCCATGCAAAAGTTTTCCATGTTATAAGCCTGTGCTTGGGTGGGGAGAGGGGATCTTCTACTCCTAATGGCACTGCATTGCAGTATGCCAGGAAGCAGTGTGGGAAGCCTATCGGATCTTTCTGGATCGTATCCCCGACACAGGGGAATACCAGGACTGGGTCAGCACCTGCCAGCAGGAGATTTTCTGCCTCTTTGACATTGGGAAAAATTTCAGCAACTCCCAGGAGCACCTGGATCTTCTTCAGCAGGTGAGTCTGAACACTGTATGTTTGGAACGCTGCCCAGATAGCTCCCACACCTTCAACCCCCACCCTTTTTTGACTCGGTTTCCATGGCAGAAGGGTTGGTGGAAGATATCCTTGGAAATACCTGACAAGGCCAACAAGAATTGTATTCTTGCAAAATAACAATGTATGTGAGGGTTGAAGTGAAGTTAAAGGGAAAAGGGGATGAAAATAGATTTTAGCTCTTCAGTTGACATTATCTCTTGGTAAAATTACTTTTCTATTTCTGCAGAGAATAAAACAGAGTAACTTCCCTGAGAGGTAAGTACCCAAAATAGAGTGCTGCATGCTCTTGACTTTTGAAAGCTAACATAATAGAGTGACTCAGCTATTGTATCTTTATGATGTTATGTCAGCCTCTGAAGTCTGTGTAGGTTAGTCTGACATGACAGACAATCTATACTTCTATTGTGCTACACATAAATGAATGTATAAAAGGGAAATGGTTAGATCTTATAGACTAAGATATACTAGGTGTACCGGTTAATAATGCAGATTTTTTTTCAATAGATGGAGTTACACATATGTTGATATATATGCGATTTGATATGTATGCTACTTTGTTGTATTGACAACAAGCATCAAAAGTTCATATGTCAAATTTTCTGAAGGTGTTAACATCATACATATTTTTAGGCTTAAAAATGTTGAATTTCGTGCCAAAAAAAAAGAACACTATTAACCGGTTAATAATTAATCCACATTTTTAACCGATCAATAGTTAATACACATTATTAACCGGTCAATAATTAATCCTCATTATTAATGGGTACACTTAGTATATTTGCACTATTATCAGATAAAAGTATGTGATAAGTATCTAATGTGTATTTTCACTTATAAGATATCAAACAATTAAGATAGTATGGTTTTTAGAATTCATGATAAATTATTAGTTACATCAGGAAGATATTTAAAAGATCAACAAGCAATCTGAATTTGGAATTCTTGTTTGGTATTCTGTTAAGTGTTAGTGTTTCTCAAACTAAATTACTGAAGCACTGAGCTAAATCCTCAACAAGAACAGAATATCAAATGCGAAAATCAAAATGTAAAAATAAAAAGGGAAAGGAAAAGTATATTAGATAAAATGATTAAAGAAGAGAGATGTCATTGCCAATTATAACCTCACAAATTACATATATTTTATAACAGAAGTCTAAGTATGAAGACAATGATACTACAAAGAGAGGCTGTATGGATTCCTGACAATTCTCTATAATGCTTTTCACATTTGTTCCTTTATTTCTACTCCCTTTGCCAACCATCTGGTCCAGGACTTTATTGATTTACACTGTGAAAAATGTCAAATCTGATCTCCCTAACAGCTATTGCTGGCTCTAACCTCTTCCCTACCTTAATTTTTATAACTGCTGAGGACTAATATGTCTGAAATATTTTTTTTCCTACATTGAGTCCTGTTCAATGGCTTTCAAAAGATTCACACATCTTTACTTTTGCCATTGTAAATACCCACTCCCCGCACTTCCTCACCCACCCTGTGCAGAAGTCTGAGCAGGGACTGAGTCCTTGGCATTCTGTGCCCTCTAACTGCTGGATAGGGCCAGCCAGTGGGGAACAGAATATCAGGAGGAGGAAGAATGGAATGAGGTGAGCAAATTTGTCACCTTCCCTCACCCCAACTTGCAAAGTCTTCGAGGGCTACTGGTCTCCTTCAGCTTCAGCTCAGTTCCTGTCGGACACCCCTCGCCACAGCCTTCTCTGTCTCTAGTTTGTGGTACCTGTTCCATCCTCTCACCCCTCCTGGCCAGAGTGCTCTAGCAGCCACTGTTACCAGCCCCGGGGTTCTGCACCCTCACTTGTGGTTGCTCTTAGACTTGTCCCACAGTTTAGCAAGTAATCCCTTTATTACAGTTTTCTCAGAGTCTGAGTGAGACATCTGTTAGCTGCCAGGACCTTCAGTGAGGCAGAGTCCAAACTAACTAATCTAGGCCCTTCAGGACCTGACCTTTCCAACTTTGCCTTTCATTTCCCATGATCCCACCACTGCCACTGTGCCCTTCCCCAGGGCACACAGACCACACCCCCCTCCTCCCAGACTCTGACCCCAGGCCCTGTATCTTGGCTGGAAGAACCTGCCTTCCCCATTCCATCTCTCCAAACCCTGCTCCCCTTCCAAGCTCCCAGGGCAGTCCCACCTCCCCAGGATGTCTTCATCTGCAGTAATTTCCCCGTGCTTGGAATTATGTGTTCTATTTGTCTGTTGCATTATTATTTAGCATCTCCTTGCTTTTCCCTGTTTCCCTGTGAGAGTGTAAACATCTCCAGGGCAGGAACTGTTTTATATTTCTCTACCAACTGCTACGGAACTGAGCAAAGTCCTCATATATTTATAATATGTAATAGACCTCAATATGTCTATCTTGCTACACTTTTTTGTGAATTTTTAAAAGTTATTGCCAGAAGCAAGAAGGTGACTTAGGAAAATATTAGTACTATTGTTCACAAGACACAAAGATATTGGCTCCTCTGATTTAAATATAGAATAATACTTACTGACTCCTACATTTCCAAAAAAGAAAGCAGAGACCATTCCTAAGAAAAAAATCCAACAGAATGTAGCAAGACTCTATAGAAAAACATTTTAAAATATAGGAAACAATTATTCAAGCCAGAATTAGACAAGAAATAGAATCATTCCATCTATTCCTGTGCCTGCCAGCATTGCTAGGGAGAAAGACGGAAGAGACGAACATTTTACATTACCTGTGGTTACCAAGTTGTTGTTTAAAAGAAAAAAGAGAGAGAAAGAAGGACAGAAGCAGCTCTTTTACTTCCAACATTTCCAAGAAAACAAAACAGAAAAATTTCTCACCTGACTAGTCCATCAATCTGCCAGTTTCAAATGACATTAAAATAATGAAGAACCCAGCAGCCTGGCTTGCCAAATTGTAGATCCTCCGTGATGGCCTAGATTGCCAGTGTAGTGGCAGAATCACACCTGCACAAAGTAGCCTGTTGACTTGTAGCTATTGCAATAGCCAGCATTTCACTAACTACTCTTCTTGGTTATTTTCTTTTGTACAAGGTAAAACAATGATGCCAAGGTTCTGACAGGAGGAAGGAGACCTTACTTTAAAGAAAGATCTATAAAATAAAAAAGAAAGAAACTTATCTAAATTTACAAATGCTATAATTTACAAATTTACAAATGCTATAATGATATTATGAGAGTTGACTAAGTATTACTTCCATAAAAACTATTAAACACATAGCATAATACTGGCAAAAGCAAGCAAGAATAGCTAATTCCAAATTCCACTATAAAATCTGAGTTTAATTTAGCCTATGTGCACCAATATAGTCATCCATGAATAGCAGTACAACTGACATTCATTCTGATTGGTTAGAGCCCAGGACAGGCTGATTGATATAGTTTGTACATTACCCCTATTAGCACTTTGGCAGAACTGAATGTGGCAGAAATATGTCCCATTGGCTATATGGCAAATCTATATGAATCCACAACAACAGAGCACCTAACCATTCCCTTTGGTCTTTCATCATCATGAGCCAGAAAATTGAATCAAATATTTTGGTCAACCATGACCAATGTTTGTATATTATACAAACAGACACAATCCTTTGAGACCTAATAGCTTACAGTAACACATCTTTTTTTTTTTATTTAAATATATTTTTTTATTGATTAAGACACCACACATGTGTCCCTATACCCACTCCACCCCCAACCCCCCCATTCATGCCCCCCCCACCCCCGCTGTCCATGTCCATTGGCTAGACCTACATGCTTGCATGTAAGTCCTTTGGTTGATCTTTTCCCCTTACCCCCACCCTCCCCTATCTTCCCTCCAAGGCCCGACAGTCCAATCAATGCCTCTCCGTCTCTGGATCAGTCCTTGTTCATCAGTTTATGATGTTCACCACATTCCACAAATGAGTGAGATCATGTGGTATCTATCCTTCTCCGACTAGCTTATTTCACCTAGCATAATGCTCTCTAGTTCCATCCATGGTGTGGCAAATGGTAAGAGTTCCTTTTTCTTCTTCCTCTTCTTAAAGAATACCTTTCAGCATTTCATATAATGCTGGTTTGGTGGTGATGAACTCCTTTAGCTTTTTCTTATCAGTGAAGCTCTTTATCTGACCTTCAATTCTGAATGATAGCTTTGCTGGATAAAGTAATCTTGGTTGTAGGTTCTTGCTATTCATCACTTTGAATATTTCTTGCCACTCTCTTCTGGCCTGCATGGTTTCTGTTGAGAAATCAGCTGACAGTCGTATGGGTACTCTCTTGTAGGTAACTGACTTTTTTTCTCTTGCTGCTTTTAAGATTCTCTCTTTGTCTTTTGCTCTTGGCATTTTAATTATGATGTGTCTTGGTATGGTCCTCTTTGGATTCCTTTTGTTTGGGGTTCTATGCGCTTCTTGGACTTGGAAGTCTATTTCTTTCACCAGGTAGGGGAAGTTTTCTGTCATTATTTCTTCAAATAGGTTTTCAATATCTTGCCCTCTCTCTTCTTCTGGTACCCCTATAATTCTGATGTTGGTACGCTTGAAGTTGTCCCAAAGGCTCCTTACACTATCTTGGTATTTTTGGATTCTTTTTTCATTTTGCTTTTCCGGTTGGGTGTTTTTTGCTTCTTCATATTTCAAATCTTTGACTTGATTCTTGCGATCCTCTGGTCTGCTGTTGGGAGTCTGTATAATATTATTTATTTCAGTCAGTGTATGCTTAATTTCTAGTTGGTCCTTTATCACAACATCAAGGGTCTCATTAGATTTCTTGAGGATCTCACTACATTTATCGGCGGTTTCCATAAAAGTCTTGAAAAATCTTAGAACCGTGGTTTTGAACTCTATATCCAGTAGTTTGCTGTCCTCCATTTCTGTCATTTGTGACCTGTTTCTTTGTCTTCCCATTTTGTCTGCTTCCCTGTGTTGGTAGAGTGGTTTTGTGTGCTAGGTGTCCTACAGGGCCCAGTGGCTCAGCCTCCCCAGTTACCTGAGGTGGACACTCTTGGTGCACCCCCTTGTGGGCTTTGTGCACAGTCTTGTTGTAGTTATGCCTTGGTTGTTTTAGGTGTCACTGGGAGGAATTGACCTCCAGGCCAATTAGCAGTGAGAATCAGCTGTGTCTGCAGTGGGAACTTCTGTGCTGAAGACACCCTTCTGGGGCAAGACTTGCTTCAGTGGGGCTTTGGTGCTCACTGAGTCTGCCCCCTGAGTGTGTTCCTTATGAATCTGAGGAGTTATAATCTGGATGGTCCCACTCTGACCACTGGGTACACTGGCTCTTGGATCTAAGGAGGTGCTAATTAAGCCTCTCCCTGAGGTTACCCAGCAGGAGCTACAAAGAGATATGCAGATTCCCCTTCCTTTTTTGGGGGTTTGGAGGTGCCCAGATGAGGCCCAGCTGTGAAGCAATGCAAGCTGCTGTGGGGCCTTGGGCCTTCTCTTGGAAGTTCTGGGTCTGCCTAGCCCAGCTGCAATTTGTTAGGTAATTGTCAGTTTGCAAAGGACCCGGGCATTCATATGCAAAAGCCTTTGCCGCAACCAGGAAGGGGCGGTGTTTCGGAATCAACAGGGTGGAGCAAGCAGCTATGGCTGATTCTCAGCCCTGCCCTAAGGGGCCACGCGTCTCAGTGTCCTGGTAATTGCTGCCAGCACCTCTGAGGGAAAGCCGCCCTCAAGTTCCGAGTTCTGCCTGCTGCCAGACCATCCAGTTTCTCCCCATATGAGCCCTGGGACCCCAGAGATTTCCCGGAACGGGATTTCAGAGCAGTCGGGAGCTTGTGACTCCCTCTGGATTCAAAAAGACAGCTGCGTCCTCAGGTGCCCGCCCCTTTCCGCGCGCGCTGGAGCCTCCGTACCTCTGCACTTCACTTTCGTAATTCCTCTGAGTCTGTGTGGTCTTCTCTTTCCTTCTAGTTGTAGAATTTCCACTCATCCAGTCTTCCTGTGGTTCTGGATGATGACCGTTCTGTCTTTTAGTTGTATTTTTGAAGTTGTTGTGGGAGGCAGCAATTTCCAGTGTTTTTCTATACCGCCATCTTGGTTCCTTCCACAGTAACACATCTTATAGTAAGCTTCAAAAGATATTACTACTGCTATTCCTTTCTAAATAAAGCTGACATTACATGCAAACAACTCTATAACCATGGCCTTGGATCTGCCCTTAGAATATATTCTGCATTGCCACTCCATGGCACTGTGAACCTACTCACAATGCATGCAATGGTTATGTTCAGAATAGAGATTTAATACAACTGCATTATCCAGAACTCTCTCGCTATCCCATTACTGTAGCCACAAGTTACTTTATTGGATAAACTTACTGACTCTCTGCATTTGTAGGTTTGAAAGTCTGAGATTTTAGCAAGAATATTTCAGTCATGGACCAAGTCATCAATTATCTTTGATGTCAAGGGCACAGTTGAAGCAGAAAGGACTATAAAACATCAGGCCCCAAAACCATCTTTGCTATCAGGGACAAGTTCCCTGGGACCACGAAAAGCCAACATGCTTATGAAAAGCCCCGCAGTCAAACAACCATTTGGGGAGGGTTGTTTGAATTTTTCTTCAATTAAAATATATTAGAAGATTACTTCTGCAATGAAAAAATAAGTAAACCAGTTTTAAAGTATAATTTTTCCTCTTAATTTTTAGGTTTATTCTATATAGATGAATTTAAATGCATTCCCCCTATTATCATGCTCCTTTTTACCACTTCTTCTCTATTTTCCTAACAGAAAAGATGAAATATCCACAGAAGAGATATTAAGAGAGCCTGGTAAAACCCCCGTGTTTTCAACAGGTAAGCTTAGGTCTTATTCCATCTGCTTCTGAACCTTAATTCAAATCATCAGGAAAGCATGCTATTTGAAAAGCAATCCTTAATTGAAGTTGACAAAATTTATAATGTACTTTCTCAAAACTAGCTTGTATGTCTAACCTTATAAAGTAATTTAAACTTATTTTATGAAACTTGAAAAATCTAGAAAAGAACAAAAACAAAAACAAATTGTCCATTTTTCTACAACTTAGAGGCAGTAATTACCAATACTTTCCAACAAACAAATTCAGGATAAACCTCTGTCCATGCGTCCTTTATATAGTCACCAAAAGAAAAATTAACCAGGTCTCCGTAGGCAGAACCATTTAACTGAAACATACCTGAGAGAGCACCAAACTTGGTCCTAGAAAGGAAGACGAGTTGGGAGGAATAGTATTAGTTATATTTTGCTCAAGAACATATTTATGTGATCTTAAAATAAAAATGAGCTCAGCATGGATCTAACATATTTAAATTCCAGAGTGACAGAAAAAGCATGTGAAATGTTTTACCTTGTTCCAATGTCAACTCCTCTAGTCTCATTTTTGTGCCTGCTATTTTTTAAATTCCCACAGATGTTGCCGATGTCTCACTCAGGCCCTTCCCTCTCACTCCTGAGGACACACTCCTCAATGACACCAAGATGCCTACAACAGTAAGAAGTTCTGAGAGTCAATCCAGCTCCTCACAGGCCTTTTTTGTCTTAGTAAAATGGACTGGCCATTCAGTATTATTAGTACTGCATTTTTATCACTCTAGTGAAGAGTCATTGACTTTGTTCTATTCAGTATGCTCACTTCTTCCTAGGGACTGAGGAGTAAAATACATTGAAAACTAGGGGTAAGGTGTGAGGAAGTGCAAGAAGCAACATAATTATAAACTCCAGGAAGGCAGGGGCTCTTTTCCCAGTGCCTAACAGAGCATTATATACAGCAGGTGCTCACCAAGCTTTAGAATGAATGAATGAATGAATGAATTCCAGTCAATCAGGTTCTTTCTCCACTGAAGTGTAATCTCCTGCTGACAGCAAAGGTAGAAGTTTTGTGCTTAGTCATGTCCAGCAGGAAAAGGTGATATAAATATCAAAATGATCGAAATCCTTCATGTCAAATGGGGAAAAATAAAACCAGTGTTCGCAGGCAAAGAGGAGCACTGGCAACTGCTCTGTTTGAATCAAAAAAGCATGCAGGAGGAGAGAATTGTTACAGAATTTAATGTTGGTTATCAAAAAAAGGGGGGGCATCTTTAACCTTCCCAAAGGCTTTGATCCAGACGCTCAGGGCTGAAGCAGGAAACAGTGGTGGAGTTGTGGCAACACAAGGTAGGCAGCAAATCCTCTCAGCCTTACAGGGCCACTGCGACCAGTTCCACCAGCCCCTGTGGCCTGTGAGACTTCTCTAGCCCTTTCTTCTTCCAGATGGTGCGGGCAGGATGTTCAGTCTCGCCAGCTCGACATGAAAATTTAGGGATGGGAATCCTGCTGGCCACTCTCTCCCTGGCCTTTAGGACAGATGGCCACAGATTTGGTGGGAGTATGGTTATGTACAAAGAATAAAAGGATTTTATTTTTCTCAAAAATGCTCTTCCATCAACAGTGAAAAGTGCTGTTGAAAAAAATTATTGAGATTAAATATATTCACTGTAAAATTTATAAGATAACTACAGTTTGCCTTCTCTTTTCTCCCATTACCTGTGTCCCACCTTCTTTAAAATTTAATATACATCCCTCATTCTGCAGTAAATATCTCCTGAATATTTTATTTCACACTCATCGCATCCTCCTCTTAACATCCTTTTTACCCACTGCATAGATTACTTATTCTTTCATTTAGCAAATATTTAACTAAAATTCCTACCTTTAGGAAATTTATAATGCAAATAAGTACAACAAAATAATCTAAGTGCAATGATTGAAGATGACAGATATATAGACTGGGACTAATGATAGGCTGGGACAGGTTTCAAAGGACCTGACCCCAAATCATGTATATTTACTGAGAGTTTTATTCATAAATGGCCTCATGTGTGTGTTTTTTTTTTATTTGGGAGAGTCCATGAAGTGTGAAAATCATTCTGGACTCAAGGAGATTATATGTGGATGACAAGATTAGCACAGGGGTGGGGAACCTTTATTCTGCCAAGGGCCATTTTGATATTTATAACATTATTCACTTAATATAATTCACTTAATATAAATTTATGCTGCTATGAAAGTAAAGCTCCTAGATTTATTAAATTTTGAGTCCTGCCTGCGGTTGCCTTGGCAGTCCCAGACCAGATGATTTTCCAGGCCTTACATTCCCCACCCCTGCTCTAGGTGAATACATCATAGGTACCAAATGAGCAATTCAGATGTTATTCGCTGTTCTAGAAGGTCAGAGGAAAGGCAAAGTTTTCTGACCTAGATGGTCAGAGGGGATAGTTCTTTTAATGGACTATAAGACTAGGAGATATCAGTAAGAAGTAAAAAAGAATGTGTATATGAAGTAAAGTGTGTGTGTGTGTGTGTGTGTGTGTGTGTGCGTGCGCGCGCACTGTTGCTGGAGGGGGTCATGTGGAGCAGTGAGGAGGGTCTTCAGTCAGGAGACTGCACAGCAGTATAGTCCTCAGCAAGAGTGAATGGAGCTCCCTGCATTGGGCAGGGAGAAGTGAGACAGACCAAAGCTGTTCAAGCAGATCGGCATCAGATGGTGGCGAGTCAAATGTCAGGAAAAACAGTTTGGGTTCTATCCCATAGGTAATGAGGACGTCACTGAGGGTGCTGGGTGAAAGGCATAAAACATTAATAAATGGTTGAAGGTAAGTTACAAAACTTCTCACTAATACGTTTAAAGGATTTACTGAAATGTCTCTTATGAACTTCCTATCTGCCTAATGGAATGGTAAGCTTCTAGAGCAGTGGTTCTCAACCTTCCTAATGCCTCGACCCTTTAATACAGTTCCTCATGTTGTGGTGACCCCCAACCATAAAATTATTTTCATTGCTACTTCATCACTGTAATTTTGCTACTGTTATGACTCGTAATGTAAATATCTGATATGCAGGATGTATTTTCATTGTTACAAATTGAACATAAAGCATAGTGATTAATCACAAAAACAATATGTAATTATATATGTGTTTTCCAATGGTCTTAGGCGACCCCTGTGAAAGGGTCGTTTGACCCCCAAAGGGGTCGCGACTCACAGGTTGAGAACCGCTGTTCTAGAGGCTAACACCATATGCCATTTTTTTCCCAATGTCCCATAGGTCCTAGCACTGTGCTACACCCACGCAGATGCTCAGTGTGTATCATTTGAATGATTAAATGAGCAAGTGGATGGATGGATGGATGGATGGATGGATGGATGGATGGATGGAAACCTTCCCATTAAACAAATACCAGTATCCTGGTAGGTGTAAATATACATCCTCCGCGTGTCCTATTAAAGTGAGAGGCTGTTCTGCTGTTCACTGCCCGTGGAAGAAGGAGTCTGTGATAAGAAATGAGGCGAAGCTACATCACCACCACCCAGATGAGTTTTGCCTCTCATGGCATTTTCCATTGATTGTGCCTGTCTCTCGGCTTCCACAACTCTACTATCACTCTAAGAAACTACGTTACCAGAGGCAGTTGGTTTTCCACAGACACATTTTTTACTCTTGAGAGGAAGCTGTGCAGATCTCAGGATTGTGTGGGTACCCAAGACTGGAAATCTGTCCAACCCCAAGTTTGAAACACAACTCCAGGTTTATTCTGTGCCCTGGGAGCCCACGTGAGTGGAGAACAATGAAAGACTCCTGCTTGTTCTCAAACCAAAGGACAAAAAGGATGAACCCTAGCCCTTTGTGATCCTCAGAACAGCACTGCTATTCTCAGCCACATGCTTTCAAAGGTGGCCCAAATATGCCATTTTCTCTGAGAGAGATTTCACACCCTCTCTTGACTTGACAGTGCTTTCTAACCAGTTTCAGTATAAAATTTAAGCACAAAGAGTCTTATTAAACCAGTCTAGACTCTTCTCTAAAAAGGGTTATATTAAATAATACCAGCGTCCATAGGTTATTTTGTATAATCCAATCCTTATCAAAGAGTGTTTATAAAGTTACAAAAGTGTGTGGCACAATCCTACTGATGCTCCAGCGATATATATGAATTGTGTGTGTGTGTGTGTGTGTGTGAGTGTATGTGTGTGTGAGTGTGTGTGTGTGTGTGAATGCTTTCATGAAGAAAGAGCACAGTCATAAAATGACTATGTTCTCAAAGATTCTAAGTAGCTCATTCATTGGAGCTTTGGTGCTTTGTCTCTCAGTGAAATTCACAGGCCACTTCTAGTTAATAGGACTTTCATTCTAAAAATACTAGAGCCTTCATAATCCAATTCTTGAGACAAAGTCAATATATGTTATATAATATTACCATTTTCTTGTGATGTATATTATAGAAGACCTTTTTAACTTAGGACAGAGAAATGGAATCCTCTGAGGTGTCCGAGGGCCCACCGGAGCAGAAGGTGGGGCTGAGCATCTCCCTGGCAAACCAGAAGTTCAAGGCAGAGCTCGCTGATGCCCACTCCCCATATTACCAGGAGCTGGCAGCAAAGTCTCAACTCCAGGTGAGTGAACCACAGCTCATGTCTAGACTCAGAATCTGGGAGCCAACAGGAAACAAACCTTTTTGGTTAATAATTCCACCTTCTTGTGATCAGGCATGCATTTTTAACCATTGCAAAATAAACAAATACACCGAAAGTTGCAATGGGTCTCAACATGTTAGGAAAAAGTGGCTCTCCAGGGAAGTTTTCCATTCCAGCTTTTCCACCTTACAAGTCGGTTACATTTAGATTTTCTTCACATAGTAATAGGTTTTAAATCGCATTTAGCGGAAAGCCACTGAGCAGATATTCTAGATGTCTAAAATGTTCATGTGGACACCAGCTAGGGAACATGCTGGGGTGAAATATGAATTTTGAATCCATACTACCTTGTCTGCCATAATATTTCCACTTTTGCCATCTGATGCAGCTTAAAGCCATGGCATTTTTCATGGATGACAGGCAGAAGGCAGTTATGTCATCCATGGCATCCAGCACTAAACTAAGGACCTGCCCCAAGATGTCTCTCCCATCTCTGACCATCATCCTATCTGCCTATCCCTGATCAAATTAAACGGCTCTTCATTCCCTGCAGGAGAATCCAAACTAGTCTGCTGAACATGGCAGCTGAATATCATAAGACACTGCCTTTCTTCCCAGCCTCATCTTAACACCAGTTCCTTACCATCCCCCTCCTTTGCACTCTACTTTCTTACCGTTAGTCTTTATAAGTAACGCCTCCTCCATCTGGAATGCCCTTCCCTAAGATTCATTTTGCAAACATCATGAAAAATTCTCTCTATCCGTTCTGGGTTCACTCCTCTGGGCTAACGCCTGGGGCCCACTGTTGTCATAACACTATTACTCTATCTTGAGATTGTTTGTTTATATGTCTATGACCTCTGTTGTCTCCATTCTCCTTCCTTGCCCTCCCACCACCCTCACTAACACCAGGCTATGAGCTTCCCCTTAAGGGCAGAAACTTGCTTTCATCTCTGTAGCCTTACCTCCTAAGACAGAGCTTGAGATGCAGTGACTACTCAGTACCTGTTTGTAGAAATTCAACTGAAAATAGAAGCATCCATGAGATTATAGAACTGTGAACTATGTTTATGGACAGCCCAAGCATCTTATTGAGCAAGGCCAGGGAACAAACAGGCTCTACGTCTCATACTCCGGTGCTTACCCCCTGTCAACTGGAGAAGAGCTAAGAGAAAAACATTCGTAACCTCCAACCTCTCCCAGCATCAGCATAGTCAATAAAATGTAGAACATCATTTCTACAAACTTCAAAGAGAAAGCATCAGCATGGGGTATTTACGAACCAGAAAAGTACTTAGACATGGACTATTAGCTAGAATGCATTTTTAAAATAGTCTGTTATCTTTTCTATTTGCTCTTTGAAATATTCTCTTCAGCAAATCCTTAGCATAGTCAGGGTAATGTCAGAATTGGATAATTGGCCATAGACTGTCTTCACTTCACCTGTGAATTTTCTAAGCACCTAAAACTACCTGATGTGGAGTAATACAATTAAATAATAATTTTTTAAAGATCTTAGTTGTAGTCTTGTTTCTGCCAAGAAATAGCCATAAAGATTTGGGGATCACTTCCCTGACCTTAGATTCCTCATTTAGAAATTAAAAATGACCTCGAAGTCCTTTTCCAAATCTACTTCTATGTAGAGAAATAATATCACTGTACTGGTCTTAATGTTTTATTTCATTTTCATTTTCACACAAATCTATAAGTTAAGTGATATTATTTCTATATTTTTTACAAGTCAGGATACTGAGGCAAGAGCAAATTAACTAAATGCTCAACAATGTCATACTAATAACTGGCAGAGCCAAGACTCAAACTCAGGCAGCCTGGCACCAGAACCCCTGCTCTTAGCCACTATGCTCTAAATCCTATTTTTCCCAAATACACATATTTATGGGGAGAGGATTTTGTATCATTATCAAATAAACATGCCCTTCTAGCCTCTGAAATATTCATTAGTCAAAGAATAGTATATCTCACTTGGCCTGGTTGCAGAGACCTGCTGGTTCCATTGCACGGGTCTCTGGCTTCTCTCAGATGGACCCCCTCTGCTTCGAGCATCTGTTTCCCTCCCAGGCCCCTGGGTAGTCTGGACACCTCAAAGCCAGCCATCACATAACCAACCAGCCTCACCACAGCCCAGCACTTGGATTAGCACAGTCATTTGGACCTAATCGGGAATTAATGGGCAGTGCTTTGCAGTAATTTAATTTCCACAATAAACTTAATGAGCAATTTAATACAGATGTCAAAAGGAATGCGTAGTTGTTGTCTGAATGCTTTCTCCTGTGCAAACATTCAGGAGAACTCCACACAGCTGCCTTTTTATAGCCCCGTTAACGTACATTCCGGCGGAATCCGGGAGGCCCCTGTGCATTTAGTGTTATTAATAAGGTCAACTGGACACTTAATTAGTAATTTAGTGGTTAGTGCTCCATGATTGGAAGGTTCCCGGAAGATTATTTACCAGAATTAACTGAAGGCCTTTGTCATCTCCTCCCTAGATGCCTCCCGCACCCTCCTAAGCAAAGCTGCTTCTGAATCCATCAGAGGCAGGTTCACAAAGAGGACACAAGCACAGGCAATAAACCACCCCCACCTCCCCCCGCCACTGGAGCCGCTGCCGTGAGCACCCAGGAGGGGAGGACTGCTCTCCCGGCCATGCACCCTACTGCCTAAGCTAATAGCTGTGGGATTCCACGGGAGCCATTCTGTGCTTGATTGATTGTATCTGCATGCATCACAGCATCTCTGGTATCCTGGACGAGAAAGAGAGATGAGTTGGGGTCTGAATCTTCTGCTCCAGAAACTATAGCTCATTCTTCAACATCCAGTCCTAGGTGGGGTAACTGGGATGGCATGACCAACTTTGTGGCTCAAAACTATTTGTCACAGGAGACCAGAGCAGACCTGAAGCATGGACACAGCTCTCTTCCACCTGCCCCATAATAAAGACCAGCTCTGCAGAACCCAGTCTCCTAGCTAGCTCATGGTGGGGTAGGAGTGACACCACAGAAACTTATTCCAGGCCCCCTGTCGCTGACCACTATAGGGACCCTCTTCCTGTCCTTCCCCGCACTGAGTCTTTCTATAACAACTACTGAAGGCTTACTCTGCCCCTGCCAGCCTCTGTGCTGTGTGGCCCTGGAGGAAGTCAAAGATACCGGGGCAATCAAGGAGCTAGTAACCCAGTAGGAGACTAGTAAATAGACAAAATATCACTGCCTCTCTCCCCACTGTGTGTCAGGTACGTGTTAGTTATTCCTTACAGCAGCCTTATGATATAGGTGTTATTACCTCATTTCGGTTAAGGGAACCAAGATTCAAAAAATTAACTAATAAACTCAAGGTCATACAACTAGAAAGTTGAGAACCAACATCTGAACTCAAGCTTATACATTTATCTCCTCATCACTCAAGCTTATTCATTTATCTTCCTCACTGTCGTTGCTACACACAAAGTATTTTTAAATTGATGCAAGAAAATATGACTAAGAAGATAAATCTGCTGAGAAAAAAAATCCATGATACATTCCAAAGCCCAATGTAAGTGATTTGGGGATTATCTGTGCATCACCGCTCTAGTCCTTGGCATAGATAATGAGGATTTGGCAGTAATTTTAGATACAGTGACAATGCAGTGGCATGTTGGTGAGTTTAGACAGAAAAGATTAAACAAAATGTGCTGAGTCCCTACTATGTGGATGACAATCTGATAGGCACTGGGAAGGAGAGAAATAAAGATGAATAAGACATGATCCCTGAGCCCAAGGAGTATAATCTCTGTGAGGGACACACATGCACCTCCCAGGCAGTTTAATGGAAAATACAATAATATGTCCTAGAGTGGTAGGGAGAAGAAATAACTGAACCTGACTTTAGGGCCCTATAAATATTTTTCAATAGAAAAGATATTGGAGCTGGCTTTGAAACATGGGTCGGGGGAGAGGTGTGGTCAATGAACAGAAGGTGGAAGATGCACCTTGGTCTAAAAAGAAAAAAATGTATGGATGTCTGGAAGAAGTACACAGTGTATTTGGGGAGGGACAGTGGTGAGTTTAATGTGACTAGAGGAGACAATATTGGCCAAGGGGGTAAATGGCAGAAAGTGCAAATGGTAAGGTACCTGGGGAGAGAGGGTAAACTGTGAAGGGCCTTAAATGCCATTCTGAAGTATTACTAGTAGATCTTAGTCAATGGGCAGTGCAGCCCATCAAGAGATTTTTAGTGAAGAGTGACAGATATGGAATGATCAACTCGGAAAAATATTGTAGTCAAGGAGCCATCTTCCCATTTCCCCCACCCCAACTTATAAAGAGAGAGAGAGAGAAAGAGAGAGAGAGAGAGAAAGAAGAAAGAAGAAAGAAGAAGAAGAAGAAGAAGAAGAAGAAGAAGAAGAAGAAGAAGGGGATTATTTCTCTTCCCTTCCCCCCACACACCCAGAAAACCATTTTGGTAATACAGAAAGGGCATTAGGGAGGGGCATGGGAATAAGAAGAATATGATGGAAACAAAAGGCATCTAGGATTCAAACAAACAGGCGAGGTGACTGGATGTGAGGGGCACAGATGAGAGGTATCAGGATGCTGGTCTCTGCCATGGAAGGTGAAGGGTGTTCACAATCCTGACTGAGACAGAGCACCCAGGAGGAAAGGCAGACTTGGAGGAAGAGAATTACCCAGGTTTGCTACTATGTAATTAGTGACAAAGGTTGGGAATTCCAAGTTGTATGTCAGGTGGCCATTGAAGCCTTGGGAGAAAACGGGATCCCCAAGGAGAGGCAGAGGAAGTGGGCACAGGGAAGGGAGGACAAGGCCAAGGCCCTATTCACCTCTTCAGCCTCCCTCACGGTCACCCTGCTCTCCCTCCCACGCTTCACTGCTAGACTGCCATGTCTTCCTCTTGGTTTTGCTTGCCTCCCAGGCTTCATACAAGTAAGTAGGATAGGTAGTGTCAGGAGAGCCTAGCACAGAGTCCATAGTCGAGCTAACTGAATAAATGGGAGAGTGAGTGAGATGAGGTTGAGGACGCAAACTTGCAGAATCCTTACAGCTTCAATGGAGAGTGAAGACAGGAATAGGATAAAGACTGACAGAGTTGTCAGAGAGATGAGAGAAGAACCAGAAAAAAAAGGGCAGGGGAACCACGGAGAAAGAAATAAAAATGTCTTAGGATTTGGAGAGAGGTGGGACAATGGCCTAGAGAGAACCTTCCCTCCTGGGGATTGAGGGGCAGAAGCAAGACTATCGTAGGTTGGGAAGTAATTGAGTATAACAATTGTGAAATATTCTGATAATATGCCTCATTAGCAAGGTCAAATTAAATGAGAAAATGTATTGTAATTTCACATAAATCTAAGAGCCAATGTAATATATTACATTAGAATCTGCTACTAACATTTTATTTAGGTAATTTGACTTTAATAATTCCTTTAACACTGTAGATGTTTCCAAATCATATAGCTCAATTCAGAAAATATTATAGCTATTCAGTGTGTATAGATAAAAATACTGCGGCCAAAAGATTTTCTTCCAAGTACCAACTTGAAGTTGTTTCATGTTTTATGTAAAGTAACCACTAAAGCAAGTCAGAACTATCCAATTACAGCTTTCCAGCTTTAAAATAAATAGCAAAACACTTTCCTCCAGGTTTCTGAAATAACTAAGAATAAATCTGGCCTCAATCATTATATCCATTTTTATTTTTTTCCCCTAACTCATCAAAAGTATTTAGTCACTTTCTGTTAGTTAAGACCTTACCCAGTAGAATCAAGGTGTATTTCATAATTTTTTTTCTCTCTACAGATGCAAAAGGTATTTAAGAAAATTCCAGGATTCAAAGAAATTCATGTGTTAGGATTTAGGTAAGTAAGAGAGCAGGACTCATCAATTTTTAAGTTACTTTCTTCCTAGCCTCTTTTAAAGGTGATGTCATGAGGATTATAAAGTCTCCTTCCCCCCAATTATTTAGCTCTGTCAAATCCCAAAAACTGAATACATTTCAGTTAAAGGAATTATCTAATTAGAACCTGACCCTAGGTCAGTGGTTCTCAACCTTCCTAATGCCTCGACCCTTTAATACAGTTCCTCATGTTGTGGTGACCCCCAACCATAAAATTATTTTCATTGCTACTTCATAACTGTAATTTTGCTACTGTTATGAATCATAATGTAAATATCTGATATGCAGGATGTATTTTCATTGTTACAAATTGAACATAATTAAAGCATAGTGATTAATCACAAAAACAATATGTAATTTTATATTCAATATGTGTTTTCTGATGGTCTTAGGCAACCCCTGTGAAAGGGTCGTTCGACTCCCAAAGGGGTCGCGACCCACAGGTTGAGAACCGCTGCCCTAGGTGATGCTTTAAGGGGTAACGCAGGAGCTGCGTTCCTTTCTCCCTCTGGAATCAGAAACATAGCTTTCTCTCAGAAAGCTCACCTGCTATCCTTGGCAATGTTATTAACAAAACTCTTAGAAAAATTCCTCAGTACAGACAAGTCAAAAAAAGTAGCAATAGGTGTCTGATTGCCTGGTTGCCTATCGATGCTAAAGATCATCACTGCTTAAACCAATCAAGTGTGGTGGTGGCCAGAGGGAAGGGGTTGGGGGGAAAAGGGAGTCCTAATGTATGGTGACAGGAGAAGATTTGACTTTGGGTGGTGGGCACACGGTGCAATATACAGATCTTGTAGCATAGAAACCCACACCTGAAACCGTATGATCATGTTGACCACTGTCACCCCAATCAATGTAAGTTAAAAAATAAACAATTAATTAATTTTAAAATTTGAAACAATAAGTAAATAAAATAAACAAATCAAGCTGAACCAAGAGAGCTAATAACAGTGGTGCCTACAGGGGAGTGGGGTTGGAGGAATGGGGTGGACAGAGATAGGGGTGGAAGCAGAACTTCCCAAAATATTTTATGTTATTTTGACATCTGAACCATAATAATATATAGTACCATGCAAAAACTATTAAATGAAAAAGTATTATAATAATTATAAAAGTTGTTAAGTGAAAATTTTCAATAAAAGAAATGAAATAATCAAATAGCGCCACACTGCAGCAGGGTCCGATCATATTCCCTTGGCAGGTCTATATCCATTAGCACCTCAACATTCTAATGTGGGTTCATAATTTTTGGCAAGATTTGTGCATCTTTTTCTTAAGTTCTCATTATTCAAAACATCTACAAGTGGGGCCACCTATGTTTTACTTTTTTTCTTAGTGCTCCGCAGGGTAAACATCAGCCCTGGTATGACAGAGTGTGATTCCATGCCAGAGGGGACTTGTAAAGTGGGTAAAGCAGGAGTCACCCAAGTCCTTCCCGGCTCCCTTACCGTCTATCGTCTTAAAGCAAAAAGGTGCCCAGAGCCAGGGCGCCACACACTCACAAAGCATTCTTCTGGGGGAGCTCCACCAGTTTATTTCTTTTGAAGTTATCAGGCCCCCTGATCTGCATAATTCCAGAGGAAGGAAACATTGAAATGTGAAAGTTATAAAAGATGAAACCCTTCCTATTTACCAAAACAGACTTGTTTTTCTTTATTTCAACATGCCGCCCCACAGTATTCCATGTGAAATCAGATGGATTAAAAAAAAATAAAAGGTGATGGGAGGATATTCTGCATAGATGGCAAGGTCTTCTGGATAAACCACTGCAGTTAAAGAACAAATTTTTAATTTAAAGCTGTTAAATGATAGGAACGTTTTGGGGACTTTTTTGGTGAATGTTCAAGTGCTCATTATTTCCTCCTTTCAAATAAATGAAAACTAATAATAATAAAAAATATATTTCAGAGCAAAATAAAAATGTTAGGCTGATTAAATTTTCAAGGTAAAAAGTTTAAAGATATATCCCTTGAAGCTGCATCTTTCCCATGTGTTTATCTCTGTAAGAATTTATTCTTATTTATTCCAAAGATGCGTGTAAACTAAATTTGATCACATTTTCCCAATGATTTCTATTATGTAATAAAGATTTAGTCTCCAAGAAGAAAAACACATTTGACCCAAATACAATAAATGCTATGCTGTGAGTACCACAAACTTTTCATCATTAATAACAATACTCAGCATATTGTGAAGTAAACTCATTATGAAGGAAACTGCTTTCTCATGGAGCCAGGTCCCTACAGAAGGCCTAACACCCTATGTCTCCTAGTACTGTCTTCACGTCCACTCATTCGTATAAAACCTGATCTACAATGTAATAAGTGCTTTTATATCAGTAACCTCATTCGATTATCTCAATACAACTGGGAACTAGTTAGGACATCTATTATTAACACCATTAAAGGGATGAACGGTGAAAGATTCACATTATATATTGCTGTATCTCTTAAAGCCTATATGGGAAGCTATTAACAATCATTCGATCTTGTTGGAGAGTATTCTCCTTCAAAGACTCGCACACCAGTGTCCATAGCAGCATTATTTGTAATAGCCAAGAACTGGAAACAACCCAAGTGTCCATCAACAGAGCAATAAATAAACAAATTGTGGCATAGTCTTACCATAGACTACTACTCAGCAAAGAAACTATTGGAATACACAACATGGATTTGCCTCAAAATAATTAAGTGAACAATGACAGATCAAAGGGAGTACATTATGATTCCACTTACATTTAACTCTAAAAAAAAAATGCAGTTGCTTGGAGAGGGTGAGGCAGAGAAGGAATGGAGGGAAGGATTACACAGGGGTACCAGTAAGCCTTTGGGTGATGAAATGTGCTCACTATCTTGATTGCCATAATTGATTCGCTGGTGTACAGGAGTGTCAATCTTATCAAATTATATACCTTCAACATGTGAAGTTTGTTTCATGACAATTATATTTCAATAAAGCAAGCTTTAAAAATGAGCAGGACTGGGGCCTTAGCCCCGAAAGCCTTGGCCTCTCTCAGCAGCATCATGGATTACAACTATCACTGAAAGAAAGCAGGAGGCCAGCTCTGGACGAATGTCAAGTTAGTACGGAAAGAATTCCCTTCCCTCAGAGCATCCCAGTGAGATGGTCATAGATTCTCTCTTGTGTTCCCAGAAGGAAAGCAGAGTCCATTCAGTCCTGTTACATCAAGGGATGAAGCAACATGAAACCCCATCCCCCGTGTAGAGTGCCTTTGTTGGCAACTCTCATTTGCAATGAAAAAAACTGAATATAGCTTCTAAATTAAATTCATATGTTTATTTTGGAGGAGTCCAAAGTGTAGTTGTCAGTTTAGTGACTAAATGACCTTTTTGCAGGCATGAGTGGGTGGTCAGGCTTGAGGTCAGGCAGGCCAGGATTTGAATCCTGGCTCTGCCTCTTTCCACTGACAAGTTCCCTCTCTACCTGTTTTCTGTGAAATAGGATTGATTGTGCTGTTGAAGAGATTTAAAGAGGATGCAAGTGAATTGCCTGACGCAGACCACCCATTCAGTTAACAGCTGTTTGTTTTTCTTGCAACCAGGTCCATGGTGAATTGTACCATTCCCTCAAGGTTTACTGATTACAGCAATTCAAAAAACAATCTTCAACAAAACAACAGCTCCAGAGTCCAGCCTCAGATAAATTACCTTCAGAATTAAACTAAGCATTTAATGCTATTCACAGGGTTCAGAAATTAATTTATAAAATACATTTTAAAAACTTCCTGGCACCAGCACCACCAAAAACTGTAAAGATGTATAGGATATATTTGCAGTCTTTTTAGGAGGAATATGAGCAACTCAAAGAGTTTAAGAAGACCAAAAGTACATATAATCTTTGAAGTAAAGCTCAAATCCTAATCGGAAACATCAGATCATGATGTTTACTTTCTGAGATGTATATGGTTCTCAAAGTTTCCATCCAAATTCTGATAATAATTTGTACATTTCCTTCAAAGCTTTGGACAAATTTGGAAGATAATGGAAAGAATTTTTTTGTATATGAAATGATACATTGAATGTCTCCATAAATTTCATAAAAATTTTTACTTCTTTGCATGTTACCATTGTGCATGATGAAATGAAGACCAAAGAAAGAAAGAGATGGGTAATTTGGACTTTTCTTTTTAATTTAAATTCTTTATTGTTTAAAGTATTTTTAACTTTTCTTTTAATATTTTGAAATATAGTACTTTTTTCCCCATAAATGTACATACTTATCTTTTGCAAATAATGTTTACATATAAAGTCTAGGATAACTCAATGATTTTTTAATGGTTTCTTATTTAAATGGGAGTAACTGACCCATTATTCAGTAGTGGGGGGCAAGGAGTAACTCTCAAAATCACTCCATGAGATAAAACTCAAATTCTAATTAGAAAAACATAAAGGCATATAAGGGTGATGCAAGCATGCTTCACAATAATGTCATTTATGATAGGAAGTTGTCTGCCTGAATGCATACTTACTTGTACATGAAACTAACCTGTCTGGATTAAAGCCGAGAAACTAATTTGCTCCTTGGTTGCAAGGTCATTTGACCTGGGAAAGGACCCACTAGATCTAGGAAAGCTCAGCAATAAGAATCCAGCTTTGGCTCCTATAATTGACTAGTGAGATAATGAACTACAGACTGACTGATTGTGTGGCCCAAAGAACTGCCAAGGATACACATTATCAGTTCCTTTGGCCTTTAAAACACTTTGCATCCCGCTGAGTGGACTTAAACGAGAAGGTAAAACCTGATCTTAGAGGACATAATTACAGAGAATTTGATTTTATTTCTACATGCAAAAAGGCATTGAGTTAATAAATATTATAATAAATACACTTAATCATATGCTACTTCCCTTTCTCCTTTCTCATACCTTCTTTCCAAGATGTTATTTTTAAAGCACCTTGGGAGAAAGATTATGTTTAATTTAGGGTTTTTAATTTTTAATTTGTAAATACTTCTTGGAAAAAAAAGTAGAAGAGAAATATCTTCTTGATTTGGTTAGTATTCCCTCTTTAATGTGGACTTAACCCTCATCCTGACATTCTAATTTAGAACTAAAACACATATAAAAAACTACATAAAATACATGTCAATTTTTTGCCACATTTCAAATTTTTTATAAACATTGAAATTACTTTGGAAGTGGGATATTCAAGAGGTTGCAGCTGTCCTGAAGCTTTGTAGCATCATAGTAACCATCTTACCAAGGCATAGAACAATGGCCTTGAGTGTGACGTGTCCTCTGCTTCTACAGTTCAAGCTCCATAGAGGTGCGACTTATGGCCATCTTTAAGAGAGACAGTGCAGAAGCAAAAAGTCCTGCAGGTGACCTGCTGTCTTTTGATTCCAACAAAATTGAAAGTGAAGGAGTCCTTTATGGGATGACAGAGACAAGCAACAAGAAACCTATCTCACAGCTTTAGACCTCAAAAAGCTGATCAGCAGAGCGCTACAGGAAGAAAAATCCTTGCACGTGGGGACAATTCAGTTCACTGACGGTCAGTTGGCAATTTCATAGTTCTGGGTTTATCCTCATTCTGACAGAGAGACTAGGAGTTGTGAATGTGTCATGGTCACTGTAATTTTTATTGGGCCTTGTAGAATCTATCATTTCTGTGACAGGCACATCATGTATGGTATCATTTCTGTCTTTCCTCACTCCAATCTGTATCTCATTTGATGAGTCTTTGGTGACCACTTCACACCAGGAATAGCTCTAGGAGAAGCCAAGAATGTCAGTCAAGTCCAGTTCGACCACCCAGTAGAGCCCAGGGAGAGAGAGTAACCCTTGGACAGTTCTGTTCCCCTGGCAAAACCCAGATTCCCTTATTAGGAAATTGATCAAGTCCCAAAAGGAAACAGATGGCACATTCAAATTAGGGTTATGTGAGACTAGTTTGATAAAGGGACTATTTATAAAGATTTCCCTAATGTCCAAAGGAATAGGACAGTTCCTTGGGCCTAGAAGCAGCATGGGCCCATTACGACCTCCTAGCCTGAACGGTTGCCTAATGAACTAAGCCATCCCAAAAAACAGAGGGCAAGCAATCATTGACATATCCCATATAAGACAACCTCCTGGAGCAGAAAGTAGTGGGAAGAGAAGAGGAGCGTGGATCTAAAAAAGTCAACCAGATAATCAGGCACACTCAAATCTTCAGTGGGTGCCTGGAGGGACCCAGGAGCCTGGGATTCAACTCCTAAGTAGGCCCAGTACTCCTGGCTTAATAGATGGACAACCGAAATGCCATTTAGTGTGACATGGCATGAAGCTAGCATTCTCTTCCAGTTCTGTCTCTCTGGCGTCTATAGTCAAACTCAGCACTGAAAAGCTTCACAAAAACCTCTTGGTACAATGCGCAGGGTAAGTGAATCTCCTAGACAAGAAAAGGTGAACTTCAGACTCATCTCAGAGACCATCTGGTTTGTCTCTTTGTTGAATCCTCTAGGACAGTGGTTCTCAACCTTGGCTGCACATTAGAATCACCTGGGAATCTTTTTAAAATCCTGATTTCTGGGCCTCATCTTCTGGATAGGCTGTTTCTTTGTTACTAATGTTGTGGCCCCACCCCATAACAAAGAAACAGAATTTCCGGAGGATGAGGCCCAGAAATCAGGATGTTAAACAGATTCCCAGGTGATTCTAATGTGCAGCCAAGGTTGAGAACCACTGCTCTAGGAGGTTCTGAGAATCAGGCTTTGGTTTAAAAGTAGGACTCTGCAAATGGTTCTTGGTTGCAGTATTTATTTGAGCCAGTTCTGTTAGGTTTTGTCAGCTCAGTGATGTTTTCATCCTCACTGGCCTAGCCAATCAGCCTGTCTGCTTAGTCCAAATCTGTACAATAAAACTAAACACCCTAAAAATCCACCTTAATAATTGCTCTTATCACGTAAGCATGCAAGACACACCCCTTGCATCTGTCCTTCAATTTATCCTTCAGATCAATGACCCTTAGCTTATGTGATGACTTCTTAATGATCGGTTGCACCACTCCTTAAGAACTGGTTAGTGCCACACTTTCCACCCTAACTGTTTTACTGCCCAAACACAAAGGAAAGTGAGAAAAAAAGGAAAGTGAGAAAATAAAAAACACTCAAATCTTGTGATTTTTCATCCACAGAAATTGTTGGGTCATTGCCTGGCTCTGATCCCAACACCCAGTCAGTGCTGCCTACACTCCTTGCTGGTTTCACAAAGGTGAGTTTGTTGTCCTTTTGTTCTTCAAATAGAAACAAGGCCTCAAAAATATTCCAACAACAAAAAAGTCTGAACAGAGCAAACTCTCCTCTGCAGTACTTAGTGCTTTTTATAGGCAGTAGTTGATTACCCACTTTCTGTATCTGTATTCATAAAACACAGAAAATGTATATACACTTTAACAGCTATTAGGTCAATTTTGAAAATAAAATGTCTTCTAATAAACACTGCCTTTATACTTATTCAAAGGGTGTGTATACTTTTTTAAGGGACACCCTAAAATTTAAAGTTTCCTTCAATGTAGTCATATCTTTGTTTCAATTAGAGTCAAGATTTGCTGTTTTTGATAAAATAAACACATGTTCATAAACTGAAATACTTAAAGCAGAATATTTTATTTAACTTCCAGAAATAAACATAATTTATAAATTGGTTCTTAAGGTCTTATCTATGTACTGGTATTTATTTATGGGGATCTCATAAGTACAAAATAGCATCTTAGAAAGTAAAAATAATAAATTCAGTAATAGTTTTTATGTTTCATTTAAAGCTATGTTCATTTAATTTATGCCAAAAGTTGTCACTGGGGTATTCATAAATGAAAGTGCTAACTAAGCTTTATTGCCTCTTTAGAATTTATAAATTCAAACATGATAGACATAATTCAAAGTATTTCAGTTATGAGTTCACTCTGCATAGGCAGAGTCAATTAGCCACCCCAATAGAGTTCATATTACCACTGTATTGGTGCATGCATCCTGTTTAGGACGTATTTCTCTATCAGAACCTATGTCAGAATCCACAGTAGATTCAAGTCAACTAAACTGACTTGCTTAAATTTAAATGAAAAATATATATATTATAGCCCTTCTCATATAAAAAAAAAAGTCCCTTCTCCACATGTCTTTCTAAATTCATTCTCCAGGATGCTACTTTGAGTCCAGAACTTCCTCTTGGTCAACCCAGGCTCGAGACAGTGGACAGAGAAGGACACAGTCTACCTGGTGAGTTTTTCCTTCCCACAAAGTCTATGTTAGATAACAACATCCTCTTTGAGAAATCCATGTATGACCCTACCTCAAAGACCAGTGACAAAGCCCCCCTTGGCCCAGAGAAGCTTTCCTCACCCAGCACTGCCGACAGGACAGCAGTCCATTGACCCACCCTCCTCTGAAAAGGAAGACACCCTGCATGTCCTTCCCTCAGCTCTAGTCCCCAGGATCACAGAGAGCACTAGCACCCCTTCCTCATGGACCTGGGAAGAGAAACTCAAACCAAAGCAGCCTCAACAGTTACCCACACAGAACAGCCCTCCCTACTGGGCTTCAAATCTGAGAGTCCATCAGGACAAGGTAGGTCATAAGGCCCGAGTCCACAATGAGGGACTATGGCAACACAGGATTAGGCCTTCACAATCAGTATATGGATTCCTACTTGCCACATACAGGCTGACCATTTGATACTGTCTGCTCTGCTACGTGTGTTTCTTAGCACCGGTTAGGTCATATGTAATTGATCCATAAGGGTGTCAGCAAACATTTAAATCTTCTTGATTCACTTCTGAATTTCCAAACATGTTCATTTTTGAGGCAATAGGGTCAAACATGCTCACAATTGAAGAGAAATCTTTAATAATATATGAAGATCTTTAAAAAACCCACCTGAAAATTCTGAAGAAGAGTCTATTTGGTGCAAGAAGTAGCTGATTCAGTGGTTTCAGAAACACCTAAACTTTCCACTTTATACAGTTCTGTGATGAAATTGTAAGTAAAGATGTCTCTAAGGAAACATGAACCCCAAGATACAAGGTGGTTAAGGATACATTGTGGTTCGAAGTGCAAATGTCGGTGGAGATGTGTTATGGCTGATATTTTTAATAGGATTGTTCCTGTCTTAGTTAGAGTTCTTCTTTACAAAAGTCTACAGATTTTGAGTGTTCCATCTCAATCCTATTTTCCTCATAAACCTGTATGCAGTTAGTATGCAATTTTATGGAATACTACGTTTTTCACAAACACATACATGTCACAATAGCAGAACCACCTATACAGATTACATTTTATTTACATGATTACCAGTGAATACATGTTAACCAACATTTGTTACAAACCAATTCTGCAGTTAGTGGTTTAAAACAACAATAATTTATTTTTCCCATAAATCTGAAATGTGGGCAGGGACCAATGGCAACAGCTCTTCTCTGCCCCGTTATGTAAATGAGAGTACCTCCACTGATGTTGAAGATCTTTTTCCAGAATGTTCTCTACTTGGCTGGCAAATCAGTGCTCAGCCAGAGCTGTTGGCAGGGCTCTCATTTCTGCTCTATCTAGGCCTCTCCAGGGGCTGCTTGGGCTTCCTCACAGCATCACAGCTGGATGCATAAAGTCAGCGTTGCAAGAGACAGACAGCTGTCACTCTCTTAAGGGCCAAGAAATAGTGTCACTTGCTCACTTTCTCGTGACGAAGCAGCCAGGGAGCCCATCTTGATTCGAGAGGAGGGAACACACAAGTTATCTCTTGATTGGAGAGCTATCAAAGAATTTATGGCCAATTTTAATCAACCACATTTCACATCAACCACCACTATATTGATTTTTAAATCATTTGAAAGTTAGTTTGATAAAACAAAATTAATCTTTTGGTGAAATAATTGATATGAAGTGCTCACTGGATATAATAACAATATTATATCATAGAAACTTATTATAAGATCAGCATTTCAGATAGATTCATAAAAATAGTAGTATATCTATGATGAAAGTATTGTATTTTCAAAATTGCTTTACTGTTCTCATTTTATGTATACATTCCTTTTATTCATGAATATAGCATAGATGTAATCTAGTTAAGCTACTGTGTTTCACAGATGAGAAAACCAAGCCTAGAGATGTGAAGTCCTTGCTCAAGGTCACACTACAGCTGGTTGCAAAACCAAGGTCATTCAAGTTTCCTCCACGTATTATACTATGTTTGGCTTAGTATTATATATATATAAAATACTATATATATTTATATATATATACTCATCATTAAATTTATATATATATTTAACATATATATAAATTTATATATATATACTCATCATTAAATTTATATATATATTTAACATATATATAAATTTATATATATATACTCATCATTAAATTTATATATATATCTAACATATATATAAATTTATATATATATATATATATATATACTCATCATTAAAAATATATATTCTCTCAAACTTACTTTGCCTTCAAACCCAGCCTCTTCTTTCTCTATTTCATATGCTGTCTTTTTTATTTTTTATTTTTTTAATAGACTTCTGGGTCTTTACTATCTCACTTCCTAATCACCACAAAGTTTCACAAGTTTTCACTTCTAATCACAGATTACAGGGACAGAGTTTTCACAAATGGCTTCCTAATTAATCCATTTAGCAACCTCATTTCCATCTTCATTTTACTTGATGTTTCTGGTGTGTGGTGCTTGTTAACCACTCTCATCATGAAACTTTATTTTGGTTCTCACAAGTGACTTCCTTCCTGGTTCTCCTACTCCCTGACTGACTCCTCCTCAGTCTCCTGCACTGGGGCCTGTCACTAGGTTTTTGGTTTTTTTATAATTTGTTTATTAAAATCCTACCTTATTTTAAAAAACTGTGATGAATTACAGACATGCATAAAATACAATAAGATTTTATTTTTAAAGACTTGAATAACAATGGAAGAAAAGATAAAACAAAAATAAGTCAGATGACAGAGTAATGAAAATGCTTTGGAACTAGGTAGAGGTGAATTTACAACATTATGAATTTACAAATTTACAATTACTGGATAGTTAATTTTAAAGTGGCGAATTTTGTGTCACGTTTCACCTCGATATGTCTTTTTTAAAATCAGATGACTATATAGGGAAACTTGTGTACAAAATAAACTTGATAAAGCTCTTTCAACTTGTTTTAGGTGGTTGATGCATTTGGCTGGGAGCTTCTTAGCAGACTGTGCAATGAGGATAACACAAGTCATGTAATTTCGTGTGCTTGCTTTCAGCATGGTAATTGCTTAGGAGAAAGAATTTCTCCTAAGAATCCTCATAAGGAAGAGAATCCTGTCTGCCATTAACCTCCCTCTGTATAAAATCATTGTCAGGTGTTTTCTTTAAGGCCCTCACTAGAGATGTGTAATGAATGCCAGAGCCCAATTTACAGCACTTCTCTGAGGGGCTAGGTTCTGACAGTCCACCTTAATTCCAGGATTGATTTTAGAGTATCTAGAGGAATAAATGTGCTTCATAACATTCAGTCAATGCTCTATAAATAGATATTAGATCTCATAACTGAGTTTTTGATTAGTATTGACCAAGAAGCACTATATTTGCTGACATGAACCTAGAGTACAAATATTCTGTGGCCAATTAAAGGCAGATCCATATGCTTTCATAATCAGCCCAAGTGGGGATAGAAATGACTTATCCTAATGAAAAATGAAGTCCCTAACTAGGAAAAATTCTTGATAAAAAGGCATTTCCGTTACATACATGGAAATGGGAGGGGGGAGAACACTCTAGACAAGACTGAGTGTTCCTTCCTCATGGAAACAGTTCTGGGTCTCACCAAGGCACAGGTAAAGGACAACTAAGACTCCAGAGTTCTGCACCATGGAATTACTGAGGTAATTTTAGCCTGGAAGATTTTTAAGGTTAGTGTCACCAAACGCCCACGAAGCCATTAAAATCTTAGTAAAGTGCTCATAGAACTCTCTCGGCTTAAGCAGTTTAATGTAGTAGCTAATCCTCCTGAGATAAAGTACTGATAAAATATGCCCCTAGAACACTAAATGAATTGGTATCTTGTATAGAATTCTGAGGTCTTCTATTATTAATATTTTAGGGCAGTTTATCCCAACCCATTCTTTCTTGCAGGGCCAGTTACCTGTTAAAATTACTCCTGTTTCATATAAATAAAAGTCATAAACATATAGGAGAAACTCAACATTCTTCCTCCACATACATTCAATTTGTTCAAAAATAATATTAAACCATTAGGATAGAAATTTCTGTATAGTTTGTTTTAGGTGTGTGTAGGCAGCAATACATTTTTCTTTTTGCCTATTAGAACGATCATCTCATCTATCAAAAGAGAAGCTCTTTAGTGTTCTTCCAAATTACAGACTTTTTCACTTGCTAGACATTCCATTTGAAATGTCAGCCTTAATAAATTGCAACATTTTAAGTGGTGAAGAAGCAAACTTTAGGCAGAACTATCCCGCTGTCAAAAATTTTGTTTTTTATTCCCTTGTATTAGTTTGGGTTCTCCAGAGAAACAGGACCAATGGGAGCGCTTATACATGTATAAAGAGGTTTCATCTAAGGAATTGGCTCACGTGGTTAGGGAGGCTGAAATGTTCCAAGATCTGCAGTCAGCAAGCTGGAGACTCCGCAGAACCGATGGTAGAAGTCTCAGTCCAAGTTCTGGGCCAAAGGCAGGAGAAGGTCATGTCCCAGCTCAGACAGCCAGGCAAAGCATGGATTCTCCCTTACTCACCCGTTCTCGTCCTATTCCAGTCTCCAGAGGACTGTATGAAGCCCACCACATTGGGGAGGGCAATCTGCTTTACTAATCTACTGATTGAAATGTTAATCTCATCCAGAAACACCCTCACAGACACACAAAAATAATGTTTAACCAGAGTCAAAAAGGTTCACTTAAGTGGCAGTGGATCTCTGGGATGCTGTGCTCATTCGTTTATTCATTCAGCAGTTATTTAAGTTGTACGTATTAGGTGCAGGGGATAAAGCAGACACAGTTTATGACCATCACGGTCTGAGTCTTCCCTGAAACAGACCCTGAGCTGAGGATTTGATCATAAGTAGCTTGCTGCAGGGGTGATCCCAGGAAATGCAGTAAAGTAACAGGGAACTGAAACAGGGAAGGAATGGAAACCAGTACAGCCAATTCGCCCTGTGGCTGCTGGAGCTTATCCGTGGTGCGCTGGTGAATGTGAACAACCAATCTCAAAAAAAATAGTATATATATATATATATATATATATATATATATATATATATAAATTTATTATGAAAGTTTGCTGATACAGAGGATATTATAGCACACAATTTATAAATAACAAAATATGTATACTCTTTATTATTAATTCTATAAAGTCCATTGATTCTCCTAAGAAAGTAATATTTAAACTGAGATCTGAGTGGCAGGACGGCAAACATTAAAATTGGAGAAGGATGGTAAATTGGGGAGTTTGGGCAGAAGAGAATGGCTGAAGCTGGCATATTGAAGGGAAGTGAAGAACCCCAGTGTAGCCAGAGCACAAAGAATTAGAAGTAGAAAACAATGAAGGTCTAGAAACAGAGCTTTATAAGCCTTGTCAAGAATCATTAAACAGTTTTAAGAAAAGGAATGACACATGTAATTTAAGTTGGAATAGATCTTCTGCCTGCATTGTGGAGAATTATTTGGAGGTGGGCATATACAAGTAATCGATTAGAAGAGCAATCCAGGCTAGAAATGGTGACAACTTGGACTTGAGTGATAGAAGAGAGGCTGACAGAGGTGGATTGATTTGAGTAGTATTTAAGAGGTAAACCATTATGAAGAATTCTGAGGCCATGAATAGCTTCATCAAGGAAGGCTGGCCTGATTAATGAGCAATATCTGTTAGAGGCTAATCCGTGGGACGGGGTAATATATGTGTCTGCAGTGTCAGCACTAAACCAGGGACTGGTTTTGGCCACGCCTCTCACTGTCCAAAATATTGCCTTCCTGTTACCACTTTATGATCGTGAGACTAGTAAGCACTGCCAAGAAATGTCAGCTTTCACTGGTTCTCGGATCTGTGACATGGTCCCTTTTAATATTTCCATCCATTTTGGTTGGCTCACATTTCCACAACTAGGAAGGCTAAGTATCCATTATTAGCAGTGCTTTTTATTGATCTGTCCAATATTTTACAAAGAAGAGAAAAGGAGAGGTCGATAAATACAGGAAACTATGCCACATGAATAGATAAATATAATGATTTATGAGGACTCAGAAATTCTCTTTGAGACCAGCTTTAGGAAACTATTTCCAAGGTTACTTTAAATCTATAGAGCTAGTAGCATAGCACTTGACCCTCCTATGCATCCCAATTTAAATGATTTTTTAAATATATTGTTTTATTGATTTCAGAGAGGGAAAGGAAGAGAGAAGAGATAGAAACAACAATGATGAGAGAGAATCATTGATCCCCTGCCTCCTGCACACCCCCTACTGGGGATCAACCTGCAACCCAGGCATGTGCCCTGCAGGGAGTCAAACCGTGACCTCCTGGTTCATAGGTGGACGCTCAACCACTGAGCCACATAGGTCGGGCTACCCATCCCAATTTAGAGGTTCCATTCTAAAAGCCTAGTGGTTTGGGTTTTTAATTCTAGGGTTTTGGCATCTGTCATATTATTTTACTTTCAGTTTAGCATCTACATTCCATCCCTTCTCATTTCTTGGATTTGTATCCTCCCCCTGTAGCTGAGATGCCAGCCCCTCCGCAGTGCCAGGCTCAGGGAGAAGGGTTCTCCACACCACAGAGCCCTGAGGAGCCCCGCAGGCATTATCTGGATGCCTCGGGGCTCAGTTCTGTGTCCTTTCCCACTGGGGGGAGCTGAAACAATTAGCATAAACCTATTGAGCACTGGTCCCTGGATCGTCCCTTTGTGAAAAATAGCTTTAATGACAAGGAAAATGTCTCTGCATGAATAAACCCTTAAATGCATTTTAAAATTAAGCCATTATGGCCATTTTAACAGAAATCTTAGCTTAAAAACATCCCTCATTTACCAAATGTGAAAAATTGAGAAAGTGCTCAGAAAAAAAGACAAAAGGAAGAAAGAGATTAAGGTGACCTTGATGGGGGAAATATGGGAGGAAATACATCGCTGTCAAAAACGCAATCGCATCTTTAGGATAAGAGTGCACCGTCACAGATGCCTGTGATGTTTCCAAGGCCTAGATTTAGGGATAAGTTAAAATGCCATGCGGGGAACTCAATACCACTGCATTAGCATTGCTCAGCAAGCAGAGAGAATGGCTCTGAGAAAAGATTACATTTACCCTGAGCCACAGTGCACTTTCCATTTATTCTCTCTATTTGAGACCTACACACACGAAATAAGCACAATGTAAGATTTATCTATAAAATATAGAGACTACTTTGAATTTTTTATGTAGACTAAACATATATATATAGAACTGCTTAGATCAGAGGAGAAGAACATCAGGGAGAAGCAGAGGCATCAAAGAAGGCATCCCTGGAGCTTTCAGTGGGTCCCGTGGTGCACACGACTTTGCTGAAGGGAAGGGAATGACTATGCAGGTAGAACACGTTTCATAAGCAAAGAGGCAGAGGGTGGAGTGAGATTCAGAGAGGAATGCAGATAAATAAGTAGAGAAAGGATATGTACTAAGCAGGGCCTTCAAGTTGGGGGGAGAGTTTCTTCTGAGTTTTCAGGAAGTAAAGGGGGGTGATGACAATGGAGCTTAGGAAAGTCAATCTGCCACAGGTTGGTGCATAAAAAGCAGGGCAGTGAGGGGTTTGTCCCACATCTGGGGGGAAGCTTTGGGGGCAGAAATGAGGGGAGGAGCAGAAGGAGGAGAGAAGAAAGAAGAGACACAGATTTATTTTTTTAAATAAAATAAACCGGAGACAACTTTGGCTACTGGTGGATGGAGAAGAGTCTGGATCACCGTGTGGTTGAACACTTCCACGTCACGTATGCTGTACATGAGACACCCTGGAATTTAAAACCTAATGGAACACGATGAGCAGCATTCTCTCTCTCTCTCTCTCTCTCTCTCTCTCTCTCTCTCTCTCTTTCTCTCTCTCTCTCTCTCTCCTTCCCATTCTCCTCTTTCTTTCTTTCTTTGAAAAATCAGTACAAGTCAGAGAATAGGGGTTTTTGATATATATTTGGGAAGGGCCCACTTAAATGGTTTGAACTTTATATAGAAGTGAGTTGGATTTTACATAGAGGTAAGGTAAATGTTCAGTATATGTATTAGTCAGGGTTCTTCAGAAAAACAAAACCAATATGGGGTGTGTTGGGGTGGGGGGGAGAATGATGATGATGAGAGAGAGAGAGAGAGAGAGAGAGAGAGAGACTAAGGAATTGGCTCCTGTGGAGTCTGGCAAGTCCAAAACCAGCAGGGTGCATTAGCAGGCTGGAGACTCAGGGAAGAAGTTTGCTGCCAGAATTTTTATTCCCTCTGGAGAAGTCTTTTTTTTTTTAATTAAGAACTTCAGTTGATTGGATGAGTCTCGTCCACATTATGGTGGTTAATTTAATTTATACAAAGTCTACCAATTTAAATGTTCATCTCATCTTACTGGTAAAAATACCTTCACAGAAACATCTAAAATAATGTTTGACCAAATATCTGGGTACTGTGGCCCAGCCAACATGACACATAAACTTAACCATCACCGTAGGTCTGGGATGAGCTCAGTAGGGTAGGTAAGAAAGAGGGGGCGCTTCATACATTAGGACAGCAGGAAAAAAATGCAAAGCCAGGATTAGAAGAGGCAGAATCAGGTCATAGCTCAACAATTCATCTGGCACAAAGAGCACGCAGGGCTGCCTGACGGATTGCCCTCAGTCACAGTGTAGCAGGTGTGCTTGTCATTAGTAACAATAGGTAGTCAGCATTTGGAGAACTGGAAGGAGCCCCTGGTAGAAGAAGAGGGTGCAGGAAATGGAATGAGACCACAGAGACAGTTGCCCAGAAGAAAGCCATGGGGAGAGAAGCACAGAGGTAACATGGCTAGCTGGTCAAAGTGGCATCTCACTCATTCCAGTCACCTATGCCCACTGGATAGCACTTCTCAAGTGTTCATAGCTACAAGGATTTCTGCTTCATGTACCCTTATCTTTTTGTGTTTCTTTGTGTGTGTTTTTAATATATTTTTATTGATTCAGAGAGGAAGGGAGAGAGAGAGAGATAGAAACATCAATGATGAGAGAGAATCATTGATCGGCTGCCTCCTGCACACTCCTACGCCCCTCACCCCCACTGGGAATCAAGCCTGCATGGGCCCTGACTAGGAATCGAACCATAACCTCCTGGGTCAATGCTCAACTACTGAGCCATGCCAGCTACGCTTATCTTGACCCACACAAGGTAACATCAGAATCTGGATGGGAAGGCAAATGTTTCTGCCCTACTTTTGCCCATTTCTACAGAGAATGGGAAGCAACGGTTGTGCAAATGGCTTGAGGCCAGACAGAGCCAACTCTGAAACTATGGGGAAGGAATGTCACCATGGGTCCTGTTATGGAGAATTGTAGTTTTATAATACGATCAGCATTTTAATCAAAGAAACAACTCTTGCATTGAGAGAAAGTGACATCTTAGCAATGCTAAGTTAGGAATAGCAAGATTATTTATAAATGGATTGAGGGGCATGGATGGAAACTCTCATGACTAATTTCCTTTAGTCTTTAAGTTTTGAGAAGGTGAAACTGCATTTCCGAAGCATCAGTAGATTACAAATTACAGGCAGTGGTCAGCTTATACTAGTAGAAGGGGAGTCTACACAGGTCACAGAGCAAGTTTCTGTAATTGTCATGCCCTCCTGCTCAAAGTGACCAGTCACATCATCCACCTGACCTTAAAAAATGTAAATGTCAGGAAAATGAGATCTTCATGCTTAAATAGATCTGATTAATCTCAGAGAGAATTTAACATCTTTTGACCATTGAGCAAAACAAGTGATAAGAGAATTTTCAGTTTCTCTTCTATTTTTCTTGTTTGGCAATGAATGAGATAGAAAAATAACAACTCTCCGTTGCTATTTGGCAAGTTTTCTGTATTGTCAGATTAAGTACTTATTTATCTGTGAGTGTTTTTTTAATTATATCTTTAAATTCTCAATCCAGATTTTCATCCTGTAGGATGACAAATTACCATTGACTTGGGTCTTTAGATGAATGTATGCAGTAATTTTAGTCAGGATTCTCAGTTGTCTTTATGTGACATTCCTGAATGATCTTCCAGTAAATTTCTTCAACTTTGAAAGCCAGAGACACTCAAGGGTACTAAGAAAATTGTGGTCACCACTTTTTATAAACATCTTTTGTATGTGAAATTTAAATAGAGGTAGTTAGACATGATGCTTTATTCAAAAATGGAGCAAGAAATATTACAGCTGGGAGGATTGGGCAGTGGAGAGGAAGAGGAAGGCCAGGAGAGGAGAAATGAGATAGAAAGACTTCAACTGAAGTAGCTAAAAGGACCTTTTAGTTGTGGGAAATATTTGTTTTAATCGGGGGATCTGGAGGACAACAAAACAGAAGCTGAACAAGGGTAGAGACCTTGGGAATAGAAGAGTAGAAATGCAGGGGCTTCCTGAAAGGGAGGCTGTGGCTGCAACTCAAGCATTTTCCTGGGAGAATCATTAAGAAAGATTAACATTTGATGGAGGGCCAGGAGTAGGAAAGAGCGCCAAGGAGCTCAGGGAAAGGAGAAAAGCAGAATTTTTTTTTTAATTAAATCTTTATTGTTCAGATTACATTTGTTCCTCTTTCCCTCCCCCCCATAACTCCCCTCCTTCCAGTTCCCGCCCCACCCTCCGCCCTCACTCCCCACCCACTGTCCTCATCCATAGGTGCACAATTTTTGTCCAGTCTCTTCCTGCATCTCCCATTCCCTTTTTCCCCCCAAGAATAGTCAGTCCATTCCCTTTCTATGTCCCTGATTCTTTATAATCACCAGTTCATTCTGTACATCAGATTATTTATTCACTTGATTCTTAGATTCACTTGTTGATAGATGCATGTTTGTTGTTCACAATTTGTATCTTTACCTTTTTCTTCTTCCTCTTCTTAAAGGATACCGTTCAGCATTTCGTATAATACTGGTTTAGTGGTGATGAACTCCTTTAGCTTTTTCTTATCTGTGAAGCTCTTTATCTGACCTTCAATTCTGAATGATAGCTTTGCTGGATAAAGTAATCTTGGTTGTAGGTTCTTGGTATTCAGCACTTTGAATATTTCTTGCCATTCTCTTCTGGCCTGCAAAGTTTCTGTTGAGAAATCAGCTGACAGTCTTATGGGTATTCCCTTGTAGGTAATTGAGTCTCTTTCTCTTGCTGCTTTTAAGATTCTCTCTTTGTCTTTTGCTCTTGGCATTTTAATGATGATGTGTCTTGGTGTGGTCCTCTTTGGATTCCTTTTGTTTGGGATTCTCTGCGCTTCTTGGACCTGTAAGTCCATTTCTTTCACCAGGTGGGGGAAGTTCTCTGCCATTATTTCTTCAAATAGGTTTTCAATATCTTGCTGTCTCTCATCTTCTGGCACTCCTATTATTCTGATGTTGGTACGCTTGTAGCTGTCCCAGAGGCTCCTTACACTATCTTCACACTTTCGGATTCTTTTTTCATTTTGCTTTTCCAGTTGGGTGTTTTTTGCTTCTTCGCATTTCAAATCTTTGGTTTAATTCTTGTGCTCCTCTGGTCTGCTATTGGGTATAATATTCTTTATTTCAGACCATGTATGCTTACTTTCTAGTTTCTTTATCATAGCATCGAGGGTCTCATTAGTTTTCGTGAGGCTCTCCTCAAGTTTATTGCAAGCCCTCAAAATTGCGATTTTTAGCTCCATATCCTCCATTTCTGTCATGTTTTTTTGTCTCCGCATCTTTTATGCTTTCTTGGTGCACCCCCTTGTGGTCTTTGTGCACAGTCTTGTTCTAGTTAAGCCTTAATTGTTGTAGTTAATACTAGAGGAATTTGACCACCAGGCTGACTGGCTGTGAGAATCAGCTGTGTGGAAAACTTCTGTCCTCTGGGGAGGTGCTAATCTAGCCTTTGCCTGAGGCGATCCAGCAAATGGCTCTGCGCAGGGCTTGGGCGGGGCGGGGTCAACAGGGCGTGCGGAGGGAGCAGCTATGGCTGCTCTCAGTCCGTCCCCAGGGGCTCCGCCTCTCTGTCCCAGCAACCGCTGCAAACCTCGGAGGGACCGTAGCCAGACCCACTTCTCCCGTTTGAGTCTGGGTCCCCAGAGACTCGCCCGGATCTGGAGCCCAGAGTCTGAGACTCCCTCCTGATTGAAAACAACAACCGCGCCCTCAGCCACCAGCCTGCTTTGCGCGCGCACCACCGTACCTTTAAATTTTCCACACTGCGCCTCCTCTGAGCCTCGTAATGCTGTTGTTTTTCCTTCTAGTTGAAGAGTCTCTCCTCAGCCAGCTAGAACGGACATCTGGTTGATGTCCGTTCTGTCTTTTAGTTGTATTTTTGAAGTGGTTGTTTGCGGCAGCAAACTCCGGTGTTTACCTATGCCGCCATCTTCGATTCTCCCGGAGAAAAGCAGAATTAACTCAAGGAAGCAGATTCATCTTTTAAGTAGGACAAAGCCGCACTGCTCCCGTGCCGTGTGCCTGTGATTGGCTAACTCTCTTGTAAACTTTACTCATGATTCCCACATTGCTCTAAGGGGCAGAGTCCTTTTAATGGCTCCCGTGGAAATAAGAGTGAAAATTTAAGCAAGACTTTACCAACAGACTGATGTTCAGGAAGAAGACCTGCCCATCCTCCTGGGGATGACAGAGAGGGTAAGACTTGTGGGAGCCTGACAGTCTGTGTTTCATCCCAGCTGAGCCTTTTCACTTAACGCCTCTGTCAATGAAGTTTGTTCTTCTTAGGCAAAGAGAAAGTTAAGCATAACCAAAGAAAACCAGGAAATGAGTACTGCCTTGCCTAGGCCCTAACTGCCTTAATAGTCGTTATGGAAAATGGAACTGCTACTTGAGTCATCTATGAGTGTCCAGAATTCCTGGATTTTTTTTTTTTTTAAGGAAAAAGAAAAAATGATTTTGAGAATATTTTTCTTATATTTAGTTCTATGTAAAAAGTCTCATTTCTGGAACAATTTAATCCATGCTTCATCATATCCAAAAGATATGAAACTCTCCTGTTTCCATGAGAATCATCTGAGGTTTTGTTGGTTTGTAGGCTTGTTTTGTTTTTAAGTTTATAGCCTTCACATATAAACTAGTGAATTTCTCCCCCGGGAAGTCTCATTTTCTCTCCTCATTGCTAAGTTGTCTGCTTCCTCTTATGAAACACAGGCTGGTGAAGAGATCCAGTCTGACATGTTACGCAGCTTGGAGCAATGTCCCCACAATGGTCATTTTCAGCCCTCAGTTTTGATACCCACTTTGCTTAAAAAGAACAAGTTGTATTACAAGTGTCATTCTCTTCTACTCTCAAGGCATTTTCCCATTTCAAATTTTCTCGGCAAACCTATAATCTCAATGAAGTATCTTTATGCAGATTCCTATCTAGGCCTTTGTTTGCAGTGACTTCACCACCAATCCAAAGCCAACGTACTCAGCATTTGATCGAGCAGGTGTTTTTCCTCAGACTTTATTATAATAACTAGAAGCCCATTGCAGGAGGATTCCTGCAAGAATAGGGCTTCCTCAGGCCGATCGCACCACCAAGCCGACCTGCCCAGGGCCGCTCACGGGGGTCCCGGCTGGGGGCGGGGCTTAGGTATTGCGTTCCAGGCAGCAAGCCCCGTCACCCAGGGCCACACACGGGGGTCCCAGCTGGCAGCGGGGCTTAGGCGGCATACGGGGGCAGCTCACACTGGCCCGCCCTGCCTGCAGTATGCAAATTAGCCGCCATCTTTGTTGGCAGTTAATTTGCATATCACACTGATTAGCCAATGGGAGGCGTAGTGAAGGTACAGTCAATTACCATGTTTGTCTATTATTAGATAGGATTTTTAAAAATATAGTTTTATTGATTTCAGAGAAGAAGGGAGGGGGAGAGGGAGATAGAAACATCAACGATGAAAGAGAATCATTGGCCCTAACCGGTTTGGCTCAGTGGATAGAGCGTCAGTTTGCGGACTGAAGGATCCCAGGTTCGATTCCGGTCAAGGGTATGTACCTTGGCTGCGGGCACATCCCCAGTATGGGGTGTGCAGGAGGCAGCTGATCGATGTTTCTGGCTCATTGATGTTTCTAACTCTCTATCCCTCTCCCTTCCTCTCTGTAAAAAATCAATAAAATATATTTTTTTAAAAAAGAAGAAAAAAGAAAAGAAAGAGAATCATTCATCGGCTGCCTCCTGCACACCCCACACTGGGGATTGAGCCAACAACAGGGCATGTACCCTGACCTGTAATCGAACCTCCTAGCTCATAGGTCGATGCTCAGCCACTGAGACATACCCACTGAACATAATTTTAAGACCTCTAATCTAGTCTGACTGGTGTGGTTCAGTGGTGAGGTGTTGTTGTTTTTTTACCATAATGGTTCTATTAACTTTCTTTATTTGGTTCACAATACAGGAGGATACTTTGTTAAGTATATATAGGGGCACACAATTTTCCTTTTGCCTCAGGATCCAATAGATTCAGCACAAACAGAACTAAGTCTTGCTAAAAGCACCTTCTATAAGCAGAACTGCTCATGAAAATTTGTCCAGCAGTTGGTGCCAGATATCGGAGTAGAAGTAAAATAGTCCAAACAAAAACATAAACAATATAGATAAGGTATTTAAAAGGATGACAAGATAATTTGTGGTAAATCACTCAAGCATTATGTTGGATGAGAAATGTATTGATTTTTCCATGCGTTTATTGAAATATAACTTCTTTTCAGTAGGGTTCTGGAGTCAGCTTTTTATTGCCCCTTCCCTAATGACTCAGCCAGTCTATTTAAGATTATAGGCTCTGATATGGCCCGACCTGGAAAATGCTGGCTGCCGTGTGCCTTGCCTGGGTTGGCCTGGTGATTCTGCTGCTCTCTGTCTGCTTGCCCATCCCAGCTGCATCCTGGGCCCCTGTGCCCTCTGCCAACTGCATCTCCTCTGCCAGGCCTTCCCCTTTTTGGTGGGAAGGTTCCCTTCCTTAGTTGACCCATAGAAGTCAGAATCTAACCACACAAAAAAACCCAAGAAACTACTTCAGGCATGAGATTGCCGTTTTTATAGGTCAAACAGTTGAATATCAGCAGTTTTTAATGTTTCAAACTAATATTAAAGAGAGAGAGAGACATTGATGTGAGGCAAACATCAATTGATTGCCTGCCTGACCTAGATATGTGCCTAGAGAATTGAATGCAGGGAGTGGGTTACTCAGCTGGAGGAGGAGCTTACCAGCCAGATAGGAAAGAGAGCTCCCAGAGATCAGGAAGAGCAGGTGCTGCCACCACTCCTGCCTAGAGAGACAGAAGAGGGAGAAGGTATTACCAGCATCCAGGGGGAAGCTCCCCTGAGGAAAGCTGAAGCCTGGAGTGCCTATCCAGAGGGAACTGGAGACACAGAGGAGATGAATTGTTGCCAGAATAGAGTCTTGAGGCACAGAAGGAGGAGGAGAAATAGCCCCCACTCTTTTCTACCCCTGCCCACCAATGCTCCTGTTGACCAAACCTAGCCAGAAACCAGAGGGTTCAGAGGCCTTTCAAATGCAACCTACAGGAATCACCCTCCGCCCCCACATCCCTAAAACTGAGCAAAAGGAAGGGCAAGGGCTGCCTGAGAGAAACCAAACCAGGTCAGCTCAGAGCCCATTCCATTAAGGGGTCCCACCAGCAAGAAGCAATATGCATTTATAGTGACATCATGAAATATGACTCACCTGGCAGCAACCAAGAGCTCTTGCTATCCAACCACTTCATTTCCAATGTTGTGAGAGCCACCACACACAGGTCTTTGTACTTCAAAAGTATCTCCTTATTGTTCCCACTTCATTAAAAACAAGAGGCTTTCTCCCTATGTATTCAGTAATTTAAAAGTTGCTTGCTTTCCCAGGAAAATATCTCCTTGTGTACCTAAATCTATCAGTTTTGTTATCAATTCTGAAAATACATATTTATCAGTTATAGTTATCCATTTTAGTTGCCCTTGAATTGAAGCAATTCCACTCTCTGTGAGAGAGAGAGAGAGAGAGAGACATCGATGTGAGAGGTAAACATCAATTGATTGCCTCCCTGACCTAGGTATGTGCCCTGACTAGGAATTGAACCTGCAACGTGTGTGTGTGTGTGTGTGTGTGTGTATGTATGTATGGGGTAACACCCCAACCAACTGAGCCACTTGGTCAGGGCACACTCTCCAACTTTTTTTTGTTAAATATATTTCTTTATTGATTTCAGAGAGGAATGGAGAAGGAGAGAGAGATAGAAACATCAATGATGAGAGAGAATGGTTGATTGGCTGCCTCCTGCACACCCCCTACTGGGGATCGAGCCCGCAACCCAGGCATGTGCCCTTGGCCGGAATCGAACCTGGGACCCTTCAGTCCACAGGCTGAAGCTTTATCCACTGAGCCAAGCTGGCCAGGGCTCTCCAACTTTTTATACTAACTCTTTCCATGATTTTGTTTTCCTCTACCCCAGTCAGACAAATGGATGGAGGGATGGGTGATAGAAGGTGGATCAATGTTAATGACAATGATGAGGTCCTGGATTTTAAATATGGGGATGCTTCCAGCATTGTTTTTGGTGACAGTGAGAATCATAGAGTGCTCTGGCTGGTGCAGAGTCATAGATACAAAATGTGAACCTCATCAGTGTAACACTTTATCTCCTCACCATGGTTAAAATGTTCCATTAAAAGTGAAAGAGATGATTTGCTCAAAAAGATAGCAATGCTTCAGGCATTCTTCATGACAGGTTAGGAGAATTTGAATACATTTTCTTTATTCAGATAGTAAATAATAAACTCTCGCATGAATTATTCAGGATTTCTTCTTCATTGTCACATTCCCTATGCTTTCAGCCTTAGCAGGATACTACAAATCTTACCCCTACACCACCTACAATGGCCTATGGAATTGAATTTTTTAATAGCTTAATGTTATAATTTATTCAGATATAGTTCATTACTCTTAATAAATCTTGCAGATTCTTCAAAATCTTGTGTAAAATTAAAGCAGCTGAAATATTATACTTTAGATAGAATTGACAATACCAAGAGCTTGAAATTAACCAGACATCTAATCCACTAAAGACAGTGCGGGTGCTTTTTGCAAATCACCTGAGGATCAGTGGGGCTTAGAAATTTGAATTTGAAATCATTCCAACTGGCACTATTCATGTATCCCCCCAAAAGCCCATGCTTCCAAACTATCTTTTAAAAACAGAAATTTAGAAACAGACTCTTACATTCTTCTCTTCTTTGTACACGATGATTCCCTCTGATAGCTGATAGAATATGATGAAATCCAGAAGTAGCCTCAAAATATGTATTGTCAGAACCAACTTTCAGCATGCATTGAGGCAGGAATGGGTTGTTTTTAAGTGGCTGAAATACAAATATCTTTTGCAACCATAACTTGGCAAAAGCCACTAAAAACTATCATACTGGTGCTCTCCCTGTGAGGGATTTATGTTCCATTAAGAAGTAAGCAAAGCAAGATGTTAACCAGCTGGAATTGACAACATCCTGGAAATTCAAACATGCGTTTTAACATGTGTTTGCTTTTTTAACAAGTTCTATAGATATACCGCAGAAAATGTCATGTTTTTTCCAAAGTGGCATTCATTGATATAAAAAGCATTTTAAATGTCAAATGGAAGAACTTTCCTAAAGGAACTTCAATGTGACCACATTACAGATTTCTTCCTCTTCAGAGTTCAAAGCTACTGCCTAAAGTTGAATTTCTTTGCCTTTAATTAAATTCATTTTATTATTTTTTTAAATATATTTTTATTGATTTCACAGAGGAAAAGAGAGGGACAGGGAGAGAGCGATAGTAACATCAATGATGAGAGAGAATCATTGATCAGCTGCCTCCTGCACGCCCCCTACTGGGGAGCGAGCCGCAACCGGACATGTTCCCATGACTGGAGTTGAACCCGGGACCCTTTTGTCTACAGGCCAACACTATCCACTGAGCCAAACCAGCTAGGGCTAATTAAATTCATTTTAAAGAAGAGTTCCCCTTTTATGGACTTCAACAGATTTTGGTGTTCAACCTAAATGTCCATAACTCTTCTTGACCCAAGTCTTTACCAGCAAAATATAAGAAAGAGGCGCCTGTGGATAAAGTAGGAACTAAGAGGGTTTAGGGCAGGAGAACATGTTTTACAGCCTCTTCTGGGGCAGATCCAGGCTCAACTGCATCACTGGACTTCAGTCAATATAAATTTTCCCACAACAAACTGGAAAATCTATCTATCCCCTGCCAGTATTCTCAGACTTCTCCTGGGCACAGAATCCCTGGAGAGCTTGTTAAAACAGATTGCTGGGCCCTTCCCCGTGTTTCTGATTCACTAGGCCTGGGGTGGGGCAAATTCGATTTCTAACAAACTTCAGGTGATTCTAATGCAACTGGGAGGCCTCAGGCACATTGAGAAAACCACTGCTCCGCAGCGATGAAGGCCACTATACCTTACATTCGGGCTTTAACATTTTCAAAGCTCCCTCATGCCTTTTTATGTAATTAACTTAGTTCTCCAGCATGCCATGAAATGCACAGGATAGCTGCTATTCTCTCCATTTCCTAGATAATAACTGAGAAACACTGAGGCTTTCCCCTCCATAGCCCCTGTCACAAATGAAGACAACCACCATCAATGAAAGTGCCCCTCCCCAGGCTGGACACCTATAAGTCACCCCAGATTTTTTTTCTCACACCACTCATATCTAGCCATTGTCCAAGTCAGGATGTTTTTACTATCTCTCTTTCGGGTATCTTGGTCTCTTCCATATTTGAGCTTTTGCATACAGGATGGGGCAAAAGTAGGTTTATAGTTATTTCAATGGAAAACAATACAATAATTAATAAATGATAATACAAAAATAAACTGTGTTTCATTTACTCACAGCTGTAAACCTACTTTTGCCCAACCCTGATATATTTTCCTCTTCTTGATAACCTTGCTATTCATGTTTAAAAATTTCTGGGAAAATGTTTCACAGGATTTGATATATAATATTAAGTCAGGATGAGTAGACCTTTTATAAATATCTAATATAGTTTGTTCTCTTTTTAGCATTTGAAAACCCAATTTCTCCTTCAAATTTGCTCATATTGTGGTACTTCTTTTTTTAAAGTCCCCATTCTGGAAGTGTGCAATTGTGTCTGAAATTATGTTGCTTGAAACACATGAGACATGGTCTTCATGTGGGAACCTGAGCAGCTAGTCCGCCAATGCACTGTGGACTCACATGCCCATTTCTCATACTGCATTCAACTTGCTTATTCTTCTCACAAGTACCGTGGCTCTTCAATCTTTCCATTTCCACTTGGTTCATTAATTTCTGCACCAGCCTCTTCAAGACCTGGGGTTTAAACAGGGTGAGCAGCTCTTCGGAGAAAACGTTATTGCTAATAAGATGCAATTGCTCTTTTATTGTGATGCTTTCTGAGGAATATAAACAGACTCACAACTGTGAAATGCACTTGATGTAATTTTCCTTAACTCACAAGCCTGAAGTCTGTGTTTTCAATGTAAAAAGGCCTCTCTGCCCCCTTGCTTAGAGATGGCTCATGTCCCAGCTCACGGACTCTCCCTAACGGGAACGGAACCGAGAGGGGCGACCTGTCAGCAGGCCTCCCACTCCCAGCACTTGAAGACAGTTATATCACCGGGAAAATAGGATTTGGTGACTTAGAGGTTCATTATTTAAAAGTGAAAGGCTGGTCCTTTTGTTTTATATCACAGATCAGTAGACCCATGTGGCCCTGATTGGCAGGGTCATGGCTTGTGCTGTAAGCAGCTGTGAGGCAGCAGCGCCCCTTCACCAGATGCCCCCCTCCCCTCTTTCCTTCCAACTCCTTACAACACATGTTAGATCCAGCATCTTGCTATGATACCTGTTGTTCTTTAAGACCATGGGTGTATTGCCGCAGTAACTATATAGTCTTAAGTACCTCATCACTGGCACTATATTAAGAGTTTATTCATCTTTCTACGACTCAGTTTCTGTATCTGCGCAGTGGAGGTGATAGTACCTCATAATTTGTATGTGACCTTTAGATATGATGACCTACACAGAAGGTGCCCAATAAATTGGAGCTATTGCCACATATTCAGCTACTATAAGCACCAGGGAAGTGTTTATCTTACTCGTTACTATTGTCCCAGTGCCTTACCTGGCAGATGGTAGGTATTTGGTAGTTCTGTTGAATGAATGTAAGCATGCATAATGAATGAATGCATGAAGCCCCGACAAAGAGGGAAACATGAACAGCGTTTGGCTTTTGTGGAGAAATGAAATGGATATGTTAAGAAAACTGAGTTTTAATGCTGAGCCTGCCATAAGTTAGTTTTGAGAAGGACTTGTAGGTTTTCTCAGCCTCAGATTCTTTATCTGTAGATGGGGTACAGTGCCTACCTTGCCTTTCTCAAAGAGCTGATAATAGGCAACTGTATATAAACATTTTTAAATGAGCATAGGGAAAAGAAAGCAATAACACAATATGCCAGCAATGAGAGTGTGCATTGGGACCCATTAAAAGGAAGGATGGAGAAAGCACAAAAATGCATAATCTTGGATGCCAAGGCTCCCTGGAGCTGCAGATGAGCTGCACTGCGTGTGAATGAGACAGTCAGGAGAAAGGGGCCTGACACAGCAACATAGAAGCAGAGGAAAGAGAACCAGGACAAAGCAAAGAAAGGTTTATTAAGTATTTAAGTAACTGATGCTGAATCAAATAGTGGGAAAAGGTTTGGTTAGATATGGGGAATAAGTTACAAATTTGTATGCAATGTAAATACCTTTTATAATCCTATATAATAAAACCCTAATATGTAAATCGACCAAGCAGCAGAATGACCAGTCACTATGATGCGCACTGACCACCAGGGGGCAGACGCTCAAAGGAGGAGCTGCCCCCAACCGGACAACCATACCGTCTGCCCCCAGAGAGGGAGGTGACCAACGGTGGTGGTGGCAATCAGGGGGCGGGGCTGGCCAGCGAATGCCCAGCCTGTCGCCTCCCACAAACTAGCAGTCGAACATCCCCCGAGGGCACAGGCCGGGCTGAGGGACACCCTCTCCCCCCACCCCCACCCCCATGCATGAATTTCATGCACCAGGCTTCTAGTATGTATTAAAACCTTTGAAGATCATTTTGGATAATATATGTAGAAATACTTTGCAAAGTATAAGATGTCAGATAGGAATAAAATTACTTGGTATTTTTTAGCAAAGCCATCTAATTAGTGAGTATACCATGAAATCACTTAAAACTTTGAGATTGGGAGTATTAACAGTTCCTGCTTAACAAAGACTCAACATCTTCCCCATCGAAACTACTAAGAATGCCATGAGATGGGGTGGAAATCACAAGGCTTCACAGGTTCCTATTGGACATTAGGACTTTTATCCACCTCGAATTCCTTATGGAATGAAGTAAGGTTTTAATAAATAAAATATATGCTTAAGTCTTTGGCAATAATCTTAATGTTCCAATTTCCAAACAATTAGAAAAACTTTAAGAAGAGACTGATTAAGTCAACTTATAATCTCTTTCAGATAGTTTGATCTTTCTTTATACCTTAAACTAAAGGAATATTAATACACAACATTGTTAATACACAGGCATTCTATTCATAATTTACTGTATGTTGTACATCTTAAAGTAGCAACTTGCCTTTGATTTACCAAGACTTTCTTATATACCAGGTCTCCAAGTGCACTGGTTCTCAACCCTGGCTGCACCTGGGCATCACCATGCCTCTTTTCAAACTCACAAATGTAGGGCCTTCCCAAGGGCCTCCGATGGTCTCGTTCAATTTGTCTGCGGAAGAGCCCAGACACTGGTCGAGTTCTGTAAGCTTCCCAGGGTTCTCATATCCACTCAGGGTAGAGACTCTCAGCCTTCTGATTCATGTTCTCCAAATATCTAAATTGAATTTTATTAACTGCCTTTGGTAAATGTTAAAGAATACTTTTTTTAAAGGGTAAAATCTTGGTTCTCATTCAAATATGAAATGAAGACATGTTGAAGATTCTATTTAACTCATTAAATTAATGATGGATTCAGTGAAATGTTACAACGGGTTAAAAGAGAATCCTAAAACAAACAAAATATAAGCCAGCAGTCAGCAAACTACAGCCCGTGGGCCCAATCCATCCTACTGCTGTTTCTCTGCAGCCAGCAAGTGAAGTATGTTTTTACATTTCTAAATTGTTTAGGTTGGAAAAAATGAAAAATATGTTAATATTTTGTGACATGTGAAAACTATGTAAACTTCAATTTCCTCACCCAGTAATAAAGTTTTAGTGGAACTTAGCCATGCCTATGGTTACTGTAGAGCTACAACAGCACAGTTAAGAAGTTGCAATAGAGACCATATTTACTATTTGCCTAAAATATTTACTATTTGGCCCTTTCAGAAAAATTTGCCAAACCCTGAGTCAGGCAATCAGGAATGCTGACTCAAATTTGCAAATCGCTGCAAAACTGGTCAAAATCCACCTCGCAGTAAAATATGACATTTGAAATTATGCCTTTCACAGGAGGGAAATCAATGGCATCTTCATCGGACAAAAATTACTTACATCTCTATGGACTAGAATTATTGAGTTTACCATTCATTTTCTATAGTTATGGGTTACAAAATAGCCCAAAGACAATGAAAAGTACAGAACTTTCTACAATTAGATAATCCCCAAAGTTCTGCTGGCTGGTGCTCAGTATACCCTTGAAAAGACACCCATTTTTTTTATATATTTTTATTGATTTCAGAGATGAGGGGAGAGATAGAAATCAATGATGAGAGAATCATTGATCGGCTGCGTCCTGCACACCCCAGATTGGGGATTGAGCCCGCAACCCGGCCATGTGCCCTGACTGGGAATTGAACCATGACCTCCTGGTTCACAGGTCGATGCTCAACCACTGAGCCATGCCAGCATCTTTTAAATACATTTCACATTCTTTCACAATATTTTTCCAACACAAACTAAAACCACATTAACTTTTGTAAGACATCAGAGATGTGTTGAAGATCTGAACAGGACTTATTGTATTCCAGATATGATTGGGACGTGGACAGAGCCCTGTTTTAAAACACATCTTCTCTGTCTGCTCCCAGAGCTTGACACACACCACTGACCAACCACCTCTAACTGAACCAATTGTCAGCTTCTCATTCAAAGAGCAAACATGAGTCCTAATTGGGCACGTGCAGAGTACTGTACGCAAAGTGCTCCAGCATTCCTCTAAAATCCTTATCCGTACTGCATTTCTTTCATTTACTGGTAGGTAAACAACTCTGCATACAAACCAAGTATCTGGTCATTCTTTAAAATGTTTATTTGACTTTTAAATCAGCTTTATTTTCATTTAAACTGTTGCCTATTTTATTTGCAATTCAGAAAATCCTCCAGTGTTTTTTATGATGTCCTTAAGAAAACTTTTTGTGAAGTAAACAATTTTCCAAATGTGCATGGAAATATTTGTATTATCTTAAAACTTAATACTTGCTTTTATCTTAGCTATGCACAATCCAAATTGCTTAAGGTGGTTCTGTAAAGAGACTCTCTCCTGAAACTAGACTGGCATCTCCAATGTACCACTAGTTTGTTTTCTACAAACAATCACAGCTTATGGTTCAAAGAACTGCTCTTGCTAAAGTTTGCCTTTTTATATCATATTTGGCTGTGCTCCTCACCACGTGCCTAAAGCCAAAAGGGCAGGTCTTACCAGCCTCATTTCGCAAACATAGATACACCAGCTAATAAGTGTCGGATCTCCCTTTATGCTTCCGAAGGCACCATGGGTGTTCTCTTTCACAGCACTTGGCATAGACTTTGTGATTATATACTTAATGCCTGTAAACTGAAAGCTCCCTGAAAACAAGGGCTAGATTCTTTGTGGTATTCTGATAAAAGCCAGAGTCAGAGACTCGTAGACTTAAATCCTGCAATGCCAGGTCTTTAAGGATTTTTATATGTATCGGCTATCTATTGCTGCATATAAAATGACTCTGTGACTTAGTTCAAAAGAAGCATTTATTATCTCTCCCAGTTTCTTTAGGTTAGAAGTCTAGGAATGACTTAGCTGAGTGGTTTGGGCTCTGATGAGGTTGCAGTCAAAATGTCAACTGAGACTATAGTCCTTAACAGGGTTGATAGATTTACTTCCAAGGTGACTTACTCATGTATTTGGCAAATTGGCTACAAGAAGGCATCCGTTGTTCCTCATATGAGTCTCTGCACATGTCTGCTTGAGTGTCCTCATAATATGGCTGCTAATGCCCTCCAGAACAATTGATTCAAGAGAGTGAGGTGGAAGAAGTAATACCTTATGACTTAGTCTCAAATCATACATCATCAATTCCATAGCATTCTATGGAAAACAGCCTTATGCAATGTGGGAGGGGACTATACAGGATATGAATAACAGAAAGTAAGGATCATCAATGATCATGTTAGAAACTACCATACCATGATAGGTTTTATGTGCCTTTCACAATCTCAAATTCACATTTTATGTAATCTTAATCTTTATTCGCCAACATGGGTTCTCCTAAGAATGCAAAGTTGGTTCAATATTAGATAATCAATGCAATCTGCAGTCTACTGTGTAACTGTCTAAAGAAGCAAAACCACATGGATGCACAAAAGGCATTGGAGAAAATTCAACATCCATTCACAATAAAAAACTCAGCAAACCAAAATTAGCAGGGAACTTCCTCATCCTGATAAAAAGCATCTGCAGAAAACTATGGCTAATATCATATGCAATGGTAAAATACAGAAAGCTTTCTCCCTGAAATTTGCAACAGAACAAGTGTGTCTAAAAATAAAAAAACAAAGACAAGGGTATCTTCTCCCACCACTTCTAGCCACATCAGACTAAAAGTCCTAATCAGCACAAGAAGTCAACATAAGAAAAGGCATAAGAATCTTAAAGAAATAAAACTATACTTATTTGAAGATGAAATAACTGTCTATGTAGAAAACCCCAAGGAACCTAAAAAAAAAGATCAAATAAGTTTAGCAAGATTGCAGGTTGCAATATCAACATGCACATCTATTGTATTTCCATATGCTAGCAATAAACAATCAGAAACAAAAAATCTTTATTATTTCCTTAGTTAGATATGAATTTATTAATAGAAAAAAATAATATATTATTTCACCTTGCAAGTCAAAGCTGGAAAAACACAACCTTTTCTATAATTTTGGAATAAATGATTCAGAATTGAACTACGGCCATACTATTAAAAGGTACATCACTATAAGTCAAATTCATATCAAAATTACTTCATTTATCCCAAAAAGTTCACTTCTTCAGAGAAGACAATAACAAATTTTATTATGGACACCAGCAAATCAAGGAAAGACATTGATGGGCTTTTTTTCCAAATGCATATTCACAATTTCCTTACATAGGGCTGATTTTAAATTAAAAGCTGTTAGAGATGCTGTTACTCATGACGAAGAGAAAGTAATCAGGGTGACGCAGCTCTGAGCTCCGTAGTTTTTATATTATTCTAGAGGCCCAATGCATGAAATTCGTGCAAGGGGCTCGGCCCTTGCAGCCCCAGCTGCCTTGGCTGGGCCGTGGTCTGGATGGTCATTCTGCTGTTCAGTCTAATTAGCATATTAGCTCTTATTATAGAGGATGAGGTAGGGTTTAAGTTTAGTAAGATTTCGCAGACTCAGCATTTTTGTTAGTGAAGTAAAAATGTAATATACCAGACTGAGAGAAAAAAATGTGCTTTTGATGTGTGATTTGAGCAGACAAATGCCTCATGTTAGAATACGTAGACGTGCATAGTTCATTCTACAGATGACCCCTGGTCAAGAGGACACTCATCTTTGTAGCGTTGGGCTATCTCTCTGAGTGATCCACTTTATTCACTTAAGAAGACATAATTAGGTAGATAGTTTGAAGACTCCACTATTTCACACCAAGTAGGAAGTGCAGAATGTATAATCAATTGGAAGCTTATAAAATGACTTAAAGTAAATGGAAACTTAAAAAATATCTCCTGTACAGTACCTAGAACATAACAGGTGCCAAATAAGTTAGTTCCTTTCCATCTCATCCTCAATCTAGCCTCTCAAAATTTTAAGACAGGATTTTGCGGCTATAACCTCATTGAAACATCTAATTAAACTAGTAAGAAAGCACAATGATGTCCTCCAGGGCGTAGGAATTAAGTTTCTTACCTGGTTCAGTTTTAATCCAGATGTTATTTTAATGTTATTAATAATAATAAAGATTTGGTGTAAAATATTTTGCTCCTATGGCGGCTCTGCTTAAGGCTTTTACTTAATATGAAGATACATTTGCAATTTTCCATTTATTCCAGATACCCAAGGAGCTATTTTTTATCTGAAGTTTACAAAAATCTAAAAATAACATCTATGAGTAAAACGTTTTAAATGTATACAAATGTAAATTTATGTAATGTATACTTATGTATTTCATGGAGCAGAAGAAATAACATTGGAGATTTCAGCAACCTCAAACTTTATCCACCACAAAAAAAATGTATATTATGTTGAATGATTAAACAATAGTCATTTTTAAAATATTAATTACTACTATTTTTTAATAATATATGCTCATTATATAAAATGTTAAAGGATGGAAAAAATTACCCCAAAAAAAGGGAAAATAAAATGTTGCTACTTAGAAAAAACTAAATGATATCTATCATCCCAGATGTCTCTCCATACATTTTGAAAGATAGGCTAGTAGAAATACTTTCATAAACTGCCGGGAGCCGGTCCATCCTTGCTGCTTGACACAATCGCTGCAGGAAAGAAACATCTGCACAGCATATGTTTCAATGGACCTGGCATATATAGCATACTGTTCTTAATATGTTTGCTCCCTTTAGCGCCATGTGTTTTAACCAAGGTCACCTCTCCGAGAAAGGTTGTTTCCCCAGGTGGGGATCTTTCCCTGAGGTTAGGGAGGGGATACAACCCCTTAATTAAGTGCCAGGCGGGTAGTTAAGCTACATAATCTTTACTCCCTGGAATGGAGATAAGAAACGCCCTAACCTTTGTAATAGAAATTGACAGGATTAAAATTGGCTGGTATAAATACGGATGTAACTAGACAATAAACATCAGAACCTCATCAGCTCCTCATCAGCTCCTCATCAGCTCCTGTCAGAACCTCGTCAGATCCTAACCAGAACCTAGCCAGAGAACATGGCAAAAGATCCTGGACAGAACCTGGCTACAGAACTTCACTGGAGAACCTAGACAGAACATGGCAAAAGAACCTGGATAGAACCTGGCTAAAGAACCTGGTGACTGAACCTGGCTGGAGAACCTGGAGAACCTAGCTGGAGAACCTAGCGAGAGAACATGGCTACAAAACTTGGCTGGAGATCCTGGCTAGAGAACCCAACTCTGCTGATGAACTGAACACTGCCTCCATGTCATTCATTCTTCGCCGACTCCGTCCACACCTTTGGGGACCCCTGGACCTGCTGGGATTGGACTAAGCGCCCTGCACTCGGGACGGATAGGACTCCACCGTAGGAAGAGGGTGGATAGTCTTCGCCGACTCTGTCCACACCTTTGGGAACCCCTGGAACAGGATTCCCCTAGGTAAGCCCCCCACCCCCATTGAGAACCCCCACATTCGGGACGGATAGGACTCCACCAGGGTGCTACAGACCTCCCTATAGAGGATAAGTAGGGTAAGAAGGTGGATAGTACAGAACTTAGATTGAGAAGATGTGCCATACTGAGTCCAAAGAGAGAAGACTCTGTATTGATCTTTAGATTAAGAAGATGTGCCATACTGAGTCTAAAGAAAAAAGACTCTGTATTGATCTTTTAACACATATGCTTGCTAGCAGAGGAGTTAAGGTTACTCCCAGTCAGACGGAACGTTTTATACAAGAAGTATGTCCATGCTTTTCTGAGGAAGGAAAGGTGCCGGAAAGGTAAATGTAGAGGCATGGGAGAAGATAGGCCCAAGGAGCCTTATCCTTAACCCCACTGCAGCCTTTCCACCCCGGAAAAGTGCAGGATTGGAAAGCTCTCCCTGGGGTGATAGATCAGGGCTCAGGTAATAGCGGAAAGTGCCAGTCCTACCCTTAAAATGGATACAAGAGAGCATTTGGGGTTTTTCTTTTTAAATGCCTGCTTTGGATTGAGTAAATGCATTACATGCATCACCACAATGGACCCAGAGAAGCTCCTTGTCCCATCGTTCCAAAGACTTAGAGTTGTCCCGATGACAGAAAAGTGGAAAAAAGAAGAAAAGAAAGGCTATGCAAGGGACTGAGGTGCCAACATGGGGTCAGCTGAAGAAGTTAACAACTGAGGCCCAACAGATGGTAGAAAAGCAAGAAGTGGAAGCTACTCTCTCAGCCAAGTCCGAGGACTCTGAGTAAATCAGTAAAAGAAACTTTCATTTAGCAGAAACTCACTTATTTCGTCAAATGGAAAAACTTACTTACAGGAGCCTGGAAGGGACCTGATGTACTTTTAACCTGGGGGAGAGGAGTTGCTTGTATATTTCCACAGGATACAGACTCACCTGTGTGGATTCCAGACCGTCTAATCCGACCTTATGTCACACCACCCTCCGTCTCCTCCTCATCCTCCTCCTCCCCGGTATCATCCATATTGTCCGACCCAGAGGGCACAGCTGACTCCTCCCCGGACACAGACACCACCATCAAGCACGGCCCTGATGGTCCCTTTGATGCAGCCCTTCAACTCGCTGACGCTTCGGGGAAGCCCGTCGCCAATGACGCTGCCCGATAGCCAGATCAACAAGGACAACCAAACCACCGACTTGAGGACAGCTGAAATCCCTTGACTAAAGAGGCCAGCAACCTTCTACAGGAACAAGGCTTCGTGTGCACTCCATCCACTATGTTTATAGCTATGCTCGCTATCATTGCTTGCCAGTCTTCTTCCGAGTCTTAAACAGCCCAATCTGAGAGGTGGCCGCTGATTTGCATGCGCTATCATTTAAAAAATAAAAAAGGGGGAATTTGCCGGGAGCCGGTCCATCCTTGCTGCTTGACACAATCGCTGCAGGAAAGAAACATCTGCACAGCATATGTTTCAATGGACCTGGCATATATAGCATACTGTTCTTAATATGTTTGCTCCCTTTAGCGCCATGTGTTTTAACCAAGGTCACCTCTCCGAGAAAGGTTGTTTCCCCAGGTGGGGATCTTTCCCTGAGGTTAGGGAGGGGATACAACCCCTTAATTAAGTGCCAGGCGGGTAGTTAAGCTACATAATCTTTACTCCCTGGAATGGAGATAAGAAACGCCCTAACCTTTGTAATAGAAATTGACAGGATTAAAATCGGCTGGTATAAATACGGATGTAACTAGACAATAAACATCAGAACCTCATCAGCTCCTCATCAGCTCCTCATCAGCTCCTCGTCAGAACCTCGTCAGATCCTAACCAGAACCTAGCCAGAGAACATGGCAAAAGATCCTGGACAGAACCTGGCTACAGAACTTCACTGGAGAACCTAGACAGAACATGGCAAAAGAACCTGGATAGAACCTGGCTAAAGAACCTGGTGACTGAACCTGGCTGGAGAACCTGGAGAACCTAGCTGGAGAACCTAGCGAGAGAACATGGCTACAAAACTTGGCTGGAGATCCTGGCTAGAGAACCCAACTCTGCTGATGAACTGAACACTGCCTCCATGTCATTCATTCTTCGCCGACTCCGTCCACACCTTTGGGGATCCCTGGACCCGCTGGGATTGGACCCCAGCATATAAACAAAGAATTTTTCTGTAATACCATTCTAAAAAAATGTTTTACATTTAATTTTACTTGGTTTTTAACAGAAGAAAAAGAAACTACAATGGCACTTAAGAAATGGCTGACTTTCAGATAAATATTTCCTTACTTCATGAGATATTCCTTCTTTAAAGATCCCTAAAGGCTCGTAAGAAATATTACCTAAAAGTTTAATATGGACTCATTATCATTTATACTCTACGTATCAACATTAGGCAGCATTTTTTATGTATTCCTCTGGAAGATAAAATTATCAGAACACTCATAATCCAACCATCTTCATTCTCCCACACCCCAAGTATTGGTAATTAGGTGAATATTTTACCATTGTCAAGGTTTATAAATTTAAAATTGGTTCTGCAACCATAACTCTTCAGCTTCCTGGACAGATTTCCACATTTAAATCGATTTAGGGCTCACTCTCAAGCCTTCTACCACAGCTTGTACATTCCGGAGGCCTCTGTTTTGATGTATCTTTCAGTCAGCTGGAATCTGTCATCAGATAATTGTTTCAATAAGGGCTCTTGGGCGCCAAAGCTCCTGAGGGCTTGGCTACTAAAAGGAAAACTATTTCCCTATTCAGAACACTTCTGATATCAAATGTGTAGGGTTGGGTTTTTGTTTTTGTTTTCATATAAATCAATTTTCCAATTATCTAGCCACTAACTGGGTGTCCTACAATTCAGTTTTGACACTAACTACCTGGAGCAGGCACAGACCTCACAAGTAAAGAGCACAGTTCTACAAGACTGTCCCCCACTGCAGATGTCAGTCGCAAGTCCCAGGCTGTCATTTGTCTGATCAATCAACTATGAATTGGGGTTCCCAACTTCTATGCTGCACCTGAGGGACTAGCTCCAAATCACCCAGTTCTGAGAGCCAATGGGGCTCGGCCCTCACAAGTCCCTGGAACCACAGGAAACAAAGAGGGCGTTTCAACTGGTTATGCAAGCACTTCCCATGGCCATACCCCAGGCCCGGCATAGAGGGAGCCGGCAAAAATGCACAGCTCCCAGCCTGGCTGGTGTCGCTCAGTGGTTGAGATTTGACCCATGAACCGGGAGGTCACAATTCTATTCCTCATCAGGGCACATGCCTGAGTTGCTGGCTCACTCCCCAGTAGGGCGTGTGCAGGAAGCAGCTGATCAATGATTCTCTCTCATCATTGATATTTCTATCTCTCTCTCCCTCTCCCTTCCTCTCTGAAATCAATAAAAAGTTGTTTGTTTTTTTAATGCACAGCTCCCAGTTTCTCCCTGGCATGGGTTTGACTTCATACTTTCCCAGTTACTGCCCAAAGGTCAGAAATTTAGGAGCTCTGTGTCAGGAACTGGAGCCAAAGACCTAATACGTGAGGGAGGGTGTGGGTGGGGGGAGTAGCGGGGGATGGGTAACAAAAAGAGGATTACAGTTGTGAATATGGGAAAGTTTATTACTTATTAATCATTGCATTGTTTTTCATATGAACAACTGTAAACCTACTTTTGTCCCATCCTGTATATATTACTTCAGAGCTACTTACTACCTGTAACTTTCAAATATGTAAGAAAACTTGACTTTTAGAGTTGCTTGCTCTGCCATTTTTATTGCTGCCCCTCTTTATTATTTCTTAGAACTGCATCCTGTATAATAAAAGGCTGATATGCAATGACCACCAGGGGGCAGACAATAAATTAGGAGCTGCGCCCTGGTGGTCAGTGCACTCCCACAGGAGGAGCGCCACGCAGCCAGAAGCCAGGCTCACGGCTGGGAGTGCAGCGGCAGTGGCAGGGGCCTCTCCAGTCTCTGCCAGCACTGCTAAGCTGTCAGTCAGACATCCCCTGAGGGCTCCCAGACTGCGAGAGGGCACAGGCTGGGCTAAGGGACCACCCTGAGTGCACAAATTTCATGCACCGGGCTTCTAGTTTGAATATAAAATTATCTCAAAATAAAACATTTAATTTTTTTGAAAGTCAAATCATATTAAAGTGTTCTGACAAATACAGCATTTGCTATCTCACACCTCCCCTTTGTGCAGCCCCACTTACCAAAAGTAGTGTCTTTTGACCCCATTAGCTATTTCTTCTGGTATTTGCTCTTCCCATATTTTTCAGTAATATATATATTTTGCATTATCAGTCTCCTGTATTATTTGATTTTTTATTATTTTAAATAAGGATTTAAGTTTCTTATAATACTATCTCCTCTCAATATGGTGATAACTATTATTAAATCAATAGTCAGTGCCTACATTACATATCACAGTTTACCTATTTGCTCTAACTATGTTTCCTTTCTGTTTTCCTGGAGTTAATGTCTTCTTTTATTTTTTTTTCATTTACTTAGTTTTCTTTGTACATTTGCCAATTCTTCCCAAATTTTCCATTTTAGTTTTCCAGTATAGTTTTCTACATCAGGTTACTTACCACTTCCAATTTTCAGAGACCTTCTCTTTCTCTCTGGACTACTACTCTTTAGGTTTTTTTGGACAGCTGTCACCTGAAACTTCGCTTTGCTATCATCCCTGGAATTCCCTTTCTCCTGAATTGGAGTCCCAGATCCCTAGATCTCAGGCCTTCTCTCTCTGGGCTTATTCTTTTGCTCTGTGGAGCGCACTCTTCAGCAGTTTTGTCAAGTTAAAAATTTGGTACCATTTTGAGGGCTTGGTGATATGAGCATTCCATATACCTGTCTCTTGAGACTAATCCAATTTTAACTAGTTGCCTTTTACACCTGGGTTAACTAACTCCCTAAGATACCCCTTCACCATCTTCCTAGATATTTCCCTAACTTATTTTCAATATCCCATTTCTTCCTATCTCTTGGTTTACCCTTTTAGGTAAACACATTCTAGAAAAGGCTGCCTGGGAGGGATTTGTGGAGACTTTGTGTGCTTGAAATATCTCTAGTCACCCTCATACTTGGACTGATAGTATAGCACTCCATTATAGCCATGCCGCTCTCCCAGCTGTTCCCAGAACATGAAAGACACCCTTCTTTAGCTTTCTCATTTGCATTTGCTGCATGGCTAAACTCTCTCACCTCCTTCAGGTCTTGCTCAGATACTATACATATACTCATAAATTGCCCACCCAGAAATCCCAGCCACTTTCCTGCTTCATTTTACTTCCAAAGCACCTGTGGTATACTATATATTTCCCTTTGTTTATTTTTATTTATCCCAACACCTGGAACAGTGCCTGGCACATAGTAGGCTATCAATTCATTTGTTGAATGAATGAATGAATGAATGAATGAATAATAAACACTTGTTCTATCCCTATAATATGCCAAAAAGGAAGAAGATAATTTTCTTGTTATGATAAGAATCCATTCATTTGATATATAATTAAGAATTTGCTGATCATGGCACTTGAAAATTGAGATAAGATTTTAGATTTTTAAACATAAAATAGGTGACCCCTTGATGCTTATGATTTAGTGTATATATGTGTATATGTGACCCTTTCTGGCAGAATTTAAAATAGCCTTTCATCTGCACTTGTCCTTCATACCTTGCTCACCTTCTTGGCCTTCCTCTGTCTATTAGTGGGGTTCTGGCTGCCCACACTGAGCCCAACTTCCCCCATTATCCAGTTATCTCACTTTGAGCTTCAGCTTGACCTAAGTTCATCTACTTTGGTTTGAACTATTTCATCTGTGGCCTTTGCTTTTTGATTGGGCCCCTGCCCAGAGAGTGACCACAGTAGCCTTCTACTCTATACCTACCAGCTGGGCTTTTCATCAGCCCCCCATAATACACACATATAAATATACCTCACACCCTCACAGGAACCCCCCACACACATACTTGAACAGAGTAGCTAAAAAGTCAAGTTATTCTGAGTCTGTTTCTTCTGCATACTTCATGATGAAATGAATGGCCTTGGTCTTTAGGACTTCTCCATTGCAGCACAAAAAAACTTCATGTTCTAAATGACCTGTGTCACTGCCATACCTAATTTCTGCATAAGAATCTGATGAAGCCCTAACTGGTTTGGTTCAGTGGACAGAGCATTGGCCTGCAGACTGAAGGGTCCCAGGTTCAATTCCGGTCAAGGGCACGTACCTTATTTGCAGGCACATCCCCAGTAGGAGGTGTGCAGGAGGCAGCTAATCAATGTTTCTCTCTCATTGATGTTTCTAACTCTCTGTCCCTCTCCCTTCCTCTCTGTAAAAAAAATCAATAAAATATACTTTTTAAAAAAAGAAAGCTTGTGGATACTGCTGTCCAGAAGCTTCTCCTTTAAAAAAAAAAAAGAATCTGATGAAAATGTAATTACTTAAAATATATTTAAACTAATGGTAAGATTTAGATGATACTTCTATTTCAAAGGAATTGACAATGGCCTTGGTAGTTTCAATATCAAGCCAAGAAAGAGTAGGAGTCTTTTCAAATCACATTTAAATAGGGCTGCTAGATTCAGCAAAGAAAAATACAAGCTACCCAATTAAATTTGAATTTCAGATAAGCAACAATTAATATTTTAGTTTGTGTGTCCCAATGGGAAGCCTATATTTTATCTAGCAACCCTACATTTAAATAGCCAACTGCTCTTATCAGGAAAATAACTTGGACAGGTTTATTTTGGATGTGAATGATTAATGTCAAGTTGCCACAGAGTTAGAAATTAATTTTTATTGGTTCATGACATAATGCAGGGAACTATTTAATCTGGCTAATGATAGACTGGGTGGTTTAAACAACAGAACTTTACTTGTCACTATTCTGAAGGATGGAAGTCCAAGATCAAGTTGCCAGCTGTTTCCTGGTGAGGACCCTCTTTCTGAGGGCCTTCTTGCCGTATCCTCACATGACAGAGAGAAAGGGAGACAGAGAGACAGGGAGAGATCATTTCTCTCATGTCTGTTCTTACAAAGGCTCTAATCCCAATAATGTCCCAAATACTGTCACACTGAAGATCAGGGCTTCAACATATGAATTGGGGAGGATACAAACATTCAGTTGATGGCAATGGATTTGAATAAAACTGCAGTGTGAATGCAGAGAGATCTGGGCTGTTAGAAACATCATTTCTCACAGTTGACTGGATTATGGGTGGACACATCCAGGCACCCTCCCCAGGTTAGAGAAAAGAGGGTGCTTCTCTGAAAGCTACGTACAATTCACCAACAGGCAGGTTTTATTTTAAGAAACTAACAAACCTAATATGATTCCATCTCTCAGAGCTGTTTATCACTTAGAATTTCAGTTAGGGTGGTTGCACTCTAGTAAATTAGCTGACTGAGAGTCCAAAGATTATATCTGCACCCAGACAGTTCATTCATCATGCTTAACATTTAGATTTCAGTACAGCTTCCCCACACATTTGCCAAAATACCACTGAAGTAATCACAGAAAGCTCCCTGTTTTGATCTGTCTAATGCCCTAAATATTGTCAGTGATCCTACATTTAGGTTTATTGGAATATTTTAATAACCCACCAATCTCTTATCTGATAGTTTCATTTAACCACTTTTCATAAGCATGTATGGATTTTAATTTATCACCAAAGTGGGATTGGACTTTAGCAGTTCAATGTGTACTTACCTAAGAAAGCAATGCAAAATCGTGGTAAAAATTATCAAGGTATAATCTTGTAAAAGTGACAAAACCTTTAAATATTACCAAATATTTAGCAAGTTGTATGGTGAATATAAAGTTCAAATTATATGTGTAACCAACACCTTTACTCTTTCAATATCATTTTGTAAATTGGCAAGTTATTCAGTCAGATTATACAGTTTTAGAAAAACATAATTTAAATTTTAATTGTTAAAACCACCAAAATAGGATAACTAGAATCCCTAAAAAGATACAACTGGAAAAAAACACAGGCTTGCATGACTGGAAGGTAAATAAAATGACTGGCCCAAAACTGCACAGCTAGTTGACTAGGAATTCCAGGGGGGATGTGGGATGCAGATATATTCAATGCCATTTGTGGTTTGGCACCAGCTGGTGACCTAGTCAGCTTTTCCCACCTGGTTCCCAGATGTACTGTGTTGGGCTGAGTGTGATTCCAGAAATTCTGGGTAATTGGTTATCTTTTTGTCTTATGCATGTGGAAGTTTTGGGCCTGAAGGAAATGGTTTCGGGACCCACCTGCTGTCTCCATAGGTTTAGACATAGGGTTGCCTGCCCTTTGCTGTACCAATTTCTTATTCTTTTAAAATATGACTTTAAGTCATTGATGTAAATGTTCAAAGGCTAACTTTAACTTTGGAATTTTTTTCTCTTCTTTGGGGGAATGCTTGGATGTAATGAATTGGTCTCAGGAGCTTTCTCCATGGACAGCTCTTTGTCCTCACCTGCTATGGCCTCTACCTCCCTATCAGAAACTCTACCTTTCTTGGCTGCATCAAACAACTTCTCTCTGACTGATCAAAGTGCCACACACATAATGTCCATTGGCCAGACACTAACCATCCCCACTGATGATTACTCTGCCATCAGCCAATCAGCTCTGGATATTTCACATTTGCCTGCATCTTCAGAAGACAGCACATTGAGCACAGGCAGCCAAGATATAGCCCAAGACTTAGAAGAAACGGATCTATCTAATTCTCCCACCTCCTCTGGGGCACCAGGATTCAGTGGATATGTCTCCACCCCAGACAATTTCTTGGAGAATACCACTCCCGGCCCAGCTTTACAGAACATCACCGCCAGCTCTGTGACCATCGCCGCCGAGGGCCAGGAGCTGGTGGTGTTCTTCAGTCTGCATGTGGCTAACATGCCCTTCTCTGACAACCTGTTCAACAAGAGCTCTCTGGAGTACCAAGCTCTGGAGCAACGATTCACACAGCTGGTGAGTAGGCACTACTTACTATTCTCTGTGTCTCTTCTTTTTTGTTGTTGTTGTTACTTTATACTATCATCACAGGCTGTCTTGAGCAATGCTGTTGGAAGAGGCAAGCCTCTGATGTGGCTGTCGCTGAAGGCATTCAGCTAGAGTGTTGAGATGGATTCAGATCCAAGAGGCAAGTGAATTCTCTGGTGGACACATGAGCAGACATTGCCACCCAGACTCCTGGGAACAAACTTATACTGAACAACCTTTCCGTATAGTTTTTCCTAATTTAGTTTTCCCAAGAATAATACATAGCTACTCGAGTTCTGAGCTCTGGATTTAAAAGCAGGATGAGCAGACTTTCCCCAAGTTATAATGTCACTATTTTCCAGCCGACTGACCACAGGGATCTAAGCCAGGAAGGTCCAGCACAGAGCAGGCCAAGAGCTCAGGTGTAAGCACTCTTTTTTCAGTCCCCCTTCAGTTTTTGTTTTTAACTAAAAAATGGTTAAATCATCCATGATCCCTAACAGAGAAAATGAGATGATGGCATATACCTGTGATTATAAAACACCCCCCCCCCCAAACTCACGTTTGTTTTGTTTCTATTTGTGGGATAAGAAATGCATGTACAGTAAGAAATGCTGAATTTCTGAAAATGACAGAAAAAATATTTGTAAGCTTCACAGAAGTTAAATTCTTATATAAATTAAAACCACATAAAAACTAATTCTTCAAGTGAACTTTAAAGGAAGACTTTGTGCAGTCTAACCCCGCAGCACCACCCACCATGAGGTGAGTAGGTAATTGGGGTAATCTCAGGGAATGGGCTCCCAGTGGACCTAGCACAGGGGTATTCCTTAGGGTACATGCCGAGCTGCCATAATGAAGAAACCAACAATATAGTAACTTAAATAAGATACAAGTTCATTTCTCTCTCACTTGGTGGGTGGGACAGCTCCACTCTACACCATCCAGGAACCCACATTCCTTACATCTTGTAACTCTGTCAGCCCCAAGGGTGTTTCCTCATAGTCAAAGCTGGGTCACTACAACCATTTCCACTTGTGAGAAGGGGAAAGAGAGAAAGCCCAGGGGAAGCAATTTCCTAAGCAAGTGATACCAAAGTTGCCCACATCTCTTCTATTCATATTCCATTGGTGGGAACTAGTCACGTGGCCACACCTTGCTGCAAGGGAGGCTGGGAAATGTGGTCTCTAGCTAGGCAGCCTCTTTTTCATGAAAAAGAGGATGGATTTTGGAGAAAGGAGCAGCTAGTCATTTGCACAGTAGGTGAAGACAGGGAATTCCCCCCAGAGCTAAGACACAAAGAATGAATTCAAAGTTAAGTAGGCAAAATCAAGAGAGCCTAAATTGGAAAAAGAAGTTCCAAGCTCTGTGTAAAATTTCATTTCATTTTTTTTTATTTTCACAATGACCTTGAGGCAAGGGGAGTGTATAAGAATGGGGATCAGGGTCATAGTCAAAATTCTGGTAAGGCACAGGGACGAAATCAAAGCCGGGCGGGGCTGTGCTGGGAGGTTGCAGCTTGCACCTGTGTGCTCCCTGGGCTCATGGGTGTCAGTTCATGGATGAGTGGCTCACTTTCCGGGCCCAGAACAAGGCAGGTATTGCTGAGTTTCAAACATTTCTGAAAAGAGATCTCATGGATGGCCATGGCTCACAAGTGGCAGGTGTGGAAGCCTGAAGTACATTGCCCTGGGGCTTACTTTTATATTATTCCATTATAGTTTGGAAAAGGTTCTTAGGGAACCACTTTCTCATCTCCCTCACCGTTCAGATAAGGGCACTGAGGTACAACACAATGCTAAGTGTCTCAGTGAAGGTCACACAGCTGGTTGGGAACATTCCAGGGCTGACTGCCAGTTCCCTGCTATTTCCACCATACCGCGTTTGTGTTGACCGTGAAACACAGCCTGCATAAACAGACAAGCTGATGTTTAAGCTGCTGTTTGTTTCAATGGGTCATTTCAAGCTGGTTGCTTCCAAATAGATAGGCCATTTACACAGGCGTAGGGCAGTCTACTCCTGAGCTCAGTTTGGAACATGTTTTTATTTACTTGGATTTTTTAAAAAAGCAAAACTGAACTTGGCATTTCTGCTTTGCTGATAGCATTGGCCTGGTTTTTTAAAATTCTCTGTTCTCACAATTCATTCTGAACAAAACCACTGCCCATCCATCTCAATACACAGACAGAAAGGTGGAAATGTGGGACATGATCACTGCAAATAGATCATTAAGTAGCGGTGCTCTGGTCTCCCGTTAAATCCAAACACACAAAAATAAACAAGTAAGTGGAAATGTATGCCTCAGATAATGAGAAGTGAGTATGAACGGAATTAGCAACAGCTGAGCGCTTAGAACATACTTATGAGTAAACCATCTTTTATTTTGCAGCTGGTCCCGTATCTACAATCCAATCTTACAGGATTTAAGCAACTTGAAATACTTAACTTCAGAAATGGAAGTGTGATTGTGAATAGCAAAATGAGGTTTGCTAAGTCGGTGCCCTACAACCTCACCAAGGCCGTGCAGCGGGTCTTGGAGGATTTCCATTCTGCTGCAGCCCAACTACTTGATCTGGAAATAGACAGCTACTCTCTCAACATTGAACCAGGTAAAAGAATTCCATTCAGAAGTGGGCGGGAGTTTGGGGAGTTTGTTTGTGTAAACTTGCAACTCGACCTTAAGGTCACAAAAATCAAATTGAAATCACACTTGATAAAATAATCGTTTGGAATCTATGGATCACCATATGCAAAAGGTAGAGTCCTAAGACATGCAGGTTAAATTTTTCCTACATCAAAAAGCAAAGAACAAGTGCACCTCCTGCTTCACAATCTGAGAGCTTTAATTCCCCATCAAAGCAACACTTATGCAGAGTTTAAGAGATTTTTTAAAATATAGTCCACAACCAAACTAACTTACATTTTGCTAAAAGCCCAAAACACCTTCTCAGGGAACTGCAGCAACCTGGGGGATTCCTACCTAAGAAAGCTGCCGGTCATGGTTAACTACGGGAATCACCTCTTCCTAGCACAACTCAGGATGAAACTGAACCAGCATCCTGAGGGGGGACATAATCATTCCACCCAAATGCAAACTTGGAAAAAAGCCACATCGCCCATCAGGAAAGAAAGAAGAAAATAATGTCCCTTCCGGTTTCTGCACCCTAGATGAGCTTCCATCTCAGATCAAAACAGAGTTTGGTATGAAGAAAACTCTTAAAAGATATGGGGGCTCAGCCCAAAGCTCCCCAGTAGAAAGCGCACATTTGTTCGGGTGAGAAAGCTGTATAATTACCATTGTGACCAGCTGTGCCCAAAGTGGGAACTATCTCCACCATTAGTTTCAAAATTCTGTTTTCTAAACAATTGCAAAAAATGTTTTGTTTGTGCTTTGTTTTGTTTTGTTTTATTTCACTCCCTGGAGTGCAAGGGTCCAAGGCTCCACATCTACTGCCAATGCAACCCGACAGTCAGGCTACAAACAACGCCTCCTGATAGGCTATGAATTAGTAAAGTGAATCTTGAACAGCCTCTCTGGCTTTCTGTGGACCAACAATGAAGGCAGAGAGAAAGGCCTTGGGCAAAATCCAAACAAAAAGGCTCAATTGGGAGACACTTATCTTTCACTGAGCAGAACTTGGTGCAACTTTAAGAAAATTGCCTCCTACCTGGTAAACAGGTTCATTAAAATGACAGAGTGCCCTCAGGCACTAAACCTGGGAGTGTTTACCTCTGAACTGGGTGGCTGAGCAAGCCCTCTGGCTCCCCTAAGAAAGCAAAGGCCTCCTAAAGGCTAATAAAATATTGCCTCTCCCCATGGAAACTTTCTCAGAACTAAGAAGGAGCCAGGGGTCCTTGCCAGCTAAGACCAGGAGACCAGTTTCTTCCGCCAATTGAAAATGATAACAGGGACGTGTATAGGGAGAACTTGGAAAGCATAAGGTAGGTGAGGGCCCAGTCGCCCTCTTCCTGCCTCCTTCCAGGAGCTCAGTTTACTTACAGACCCATCCCAACAACATGAGATAGTAAATGTAGGGAGCCAAGTTGCAGCGGCGAGAATGCAGGTGCTACTGTGGGGACAGGCTTCTCAAAGTAGGCCCACCTAGTGGTGCCTTAGAAAGAGGCCAGGGATGTGGAAGGGACCCTGGTGATATTGAGAAAAAGCACAGAATGCCATTGCCCTTGGAGGGCTCCTGAATGTGAATCCTGTGTGCTAACAGCAGCACTGAATTTTCACAACTGGAAAATGGAAATAGTAACAGGTGTGAGGATTAACTAAAATAATAGAGTCATCCCTCCATATCTGTGAGGGGATTGGTTCCAGGACCCCTGAGGATATCAAAATTTAAAGATGCTCAAGTCCTTTATATAAAACTAGGGGCCCAGTGCACGAATTCGTGTACCTTGAAAGGAACTGTGGGCCACAAGGCTGCGGTAGGCACAGGGTCGGGTCTCGGACCATCCTCCACACCCCTGCCTGGCCCCTCCCACCACGGCCCCGGTCCCCTGTCTGCCACACTCCCACTGCTGCCGCTCCCACACGCTGACGGCACTGGCCCTGCTCACACCTGCTAAAGACACGAAGCTATTGGGGCCAGCGCCAGCAGTGAGTGCAAGTGGGGCTGGCACTGTCAGTGGGTCCAGCACTGTCAGTGGGTCCAAGCGGCAGCTGCTGCCCTGATCGTTCCTCAGGAGCAGGGGAAGGTGGAGAAGCCCTCAGGGGCGATCAGGGCCAGCAGCCACTGCTCACACCCGTTGATGGCACCAAGCGATCGGGACCAGCACCAGGCACTGGCAGAAGGTGCAAGCGGTAGCTCTGGTGCTGGCTTTGGGTGCAAGCTGGGCCAGCACTGGCACTGAGTGCAAGCAGCGGCTCTGGCACCATGAGCGGGTGCAAGCGGCAGCTGACGGCCCCGATCTCCCCTCAGAAGCAGGGGGGAGGTAGAGAAGCCCTGAGGGGCAATAGGAGCCAGCAGCCGCCACTCGCACCCGCTGATGGTGCCAATCAATTGGGGCCAGCGCCAGGCACTGGCAGCAGGTGTGCGCAGGGTCAGTGCAGGTAGCAGTTGCAGGTGCAGGTAGCAGGTGGGACTGTGGTGTGTGGGAGCAAAGAATTTTCAGTAACCACCAGAGGCTCTCCCCAATGACAGTGACTGGTGCCCCGCCTTGGTCAGGCGCCCCCACTCACCTGCTCCACCATCCTGCTGCGGCTGATGCCCACCATGTTCCACGTACGCCCCCTAGTGGTCAGTGCATGTCATAGTGACCGGTTGTTCTGTTGTTCCGCTGTTCTATTTGCATATTAGCCTTTTATTATATAGGACTAGAGGCCCGGTGCAAGAAATTTGTGCACTCAGGGGGGAGGTCCCTTGGCCCAGCTTGCGCCCTCTCACAGTTTGGGAGCCCTTGGGGGATGTCCAACTAACGGCTAAGGCCCACTTCCCCCAGGAAGCAGGCCTAAGCTGGCAGTTGGACATCCTTAGCACTGCAGCGGAGGTAGGAGAGGCTCCCACTACTGCCACTGTGCTCACCACCCATGAGCCCAGCTCCTGGCTGAGGGGTGCTCCCCCTGTGGGAGCACACTGACCACCAGGGGGCAGCTCCTGCATTGAGTGTCTCCTCCCTGGTGGTCAGTGAGCATCATAGTGACCAGTCATTCTGCCATCGAGCTGAAATTGGCTCTCTGACATCCCCCAAGGGGTCCTGGATTGCGAGAGAGTGCAGGCCAGGCTGAGGGACCCCACTGGTGCATGATTGGGGCTGGGGAGGGACCGCGGGAGGGCTCCAGGGCATAACCAGCCCGTTTTGCTCAGTCCCGATCATCCAGACCCCAGCAGCAAGTTAACCTAATGGTCAGAGCATCTGCCCCCCTGGTGGTCAGTGCACATCATAGTGACTGGTTGACCGGTCGACTCTCTGTCCCCTGGTGGTCAGTGCACGTCATAGTAAGCAATTGAGTGGTCTTAGCATATCATTAGCATATTACACTTTGATTGGTTGAATGGCCAACCTGATGACTGGACACTTAGCATATTAGGCTTTTATTATATAGGAAGGCTGGCATAGTGTTTGCATATGACCTTGCACATCCTCCTATGTACTTTAAGCCATCCCTAAATTACTTATAATGCCCAATACAATGTAAATGCTATGTAAATAGTTGTTATATTGTATTATTTAGGGAATAATGACAAGAAAAAAGTCTGTATATGTTCGGTATAGATGGAACCATTGTAGGCAACAACATAACTTTTTTTTTAAAAATATTTTCTATTCAAGGTTGGTGAATGCAGAACCCATAGATACAGAGGGGACTGTATTTACAACACTTAACATAACTCTCAACAATTGCAGTTGACTAATATAAATGTTTAGTTATTGTGGCAACATCGTCATTATTAACTTGATTAATAATCTGTGACCTGCATAGGGTACCAGTGAGAACAATAACAAGTACCCTGACAAGGTATTTGTGTGGAGGTTGGAACTGAAATTATTTTCACTGATTTCTTATGAGAATTCATAAGAAATATATAGCTTTCCTCTAAGAAGCCAATGGCAGTAGAAATGAGATGGTGCTAACATCAGCTCGGATCCCTGCTGGAGCCAAATTTATGCTGAGCTACCTAATAATGCCCCAGGCTGCCCAGTATACAGTGGGGTAGCGTGCCCAATTTATCTTTTAATAGGAGAACAATAGGGGAAAGCCAGAGTGTGCTGGACAACCTGAGCAATTACCTTGCTCTATTTTTTACCAAATACTTGGAGAGTGAGAAAATCTAAATGCTTAACACATTGCAAATTCATAGAATGAATGAATGAATGGGAAAGTTCTGCCAAGAAATGACTGCAGTGAGCCAGTAGGACATGAATACTGCCTGAACCAAAGGGCTTGAGGACAGCAGAATTAGAAAATCAAATGTGGATTTCATAAAAGTTAAAAATAAACAGCAATGGACTTTATTAACTCCTTTATATAAACCAAAATAGATAAATCCAATATCCAAAAGGGTTCCTATTTAGTGTGATAAGCCACTGTTGCCAACCTGCCCCAAAAGAGTTTCTTCCAATCAACTTTTGGACTTGGGGTACAGGATGTAAGGAGCAAGCAGGAGGGACAGGTGAGATTTAGAGTGGGCTTCCCGACAGCTAGGAATCCTGGGTTAGTTATTTCAGCAAGGACAAAGGATAGATTCACCCACTTAGAACCAGCAAGTGCTTGATGATCCGGCCTTGACCATCTTCTACATGCTTAATACAAAACAATAAGCAGTCATCCATCATCATATAACATGGTAATGTCCGAAAGTCAGTCCCTGCCCAAAGAATCTGCCAATGTGGCCAATGTGGGACACCTTAGAACGATGCTGGGATCAAAGCTATGACTTGTTCATTCAGAAGGACTTTCTAACGAGCACTTTTCTGATAGGCTGCACTTGGTGGCAAATTCCTGTGAGTCTGGGAATCACTCAGTGAGCCCATAATGCAGAAAGCCCTGAGCTTTCCTTTAAATTCCATTCCATTCCATTAAATTCCATTGAGGCCTGGTGCCTGAGCAGAAAGGGAATGTAGTGATTGAGATTAATACAGAGACTTCTAGTCCCTCTGGGCTGGAGTTGACTGTGAGGGCTGAGCCTCCTGCCACAGCCAGGAAGACAACCAGCACTGGTAAAGAAACCATTATTCAATGGTACTTGTTAAAGACTGTCTTGGTAGGTGTAGGTACCCTGCAATGGGATCTTGGGGTGAGGGAGGGTGAATGGACTCAACTTTGAATACAGCAAGTTGGAATGGGGGGTGGGGAGGTTGGCTAAACTGACCTAAAAGGATTCTGGAGGAAGGCAGGTCAGGGTGATCAGACATCACCTGGGGGATGTGGAGGATGAGGAACCTGCTGAGGTATTGAGGGTGATCAGATATGGAGGGTGGGGGTGGGGGCATTCTAGCTAAACCAATTTAGCAGGACTTGCTAAAACTGAGCAATGAAGAGACAAACACAGAAGACCAAACGTTGAGGCTGAGTGGAAAATTTCAGGGGAGTCTGAGTAGACTTTGATCAAGTAGACAATCTTTGTCAACACCAGGGCTGAAGAGGAGGGCACCAGCCACCCAGGTATCAGTGGCAGTGGTACAAGCTACCATTGGGGGGTGGGGGCTGCTGAGGAGAGGAAGGTGGCCACCCAAGAGTGAGCCATGGTCAGGGACCTACTCAGATACAGACTCATAAACACCCCCCACCCTCATTTTCACATTATTCACAGCTCCTCCTCCCTGTTTATAGCCTGTTCCAATCCGGGCAGAGACAGACCAAAATCCCAAAACACTCACAACCATTGCTTCTGAGCAGAGCTAATTAACTTCTCACTTCTATGAATCTGCAGAGCTTATAAAACTTCTTGAACCTGAAATTTAAAATGTCGTTCTAAAATAAACCTGCGAAGTGTTTCTAACATCAGTTCTCCTGTCCAATTTTAGTTTGGGGAAATACACACAAAATTAGTATTTTGATTATGGAAGAAATGGGTGTCTAGATTTTAAAACAAGAAAAAATATGCAGATAATTTTCAATAGCTGTTCTCCCCTTTTCTAAAAAAAAAATCTAGAACATGACAGCTCTTTTGCTCCTAATTTTTCAGCGCAACTGAGTGACCCAGATGTTTTCCTTCCGGGATATATTTGAGCCTAAGCTGTCATGGTGACTGACAATCAAGCTGATTAAAATGTCCTCCAAGTACAACCAACTTATCATGCTGCCTCTCAGGTTCCTGGACCCTGAATGAAGATAATTACTTCAGATTCCCAGAGAACAAGGATTCAAATTCTAGTTTACACAGCCCCAGACTCTCTCCCTGGCGTGGTCTTTTCAGCGGTTAAGACTTGGGTTGGCGCATGGCAGTGCCCATCCCCCAGCATGTAGTAACAGAACTCTGAGGGGCACTGATCATCAGAAACCCAGACAATACCAGAAGGTCATTTTAGCAAATATAAGAAACTTCCCTGATCCAGATTCTATCTTGCCAGTATTTTGCTTGAACTCACTGGCGTTAGTCCAATCTGTTGAGAAAACTCTCCTTGAAAGAGAATTGAGAGGGGAAATCTTTAGAGAGAAAAGGAGCAGCTGCCGGAAATACTGCGTGTTGGGCATGAATGCCTAGCTTTATCTATGGGAGAGGACCTAGAATCTCGAGAATCTATCCTTGGAAAAGGGAACGGCATCCTATAATTTTAACCCTTTCCCAATCAGGATGGCCAAATACAGCAACACTGAGTTCCTGGGTGGCTTACTCCTTGGCCCTTTTCTTATCACCTTCTTGGGAGAAAACGAAGATTAGCCCTAAAACCATACAACACTGGAGGCTCTCCCACCTCCTGTCCACTGTCCCCCTAGCCTGGGAGCTGCTGTCCCTAACTATCCCTTTGTCCCTAACAACCCTTGTCAAAGAATAACCCTCAAAATATGGAAATCATGAGTTTCATACTGATAGGGAGCATATGTTAAAGTTTATTTAACTAACTGATAAGGGAATTATTAGGTTGACAAATCTGATTTAAAGGGTATATGGAAACAGAAAAATTTTTTCAAATGCTTTCATTAATTTTTCTTGGGTTTTTTTGTTGTTGTTTGTTTGTTTGTTTGTTTGTTTCAGAGAGGAAGGAAGAGTGAGAGAGAGATAGAAACATCATTGAGAAACATCCATTGGCTGCCTCCTGCATGCCCTACTGGGGAGAGAGCCAGCAACTCAGGAATGTGCCCTGACCAGGGATCGAAGGGGTGAGCTCTTGGTGCATGCATGGGTCAATGCTCAAACACTGAGCCACACCAGCCAGGTGAAACAGGAATTTTATATAGCTAGAGAACAAAGGAGAATTATGAAATACGATTGTTAAGCTGAATACAAAACAGAAAATACAATCATTGTACGTTATCTGTTTTCTATATCTTCTAACTTTTTAGAGTTGTAAAATGCCATAATCAATAGTAAATGATAAGTCAAACAAAGTTATTGCCTCCTAGGGTAGGGCTCAGCCGAGTATTTCTTAAAGAAGTGGATAACAAATATTTTAGGCAAAATTGGGGATATTATGAAGTGGTAAACACTGAGAAACCTAAAAACCATACTGAGCTTGTGGGCTGTGAAGGAGCAGACAGCTGGCTGGGTTGGCCCATAGGTGATCCCTGTTTACTAAGGGGACTGCTATTGCTCTAGCGTGACATTGAAGATCATATGGTCAGCTTTTCTCCTTCATTTCCAAATGTTGGATGATTTTTCTTAAATCATCAAAGATTTCTCAGCCTCTTAGTCCCTCTGGCCCTTGTCTTTGCTGTTATAGAAAAGTTAGACAAGTAATTAATAAGGCAACCGTAATTTGGATGTCTGTTCATTCAGACAGTCAGTAAGCACTAAGGGATCACCTGCCAACAGTCAGGTACTATTATAGCCACCAGGACCCAAAGGTGAATGGAACGAAATGTCAACCAAGAGAAAAATGCACATACACAAAAAGCTATAATACAGTCTGCTAAATACTATACTCAGGATATGAACAGAAAGGTTATGAAGCACAGAGGAGAGAGCAATTAATTCTACAGAGGCAAGGGGATGCCGTGGCAGGCTTCCTAGACAGATGGCAATATGGAGTAATGATACCTGGGTATATGATGATGGGGCCCAGGCAGAGAAGGGTGGGGGGAAGATGCAGACATTTCTGGGAGAGATAGAGAGCTTCAGTTATTCCACTGTGATGGCAGCTTTGGATACACAGCAGGGAGGTATATGGGAGCTCAGCCTAGAAGGAAGGGAGAAGCATGCTAAACCAGCTCATTTAAAGCCAGGTTGTGATGCCCGGCCGGTGTGGCTCAGTGGTTAAGCGTCAACCTATAAACCATGGTTTGATTCCAGGTTAGGGCACATGCCTGGGTTGGAGGCTCGATCCCCAGTAGGGGGCATGTAGGAGGCAACCAAAGAATGATTCTATCTCATCATTAATGTTTCTCTCTCTCCCTTCCTTTCTGAAATCAATAAAAATGGTAGTTTTTTTTTAATAAAAATAAAGCCAGGTTGCCTAAGAGCTCCTGCTCAATCTATTTGCATCCACTTAGGTGTGCTATTTTCCCTTTAAAGTTGAACTTTAAAAAAATTTGTAAAACTCAAAAAGTCTTCAAACTTAATACTAAACAGTCCTTAAAGTATTCTCAAGATTATAAAATAAAAACGTATAGTTGTTTATCATTCATAAAATACTGCATATTTGGAAGATACTTAGAAAAATATATAACTAATAACAAAGGGTACATACATAAATTCCTTTTTTTAAATGTTTAAATGCAAACAAAATTAAGCAAAAATGAATACACTATCTTAAGGATACAAAAATACTCCAAAAATTGTTCTTTTTTTTTTTTTTGGTAGGGGGGAGGTGGACCAGTTTTAAGAAAATGGACATTAGATCAGCTGACCTCTGGTCTATAAAGTAGGTGTCTAGAGGCCAGAAACAAGGCCAGGACTGAAAATAAACATTTGGGAAAGTATACATTTCAACTATACAACTTGAAAACTGAGAACAGGTGAAAAATGGCCCAGGGCAATGTGTAGAGCAGGAGGCAAAGAGAACTGGGAATGGAACTCTGAGACTGCCCCACACTTAGTGGGGAAACAGGGTTGTGGGGGTTGAAGAGAGCAGGAGAAAGTGCTGCAGAAAGACACGTCAGCAATCTCTGCCGCTGTGAGTGAGCGTGGATGGAGGTCAAGTTGACAGCTCGGAGGTCATTGGAACACTTTGCAGAAGAAACCTAGTGGAGCGGCAAGGGCCGGCTTTCCGTGAGGCTGGGATGAGATGGAAAATGAGAAAGTCAGCCTGCCCTGTCCACCTCCTGTCTTGCAGCTTGGAGCAGGGCTCCCACCCTTCCGCCGCGACTGGGAGGCAGGGCCGCTATTTTCTCTGATGGTTACCTCTCAAAAGAATGGCACCCAGGTGCTGGAGAAAGACAGTCCTGGACAATATTGTCAGGAAGCTTAAAAGAGATGAAAGGGGCAGAGAATAAATGGGCAATTGCAGGGTTTCTAAACTAACTACCTGCTGTAAGAAAAGGGAGTCCAGGGCCCGGAGTCCGAAGAAGCCTGTGTAAAGCTTAGTCAGGCTGAGGGGAATGTCTGACAGTCTTGGTCAGAAGGATTAGCATTTCTTTTCTACGCCCCAGTTGTATTACATTTACAGGCAATGCCAGGACAGACCCATTGTTCAGTTCCACTTACAAATTTGAAATAAAATCCAATCCAGTGTTTCCCATTTCTTTTCTTCTGGCCTAAGGTCAGGGTGGAAAAGGGGTTTGTGGTAGTCATACGGGGAGGAGGGAATAGTCTTCCATGACTAGTTCTGGAATAAAAAGAAGAGAGATTTTGAAAATTCTCCTGAGATTTCTCGGTGAGTGTCATTCCACATTCAGAGCAGCATCTGAATTCCCAGCTGCGCGTCCTCTAAATGAGGGTCGGCCATCAGTTCAGCCGGATGGCATCCGCAGAGGTGCCGGCATGTGGGAAGGGACACACTGTTATTCCTGCGTGTGGCTTGCTGTTCACCTTTTGAAAACTCCCTGAATGAATAAATCTGTGATATAAAAAGTATAAACCAATGTTAGAACTATCTGTGATTTATCAACTGAAAGCCCAAATAAATCACGGCTTGTTCAGTATTCTGCCAGCATCCCTGGCAACTAGAGCCATCGTCCCTTGAGGCTGCTATGAAAATTCTTCAGAAGCATGTAGGGCTTTCATTCTAGTTAGCTGTGCAGGTTGAAGATTTCAAATATGCAAAACTACTTATTCTAGCTGATTCTCTCCTTGAATTCCTAAGAAGCCTCCTCAAAAATGGGCAGACTACAAAGCTGGCGAGTAGTAAACACTGAAATTAATTACAGTCGGCATCTAGGATGCTTCCAGCCAGAATGTGGATAAACAATCATTTTCTCTGGAAAGTTGCATAATTTATAAGATTCCCGTTTGGTCACCAGCTCTCAAAAGGCGGTAGATGTCACTCATCACAATAATGACAACAAAAACAGTAATAGCTTCTGTTGACACTATTTTTAATCTTAATAACTACGTACAGTAGGGACTATCAGTCCTGCCCATAGCACAGCTGGGAAAGCTGGGACTCCGAGAAGGGTGAGGGCCTTCCCTCTGACGGGTCACACGGTCAGCACGCGCTGCAGCTGGGTCTTGGCAGCAGTGTCCTGTGCTCCCTTCTGCTCTATCTACTGCCTTTTCCTAAAAAGGAGTCTTATCCACCCTCCGGCTGGGTAGACAGAGGCTGTTGAATCCATTTAGAAAAAGTGACAACACCTTTCAGTTTAATTCATCCTCCATGAATTGTTACGTTCTACATTTCACCAAGTGAAATTTCCTATAAAACTTCATCACATTCTTAAAATGCCAAATAAACAAATTAAAAACAGACAAAAACCAACTTCACTCTCAGAAACAATAGTCCCAAACTTCCAGATGTCCCCTTTATAAGTACAGGTGGTAGCTTCTTCAATTCCACAAATACGTATTCATCTCCAGTCACATGAGTGGTGCTGTCATTGAATAATTATTCTCCCTTGAATCCTACCCTTCAGCAATAAGCCAAAAGCAAAACATTTTTGGCCAATCATAAAATAACATAAAATAATGAAACAATAACTTAAATGCAGATTTTTAAGTGGTTTTAATCATTGCATTCATTGAATCAGCAATTCTGGAGGGACAGCCAGCATGACAGCTAATGCTCTTGCTGTCTTTGTTCAGGTACAACACCTAGAACTGGAGGGATATTAGTGATCACCTGGCTTAAATGCCCCATTTTATAGAAGGGACCAATGAGACCTAAAGATGCTAACCTACACCCCAACAGCCACCGACCCTTCCCACCCAGGGTGCTTTCCTCCAGGCTTCAGCGTTGAGAGCAGGGATGAGCCCGTTCACTCTCTCTGCAGGTGCAGTCAAATCCCAGAATGTTCTCAGGACTGGAGAGAGTAAGCCCCTTGGGCCTCTGTGCAGGGTGAGTCCCTGCCTTACGTCTCAGGTGAGCCTTCAGGAGAAGGCCCGCGTTGATTCCATCACGAAGCAGCTCGCCAGCGCCGTGTTACAGGGAGATTGAGGCCTGGAGACTGACCACGGCTGGGCTCCAGGCCCTTTTGCCTTCAATAATATTGGTTAATTAAAATATTGAAAATTATATCTTGTGACTGTGCTGGTATAGAGAAGAATATAATCCAGTTTGGATTACATTAAAATTTTTATTTTAAAGTATTTAAAGCATGTTGGTGAGCCCCTAAACGTATGGTGGGCTAAGGCTGTGAGGCCTGCGCCCGCAGATTAGCATTGATGGGGGATGTGTAGGGTTGTCATTCTCTGATGGCCCAGCCCAAGGAATGGCCCCTCCGCTCCTCCGCGGCAGGCAGAAGCGCGCACGTGGCCGGGTTTGTCCTGGCGCTGACTCGCCGGAGATCTGTTCGCCCCATTCTGGAGCGGTGCTTGGTGTCTCCGGGCACCACGGGCAGCGCTTTCGCCTGCCTCGGAACTCCAGAGCCCTAACTCGGCCCTTTTGAAATGGGAAAAGGTGATCCAGGAATTCCCAGCACATTTCCCCCACCAGCCAGACCTGCCCTGCGCCGGTAATCGCGCAATAATAATGCCTCCATCAGCGGCCCCGGGAGCTGCCACCGCGCCAAGTCCTTCCAGACCTCACTCCCCTTCACCAAGGCGCACCGCACAGTGGCTTTTAAGGAGACAGAAATCGGACTCTTAAAATTTCATCCCCTAAATCTGTTCCTACTTCTTTTGCTTTTGGGCGCCACCTAGTGAACACTAGGTTTCATTACATCGGAATGAAATAAGTCCACAAAGAACCAGTAGGCCGGCAGCCCATAGTCCAGGGGAAGCTGAGTTACAGGCGAGCTGGGCTGAAACCTGCCCTGGGACTGGACCGGCCAACAGAGATGCTTCACTTCCTGGCAAACTCTAAGTGCTGAGAAGGAGATGATGAAAGGACAGAGAATGACAACGTAATGGCAAAGGAGGATAAAAGTCAGGAAAGCAATCCATACACAAACTCAAGGTGTAGAGCAAGGGAAGGGGAGGGGGTAATGAACTGAAGTTGGTGAAATGCAGACTTGAGACCCTCAGAGGCCCATTTTCAGGCCTGAGAAGCATGAGAGCACTTGGAACCGCAAACAGGAGACTGGAAAGACCGTCTTAGACCATCAGGGACCTATGGCCGCCCTGAACTGTGACCTTCTTGATGGCCAGGACTATCGTCTTTTAAACTGTAACTGTAAAATGCCTTGAAGTGTTCCCTGTAGGCAGGGGCATTCATTTGAACGCTTTTTTATCACATGATGGAGAGCTGAGGGACATGCATCCTCCCTCCGTCAGCCAAGTGGAAGTGCTCTTAAGGACCTGTGAAATGCAGACTGGAAGACAGTATAAAAGCAAATGCGAGGGAGAAACTGATACAGAAAATGTGCTTACACTGGAAATCTCAGAGCAATGCAATATTTCCAAGCCCCACATGCAACTCTCTCGTTTCCAGCCATCTGCATTGATGTCACAAAGGAACAACAGAAACAAATGTGGAGCCTCTGTGGTGTCAGACTGTGCTTTCTACAAGGAAACAAGAAACATTCTGCCTCAGGAAGGAGCGGTGGCAGACAATGCTTCCCAGCTGCTGTTTAGTTGGGAAAGCCTTCATTTCAAAGGAAGCATTTGTGAAAGTCTGATATGAAAACGAATGAGGGTGGAGATGCTGGCAGTGGCCGGGGAGGACTCACTGTCCCTGGCCTCCTTTTAGCCCTTGGAGGCCTGAATTGCCTCCTGAAAACCCCATATTTAAAAGCCACTAGAACGATGTCAAAGCCAAACACTGTAAACAGACAGACAGATGATAATCTTGAGTTACACTTTCTAGTTAGAATGGGCTTTAATTTTCAGTGATATCGACTTTGAAGGGTTGTTGTGAATATCCATGAAGACTTGTTTAAAGTGTTCAGCACAAAACTAAGTCATAGTTAAGAACTGCAAAATAACAGTTGAAATTAATATTGGTTAAACTTCTATAATGTTGCAGGTTGCTTTTACTGATGTCAAATTGGTCATTCATTTTATACATAAAATACACAGGTGATTGCAAATGATATTAGTTTAAATAAGCATTTAAATATGTTTCCAAAGTTGTGGGGCATGGTTACAGTGTCTTGGCCAGGTTCAAGCCTCAGACTAATGAAAGGACAGGGTCCTCTCATTGCCACGTGCAAGTCCCAGCTGGAGGGCAGGGCCTTCCCAGCACAATTATAGCCAACGGCTGTGGTTGTAAGCTTGAACCTATGGTCCGAACACGTGGTCCCACATGCCTTGTGATAGAGTTCGGGTGCATGTAGTTGAGTAGGGTTGGAACTCACAAGAATGCTGTAAACAACTTGATCACACCCCTACTTTGCCTCGTGGCATCTGCTATAAAATAAAGACAGGGCTTGTGGGCACTGGCACTGTCTCCTCATCAGGGAGCAGCGTCCCACTGAGACCCAGCTATCATTCTCTTGTCTGTCTTTTCTCAATCCTTTCACCCCCCCACTCAGGATCACCTTTGGCCATAACACAAAGTAATATAATTACTATGATTAGACTGAAAATATTTCTCCTTGAAATTATGTGTTTAAAATATTTATTTATTTATTTGATGTTAGCTTTGTTTTTACAAATATCCTTCTAAGTTCAGTGTAAATCTATCATATTTGGAGTTTATTCTGCATAAATCTTTTCCCAGTTGAAAAATCTATATTAATAAAAAGAGTAATATGCTAATTAGAGCAGATGTCTTCCGGATGTTCTTCCTGACAAAGCCATAGCGGATGCCCGAGGCTCAGGCAGGCCGCAGATGGCAGCTGCCACTACAAGGGCCAGCCTGAGGCTCAGGCAGCCACAGCGGCCGGCAGTGGCAGCAGCAGAGGTGTGATGGGGGCATCACCTTCCCCTGATCGGGTGGTTGCCTCCTGCAGAGGGAGGCCAGACTGCAGCTTAGGTCCGCTTCTCAGGGGGGAGTGGGCCTAAGCCATCAGTAGGACATCCCCCGAGGGCTCCTGGACTGTGAGAGGGGTCAGGCCAGGCTAAGGGATACCCCCCTCCAGTACACAAATTTTGGTGCACCGGGCCTCTAGTAATAGTAATAAAAAATAAAGTGTCCAGCACAGTACCAACCACAGAATGACCTTCAATAAGTGTGAACTCCCTGTTCATACAATAGTCCCTCCTTATCCACGGTTTCTCTTCCTGCAATTTCAGGTACCCACAGTCACCTGCAGTCTGAAAATATGAAGTAGAACTTTTCAGAAATAAAATATGCATAAGTTTTAAATTTCACACCTTTCTGAGTAGCATGATGAGATCTCAAGCTGTCCATGAATCATCCCTTTGTCCAGTGTATTCCCACCCTTTAGTCACTTAGGAGTTGTCTTGATTATCATATTGGTTATCAGAGAGAGGCCACATTCACATAACTTTAAGTATGTTGTTATAATTACTCTCTTTTATTGTTAGTTATTGTTGTTAATCTCTTCCTGTGCCTAATTTACAAGTTAAACTTTATCATAGGTATGTATAGGGAAAAACATAGAATATATGGGTTTCAGTATTATCTCTGGTTTCAGGCATCCACTGGGGGTATTTTTAGTCTATGCTGTGGTCCACCAATTCCCCCTTGGGGTTCTTTCCTTTCCTACTACATAAATAATTGTCACTGTACTCCTTGTGGAGTTCCTGGTGAAGGTTCAGGATCATGATCCCTGGGGCACATCAGGGACAAGGCCTGACATAGATGACATTAATGCTGTGATTACAGCCAGAATTCACATGGGAAGCTAAAGACGAAGCCAGAAAAAAACGTCTAGATGCAGGATGGACCTGGACCTTTCCCATCACTTGCAAATGAGCAGCTGCTGACACCACTGGACTCTCTCAGGCCAAATGCCCTGGGCTGCCTCTACAGAGAGATTGTCAAACTTGATCTGCAGAAAAGCTACCCAGTTGGGTTAAGGACAGAAAAATAAGTGACTTTGTCAGCAAGCACTGGTAGTAAGCCCAGACGGTGCCCCTAACCATACTAGGTGTTTGGTGGGTGTGGTATAGCCTCATAGAGAAATATTTGCATAGTGCCCACCAAAAAAAAAAAAATCTATTAGAAGGGGTTTTAAGCAAATCCAGGAAGCCAAGGCAATTATAGACTAGTCCATACAATAATCATGAGGATTTCACCTCCTCAAATCCATACACAACTTGATTATACTTGAAAATATTTTTCTAGAAAATTGTATCTAATTGTTCTCATAGACTATTGATCTCACATCTCCTTGTCCTTCCTCTTTCCAAGATATAGACCACGTTCAGAACAGCGCATTTCAGGTTGTTGCTACATAATGCTTACATTGTCAATATTGGCCAAATCAAGAGCAAAGAGTGGGAGTGTAGACTAGTTTTTTTAAAGTAAATTCCTGGGGATGTGTTAAGGAAGAGGCAACTAGTTGTATGGCCTACACATGAATGTGTCCATCCTTCCAAGAAGAACTATCTTTGGGATATGACACATTGGGAAAGCTTTCTTAAGAAATTTCTACTGGTTAAACTTTGATTCATTGTAAAATCACTCGCTTCTCTTTCGTGGTGCTTCCTCCCCAGAATAAGATCCCATCCAGGCCTTAGTCTTTGCCTAAAGCCCAAAGTTAGAGGTATCCCTCAAAGAACGACATGTGCATTAAAAGGACCGTTAACATACCTAGGGAAAATATGTTTAAAGTATGAAAGTGGAAGCAGTATGATTTGCTTCACAAATTGTTATAAATGGTCTCTTCTGTTACGATTCTAATTGATTGCAATTAGCTTTTTAGGCTATGCTGTGGTCCACCAGCTCCCCCTTAGGGCTCTTTCCTTCCCAGAAATGCCTCACACAGTCCGCAAGGGGCTGGGGCAGAAGTCAAGGGACTGAGCACAAACAGGCATGATCTTGGCAACACTCAGCTTCACTGATTTACCTGCAGGGAAACCAAAAACTGTGTTCTCCAGGGCCTGCTCCTGCCTCAGCTTTAGGGTTGGCCTCACTCATCTCTCTTGCTCTTCCTTCGTCCACCACAAGAAGGCGCTGGACCAGGACAGTGAACAAAGAGGGTCTTTGAAATTCTCACCCCACAAAGTGACCCCCAACAACCCATTCAGCTTCCTCATCTGCAAAGTGAGCAGGTCTCTGAAATAGCTTCTCGCTCTAAAATTTTATCTAAAATGTAAAACCTTACACGTGGGTAAAATAAAAATTGAAAGCAATTCGTTTGTCTGAAATTCCCAGTGCTGAAGATTTTGAAGGGCCAAATGGGTATTTGTTGAATAAATGGATCTTCTCTTAATTTCCAGGAAGAGTACACCCCAAACAAAAACTCAGCTGTGTGATTTTAAGTCTCCTACTTCCTGTCTGTAGACTGGTCCTGAATAAATAGCATGGGAAAAGCAAGTGATTGATAAACTATACCTGACTCCGGCCCCCAAATTTGGATTGTCCTTTCTTCAGCCTTACCTTATGGTGTTTAGTTCAGCTTACTGCTGCCTAGAGCATGCCTGGCTGGGCTGAAGGAAATCATGATGAAACAGAAACCTTTTTCAAACAGGAAACTCATTTGCTTATCACACATTTCCTATGAGTCCTTAGCAGGGCAGAATCCGTGCATTCCGTCAGCTTTCCACATAAGTAAACTGTATTTCCCCTCTGCAGGGAGCGGAACAGAGCTCTGATTGTTCCCTCCTGGCTTCTGTTTTCAAGACAGCTGTTATTTATTAAACCAGGCCCTGAGTGTGAATCATCTGGGTTATCAGGATAAATTTGAGTTTTCCAAACAGTGATAAGGATCCCATAACATGGCCAGCTGTGAGGCAGAGAAAACCAGTTCACTTTAGCCAGGCCTGGTTGTCCATAAAGGTCCCTGGAGCTGCAGAGAAATACAGCTTCACATAGACTTTTAACAGATCTACTTGCTGGGAAACCCAAAACTGTGTTCTCCAGGGCCTGCTCCTGCCTCAGCTTTAGGTTTGCCTCACTCATCTCTCTTCCTCTTCCTTCGTCCACCACAAGGAGGCGCTGGATCAGGACAGTGAACAAAGAGGGTCTTTGAAATTCTCACCCCACAAGGTGTCCCCCAACAACCCATTTAAAGAGCTTGTGAGGTCAATTTGGCAAAGCCTCTATGTTCTCTGATCAAAGATCCACAACAGATATTAGCTTATTTATGACCACTAGGGATTTAAAAGCAAAAAAGAGAAGGGGGTGAGGTTGGAGGGAGAGAAAGGGTAAAAGAGAACAGAGGAAAGGGAGAGAAACCTGTTATATTTCTTTCACCCTGCATTTAAAAAAAAAAAACACCATTTAGCTACCAAACCTCTTTTTAGTATAAAACTTATTAAGTCCTGCTGAATTTGAGTTCTGAAAATGTTCCCACTTGGGAAATACTGGACCAGATGATCACTGAAATGCTTCTAATTTTGAAAATTCTAAGTTCTGTTTACAGATCTTCTAAAGCACAATACTGGTCATACTCTTCCCTCGCCCAAAATCCATTGTGGCTCCCACCTGCCTAGAAAGTCCACATTCCTACGCACAGCATTCAACACCTCCCAGAGTTTGGCTCTAACTTTCCCAGTCATAGTTCCCTTCCTTCTGTCCACATGTCTGCTTTTTCCACACTGGGCTTCCCCTGCTCCATCCTCACGTCTGCTGCTCTCTCGCCTCTGTGCCTCTGCTCATGCCGCTGGTCCAATTAGAATGCTTTTATGGCCTTTGCACATACGGATGCAACCCACGTTACTCAGCTCAAACCATCCCCTCCCATGGTGATCTCCTCTCTAACATAATGGGAGCTCATGTGTAGGGCTCTTGTGCTAGACAAGGTACTGGGCTTCTTGTATATAAGCACTCTGTGCCTTCCCCTAAGCTTCTTGCAAGAACAACTTTATACACAGTTACGGGTCCCCTAGTTCCTTCCTGGAACGTAACATGTGTTTATTGAAAGAATAATCTGAAGGATAAATGGCTGGTGTAACAGGAAACCCTCTAGGGTAGAAAGAACAATGGTCTCAGGCCCCGAGCCCCAGTGTGGTTCTGCCCTCCGCCGTTTGCTTCTCCGCCTGAGAGCTCAGTGTGCCAGCTCATACAGACAGAGAGGCTGCCGGAGCCACGGGCCTTCCAGGACTAAATACCATGAGATTCTCTCAATTTATAATCCACGTTACAAACAATCTGAGACAACCCTACAGAATTAAGAATAGGGCGAAAGAGAGCAATTAATGACAAAAAGAGAACAGACTAGAAGTCTATTTGAATTTTAATAGAGGAAAAACAATTAATCTAAAAGAATGAATCTCTGGCATTAGGGGTTTAGGGATCAGTAAGGGACTAAGAGAAAGATATTTTTTAAATTAGAAAATTATCCTGAGTTCTCCAAAATGTCCTCATAAATGACTACTACTTTATAAGGAACGCCTGATCTTAAATGTATACATTTACACTTATCTCCGCAGAAAATACTTACCTTAAAAAATAACTAGCTAGTTGCCGAAACCGGTTTGGCTCAGTGGATGGAGCGTCGGCCTGTGGACTGAGAGGTCCCAGGTTCGATTCCGGTCAAGGGCACGTACCTGGGTTGCGGGCACATCCCCGGTGGGGGATGTGCAGGAGGCAGCTGATCGATGTTTCTCTCTCAACGATGTTTCTAACTCTCTCTATCTCTCTCCCTTCATCTCTGTGAAAAATCAATAAAATATATTAAAAAAAAAAAAAATAACTAGCAAATCAAAACTCAAATTTCTATGCAGTGGTTGTCAAAATGTGCTCCAAACCAGATGTCAGTACCGCTGGGGCCTCCTTTAAAACACATCAGAAACTCGGGGGGCGGGTGCGGAGGGGGCTGGAATCTGTGTATTAACACGGCCTCCAGGCCATGCTGATGCACAAGGTTTGTGTGTAATTCTATTTGCAGCTAAATATGTGTCTATCAACTCATTTTTCAAAGATACAGAAACGTGCGGTTCCCTTTCCCCTCCAGTCTGTTATCACTACTGTACAAACCACTTCAAAATGGGGTGAGAGCCAATGTATCTGCTCCCTTCCTTTGACTTCTGCCAGCTCCCCTGCTCGGCCTCCACTCTTTCACTAATATCTGCCCCATCTCTTACAGCTGCCCAGCAGATCCCTGCAAACCCCTGGCCTGTGGCGAATTTGCCCAGTGTGTACAGAACGAGTGGACCGAGGGAACAGAGTGTCGCTGCCTACCTGGGTACGAGAGCCAGGGGGCCCCGGACCACCAGGGGGGCCTGGGCCCAAGAGGAATGTGAGGTCATCCAGGGAAAGGGCGCTCCATGCAGGTGGGTCGAGCACACCAACTTCATAGACCCAGGAATTTGTTATCTGTAATTCTGAGAAACCTGGCATTAGCATGAACGCATATGGACCTTTAAACCCATGGTTCTCAAACTTCAGCGAGCGTCAGAATCTCCTGGAGGGCGACTTGCCAAAGCACACATGCTGGGTGCTGCCCGGCCCTGTTCCTGGCTCAGTGGGTCTGGGTAGGGCACCAGTGAGGCTGACACTTCTGGTCCAAAAGTCACACTTGGAGACCTCTGCTCAAGCTTTCCTACAGTATTTCATTAAGACCAATAAGGGGGAAAAAAAGAACCTGTGTTAGCTTTAAGAGAGAAAACCACGTGGTCCATACCTTAATTGGTGTGTGTGTGTGTGTGTGTGTGTGTGTGTGTAATACTTGTCTTTTCCTCTCTTTGCAAACACAATAGCTTTCATTATAAGAAAACTAGAAAATATAGAAAATTGAGAAAAATGATAAAAGTCATATTAGCTGCTCTTTTCTTTTGATGCACATGTGTACGTAGGACATCTATATAGAATTTTCTAAAGCAAAATGAAATCAGCCTGGCTTCTTGTTTTACAGTCAGCTTTTTAACATAGAACATTCATTCCTCCATGTCACTAAATATTTTCTGTAGCATCATTTTCAATGCTTACAGGGTAGTCCAGCCTATGGATGTGCTAGGATATGTTTAATTAATTCTTCATTTCTGACAGAAAGGTTAAACGAAGCTCTTTAGACGGAGGAAAAGAAGGTGAGCTATCTCTGGCCTTCTATTCATGAACCAGACTTTAGGATGGAGGTAGCTGATGAACAACCAGGGAACACATTCTCCTCCAAGTCCCGTGACACCCAGATAAGATCCACACTGCGGACTCTGCCCTCCCAAGACTTCTGTGTGAGCCTGCCCCGTCCTTCCCCACCGTGAGCTTCCAATCATACACACGCCAACATTTCCTCACTGGTAATCACCAGGCCTATGTCTTTATCCGGCTATCCTGGTTTTTCTACTGCTCTCTTACTCATTCTAGTAACCACAGTCCCTAATTTCCAACCCAGGGGACGCGTGGCAATCTGCTTCCACACTCGAGCAACAAGAAAAGAGATTTAGCTTTTTTCTTGATGAAACATACCTTGTTCCTTTAAATTATTCACACTTTAAAGACAACTATACAAGCCGAAACCGGCTTGGCTCAGTGGGTAGAGCGTCGGCCTGTGGACTGAGGGGTCCCGGGTTCGATTCCGGTTAAGGGCATGTACCTGGCAGCTGTTCGATGTTTCTCTCTCATCGATGTTTCTGGCTCTCTATCTCTCTCCCTTCCTCTCTGTAAAAAAATAAATAAAATATATTTAAAAAAAAAAAAAGACAACTATACAATAGTGGTTAAGAAGCAATATTCTGGAGTCAAAGTGCAATTAAAATTTTGGCTTAGCAGTTTACTAATCAAGTGATTAGTAAACTTGGAGAAATTACTTAACTTCTCTAAACCTCAACTTCCTCATTGGATAAGGGTTCCTGCAAGGGATAGTGAAATTATGTTTATGAAACATCTTCACAAAGCACATAAAGCACAGTGTCCCTTGAGGCACGTGAGGATTATGGTGATGCTATCAGTTTTCTCCTAAATTAATACCAATTAAAATCCCAACTGGATTCTTTATGGAATTTCACATTCTGGTTCTAAAGTTCCTCTGCAAATGAAAATGTCCAGGAAAAAATCTTAAAGTACAATGATGGGGAGGCCTCTCTGTAAGATAGTAACTCATGAAATAATATTTAGAACACTGAGGGAGATGCAGAGATAGACAACAGATTAATAGGACAAATACAAGACCTAAATAAGTCCTTACATATTAAGGAATTTATTTAACAAGCACTTCAAATCAGTAGGGAAAGTATGGGCTGATCGATAATGGTTCAAGTACAATTGGCCTTCCATTTAGAAAAAAATAAAATTAGTTTCTTACTACACACAAATCAATTCTATATCAAAGATTCAAACCTAAAATCAAAACTATGAAAGTATGAGAAAAATATTTAAAATATTTTTTCTATAGTCTTAGGCTAAAAAGCCTCCCCTAGTTAAGACATCAATCCCAGAAGACATTAAGAGGAGGGCTTCCGTAGAGAAAAAACACTGTAAATAAAGTTAACATATACACAATAAGAGAAACGCATTTATAACCTATCTTCTATCTTAAAGGCTGAACATGTATAATAATGAGTTTCTATGTGTCAACTAGGCAAACTTCATATTACTAAAATGAGCAAATAAACACAGAGAAGAGATCCGAATGACCAACAAAACAGGAAAAGAGGCTCAATCTCACTATGATCAGGGAAATCCAGAAACAATGAGGCAGTATAACTTACTACTCATGCATTTGGCAGAAGAAGGTCAATAATACCCAGAGTGGATAACGTCAGGGAAAACTAGTTCTGTAAAGCATTGCTGATGGCGGTGTAAATAGGAAAAAACTTTTTAAATAAATATTTGTTACTGCCTATAAAAATCTTAACTAGACTCAGATAGTCTACTTTTGGACAATTATTTCTGCAAAAATAGTTGCACTTGTGCACTGAGATATATGTGCATAAAAATGTGCACAGCGTCATTGCTTTGAACGGTGAAACCACTGGACAGCCCACCTATGGAGGAATAGCTCAATCATCATAGTATATTAGTCACGTGGTATATTAGTCACGATGGAACACAGCCGTTAAAAGCAATAATACAGCTCTCCTGGAGCTGCCATAGGGGAAAAACCAAGACATTTCATTAAACGAGAAATGTGAATTGTAGGTTCATAGGTCCTGCTTATGTAATAAATTAATAACAAAACTCTGTATTTATAATATATTAGGTTCAAGCACATGGCATTGCTATTTTGTTGGTAACAAATCATCCAACATTGGCAGTTTTGTATGGTTCAAGCAAATCTGTAACTAAAAGCATAGTAAATACATGATTTAAAAGACACACTCATTTATGATTCCAGTTAACAATGGAAAAGAGTGGAAATGGGGTCCAAGTTTTTTAATTATGAGAATATGTGCATGTATCTCTTGTGTAATTTAAAAGGGCCGGGGGTGGCAGGCAGAGAACAGTGAATGAGCAAGACCCTAGTAAGATGAATAAGGAGAAGGGGTTTGCAGGTGGCTTTTATGAGCAGTAATATATTCCGTTTTTGTTTTAATCGGCCCTATTTGCTGCAGATGGCTGCGCAATTTGTCATTTTAAACATCCCTCTGAAGAAATATCCCTTATTATTCTAGGTTGTCATAAGTGAAGTCAATAGGGTAGGACACAGGCTGATCGGGAAGTGACAGCTCTTAGGAAGGTTTTCGGGGCTCTACTCCCTGACCTGTGCCTGCCTCTGGGAATAGATAGCATGACCTTCCGGGGCTCAAATACACAGGAATAAGATGCCCCTTCACTGATTCCATTCAGCAAGCATTTTTGAGCCCCCATGTGCTAGTCACTATGTGAGGGGCTGGGCAATAGATAATAAGGAAGTGAGGAAGCAGGGGAGGGAGGCAGGGAGGAGAAAGACCAGAAGGAGGGAGAGGAAGATACTCAATTTCCTTTGGGGAGAAAAGAAAATCCTCAACAAGAGGCCAAGCCCCATCGCCCCATCGCCCCATGAGCTGCTTCAGAAGGACTCTCAGTGGAGCAGAACTCTGAGCACAGCAGAGCTGAGTCCCTCCCGGATCCCCACCACCTGCTCCCCCTCCCAGCAGTTACGTCCGTTGCTCACAGATGCCATCATTTATGTGACTGCAACTTACTTATGGGGATCAGATTACCGAATCTAACATACATTACAACACTGACTAAGATTAGAGATTTTTAAGCTATACCCAAGTTCAAATTCGAGCTCTGCCCCTAACTAGTGAACTTGAGCAACTTCTCCCTCCCCTTTAAACCTCAAATTTCTCATCTGTATCAATGGGAGTAATAGGAATACATTCGCGGGTTAAGGTAAGGAGTGAATAAGAGGCTCCTCGCCCTAACCCGTTTGGCTCAGTGGATAGAGCGTCAGCCTGCGAACTGAAAGGTCCCAGGTTCGATTCTGGTCAAGGGCATGTACCTTGGTTGCGGGCACATCCCCGGGGGGGGGGGGGGGGGGGGCGGTGCAGGAGGCAGCTGATCGATGTTTCTCTCTCATTGATGCTTCTGACTCTCTATCTCTCTCCCTTCCTCTCTGTAAAATATATTTAAAAAAAAAAAAAGAGGCTCCCTCAGCGTAAACTCCCAGCTGCTACCAGCTGCTAGCATCTTTGGAGCTGTTCGATAATTATCAACAAAAGGCAGCCCTGTAAGGAAAATAGATTCCCTACTTGGTACTTAAACCTCAACTCAGAAGCAAATCAGGTGAAGACACTAAGTGCTGCAACTCTGAAAGCAACAGCCTCTACAGAACCGTCAGCATGGCTGCGTTTCTGTCCTTCTACCCAGTGAAGAAGGAAATAGGAGAGTTACATGGTGGGCAAGTGCCTGACTGAGATGAGTCCACTGATGCACAAGGAGCCTTTGCAGTTGGTTCAGATCTTTGTCATTCTACTGACAAGTCACTGTCTTTTGTTATATTTTCACCTTTATTTTTCCTCCTATTCTTTTGTTTTGTTTTTTTAATCCTCACTCAAGGATATTTTTCCCATTGATTTTTAGAGAGAGTGGAAGGGAGGGGGAAAGGGAGAGACAGAGAAAGAAACGGTGTAAGAGAGACACATCGATAGGTTGCCTCCCACATGCGCCCCAACTGGGGCCAGGGATCGAACCTGCAACCAAGGTATGTGCCCTTGCCTGGGAACCGAACCCTAGACCCTCCAGTACACAGGCCAACACTCTAATCACTCCTATTCTTTTTCACATTCAATATCTATGAGCATAGTGCATACATTTCCCATTTTCCTCAATTTTAGATTATATATATATATATATATATATATATATATATATATATATATATATTCAGTTGTTCTAGGAACTTACTTGGCCAAATTCCCTAAGAATAAACAAAATTTCATTTTCAAAGTTCCCTTTTTTGGCTTAAGGATTTTTACTTTTGTTAATCACAACTGTCATCATACATACTCAGAAAATGCAAATCTAGATCTGAGAGAGTACATTATTTATGACTTCCTCTTCAGATCTAAAAATTTTCACTTTGTCCTTTAATAGGACTCTGTGTTCTTTGTGACATTTACAATGAGAATCATTTACAAACGTAGGGGCCAGATTAAGTACCTGATGGTACAAAGTGACTCTTATGAAGAGGTTTTAGTAACATGAAAGAACCTGTTTTAACCACAGTAAGATCACAGGTTTACTCACCCACTACTCCTCAGATGTGGTGTCCTTTTGCCCCTCTAGTAGCTGTTCCCCACTCTCTTTTGAGCCCTTTTACTGCTGGGTTAAAGAAGGGGAGCTGGGAGGAAGTGGAGTTTAATATAGTCCAATCCAGTTTTTAAGATTTCATCTGATTAACAGTTTAAGCAATCGCTTCAGGCATCTCAGTTTTCTTGAAATGTATAGTCAGGCTCAGAGATCTTCTCCCCTTCCCTTCTCTTCTCCAAGTTGCGATCTGTATGCAAGGTCTCTCCTCATCTCACCAGGTCCTTGGGAAAGTTTCTATTCCCGTATTCTCCTCAGCTGTGAACTCTTAGTTCTCACCTCAGCACCTGCCGCTCCCCGGGTAGTCTCAAAGCCTCCAAATCACCCAACCAAGACAAACTGGAGCAAAAAGATTGCCTTAGCTGGCGGTAGGAGGAACAGGGGGCTTGTTACTCAACCTCCTAGAACCGTACCTCTCTCCTCTGCCTTCTCCCCATCAAGCACTGGACCAAGATGAGTTTCCCTCCTTCCTATAGTGATGCCCACCTTCCCCCTTTCCCTGAAGTTATAAGGAGCAGAATGTTCAGAGAAAGAGAAGTTTACTGACAAGGGAACATATGTCAGAAAGTATCCCCCAAATATTATACCCATTTTATAAGGTGAAGAGGAAAAAAGCAAAGTGTAAAATGTGTATATACTGTCCTCAGTAATTACATAATATGTACATATAGAAAGAAGTCTGGAATAATATACATAAAATTTTAAAATGTTTCATTTTTAAATTGCATGAACAAAATATTACAGAGTTGTTTCAGTAACCACAACTCAGAACTTGACTTGAAAAATAACTCCACTTCTTGCAAGATGAACTTATCATTCGTCTTTCCCATGAGCTTGGTTCAACCCTCTGAGGCCACTGCCTGGGAAACAGCAAGCCAACTAGAAGGCAAAACCCTGGCGGGGCGGGGGGGAGGGGGGGGGGCGGGGGGGGATCCTGATAGCACACTTCCTCCAAGTCTAACAAAGGCATTGGCAAAACGTGCGGCCCATTTTCACTCATCATTTTCAAACCAAAAGAGAAGGAAGTCGTAGTTGCTGTTAATGCCAATAAGCCTGGGAAATAGAATATCATGTTTTGCTTTCTTTTGTAGGTCATCAGGTCACTCTAAAAATCAAGCACACGGAACTAGTGTTAAACATACTTTTAAATGTTGATTTTAATTACTGAAATTTGAAGGACATTTAAAATATTTCTGAGCCTCTTATTTTAAATAGAATTAATTAAAAGCACTTTTCCTTTCCTTGCCAGGGTTTTTGATTTAGCATTTTCAAGGAGGGGGGGGCGGCGGGGGAGAAAGGCATTTCCTGGTGCAGGAAGGGTAGAGACAGAAGATTGGCATTAACTGAAATGTGTAGGCAAAACTATAAAATAACAGAAATAATCCGAGGATTTTATAATATTTTTAACCTTTCTTATAAAAATATACACGTGATTTATCAATGCATTTTAACATGGTTGAAATTTTCATACTGATAATTTACATTCCTGGAACTGAATTATTTTATGCACGTACTTATAAAATACCTTCTTTTGATTTCAAATAATCAGCCAAACCAAAATATGTAGAAAAATAAATATGTAGAAAAAGTGATTTGTGAATGAGCAACTTCAAAAATTCCTAAAAGTTCATCCTCAGATAAATGTTCCTTCCAGTGTCCTAGTTACCTCTTGTAAATTACTCATCCATTCATCAACTTACTTTACTAAAAAAAAAAAAAATGTATCTGACAAAGGGAAATAATTTATCTATAATCAGATTAAATATAGCCTACATTGAGCTTTTTCAAAATGTCTTTGGGGAAAATACCTTGGAAAATGTTTAGCCTGAAATCACCTAGTTTCAAAAATTATACCTAGTCTCTGATGGTAAAAATGAATGATCATCAACCAGTGTCCACCCTCCCTGAGATCCACAGTGTTAGATGGAGCCGCATCAAAGCTTACACTTGAAACAAGTTATTATGGTCAATATGCAATCAATATACAATATACAGCCACATCAATGCTAATCATAGTAGCACGTGTCCGAGTACACACTGGAAATAATGTGGGCCATTCTGACTTCCTGAAACAAAGAAAGTTGGAAAGCCAGATAAAGTGCAGACTCGAGCCATAAAATGACAATGGGACACGGGATCTAATATTAACAAAATGGCCAGGATGAAGCAAACACCAACCAAATCCTGAAGTGTCAGGTAGAATTAAGAACCACAATTCAAATGAAGCAGCAACGTGGAATAACAATGTCTGCTATGGTTGGAAGGGAACCTGGTGACTTTCATTCACAAACTATGTGCTACCCCTGCTTCAAAAGAAAGTTCAGCCTGAGAATGTGAATTGGTTTAAGAAGAGATGGAATCTATTTATAGCAGGTTAAAAAGTTAGAAATATTTTGGAAGCATCTTCAACCTTTCAAAAAAGATAGCCTAAATGGCAAGCATATTCTCATCCATCAGCAGAGGCAATTTTTAAATGAGTCATTGATTTGCTCTTCGATGGCATTTCTTAAGCTCTTAAAATTATTTTTCTTCCAGGTAACCAGGAAAAGAAATCCTGAATCACTGACGGTAGGATATGAAGAATTTAACCATCAAGATGGGAAAGGAAATTAAAAACCGAAAATGTACATGTTATCATTTAATCTATCTCAAGAGACATGGCTTGCTTTCTCAAGGAAAATTGAATGCACTGTCAAAATTCTGAAAACGTAGGCAGGCATATTCACTGGTTGTCAGAAGCCAGGCCTACAGACAACACTGAGATCCAGCACGCACCACATTTCAAATAGAGAAGCCTGCGCACTGATGCCTGGTACCTTCTGAAGGAAGGGATGCTTATTTATCAAAATCCAAAACACAACCAGTGAAACGTTTTGGCTATTCCTGGATGAAGCGAAGGAAACAGTAAACCAGGTTTGCTTCCAGCTGCCCTGAAAATCTTGCTCATAGATCATTTACAAGTGCAACCTATTGTTTTTGGGGTGGAAGGTGAACAATATATCAGAAGCAAAGCTCTTCAGATGTTAGAATGTACATAAAAGTTGACTACTTATGCAAGGAGATGCAGGTCTCTACATGCATGGACATATATAGTAGGTAAACACTGGTGAGGGTATATATGCTCCACACTTCAATATTTGTCACACACACATACACCTTCAGTTCTTAGGCACATCAATTTTATGAGAAACTAGTAGCCCTGTGCACGGATCCGTGCGCCAATAGCTCGCCAGTAGCTCGATGCCGCCCTCCAGTAGCTCTCTGTCTGCTGCCCCGCTCTCCTGTAGCTCCCCCCACCCCCATAGCTTCCTGCCCTCCCCTCTCCTGTAGTTCGATGCCCCACCCTCCTGCTGATCAGTGATCAGATGGTTCTGGGTCGGTTGTTACACTTCACAGTGTAAAGACCATTTGCATATTACATCTTTATTATATAGGATTACTGCTTACATGGTAGGTTGTTTTGTTGCCAATAATTTTTGATTGATTTCTTTAAAAGAAAACGTAACAGGAGTTAAGATATACACACCATAGAAAATCTTTTCCTGTTACTGTATAAAGCTATTTTAAAGGAACACACTATACTGGGAAAAAATAAGGTTGTACTTTGTGACATAACCAATTCCTGTTTCCACCACAGATGAACTACATCTTCCTATAATCTATTAACTCCATTACGCTAACTCTGGTGTATGCTTAGGTAGATTGAATCAAGGCGATCCAGTTGAGGCAGTTTTTAATGTGCTGCTTAATGAAACATGAATTCCTCTGTATCTCTTTCAAATGTTCTACTATCAAGTATATTTGCTGCAAAACCTTAATTTCAATAAAACAGGAGCACCATATATTCATTCATCGATTTATAATAAAATGTGTCTGTGTTTTAGTAGCTAGTCCCTGGGTTTGCATTATGGATGAGAATGAATGATGTCAAGCATGATTTTAATGCAGCTAAAAGAGAGCAAAATATTAAACATTGACAGCAACATTGTAGCAGTAAGCTTCAAAAATAAAACAAAACCAAATATTTCTCAACAATAGAGACAATCTGTGGGGAAGTGATATGTGCTCCTGGTTACAAATCCTTAACATTCCCTCATGTTGGTCTCACAAATGTATACATTTCATCCCTATTCCCACCCCAATCCTCCCCCAAAATGAGGAGCTATGATATCTGACAAGGACTTCAAACTGTGATGTGGCAATAAAGTGCCACAAAGCAACGAATGGTGGCAGGAGATGTACCTGCTCACTTCCACATCCCTGGAACTTCCCAGAGGAAAACATGCTTGTTAGAAAAGATAGGTGAACCGAACGCTCATGAAAAAAACTCATCAAGAGAAAATGAAAACCTAATACTCTCATCTCCCATTACGTGCCCTTCACTGTCTACATCTCAGTTGTGTTCTAACTACTGCAGAGAAGGTGGTTTTTGATGGGGAAAGAGAAATAGGTAAACCCTCCATTGTGTTTGAGCCAAATGCCTCTCATTCTTAGGATCAGCCACTCTTTAGACTGGTCTTATCAAACCAGCCAGGGAAGGGCTGTGGAGGCTAGACAGCTAAGTCCCTGCACATTGAGAAGACCACCTGGGTCATGGTAGGTCCCAAATGAGAGGAATGAAGTAGCGTACGTAGACCAGGTGTATTGGAAGGACTCTTCTTTGGGTCCCCAGCTTTTACATCCTGTGTCACCTCACCGATTGGTAAGGGCCTGGGGAATGTTCTCTCATCTAGGCAACCGAGGAGTTGTGGCTCACATAGCTGCTTGTTCCCTGGATGGAAAACCCCTAGGAGTTTGGGCCAAAGCTCCAGGAAGCTTCGATTACCTGAGTTCCTTGCCTCTTCCTACAGCACCTAGCGCAGGGGTTCCAGCTCTCGTGATTGGATGAAGCTTCAGAGTCCCAGATTGTCACATTATTCCATCGGAGACAGGGGGCAACAACTGCAACACTGACAACTTTTAAAAACTGATTGCACCTGGAACTGTATTAAAAGCACAAGATGCAGGAGGAAGTTCTACATAGAAAGCGTTTATTGTTTTTATTTCCAGTACATCAGTATTTTAGGAAAGTATCAGATATACATTTTTAAGGAAATGAGGAAAAATTAGGTATCAGTTACAATGAGATGAATTTTCAAAAGTAAAAAGAAAATGGCCAATTAATAAACCTATTTGAGGTTTGAAAGTGACATTCTGCATAGGTACTAATTAGGGTTAAAGGTTCTTTTTGATGTGTGTTTTTTCGATTATCTTTTGAAAAAAAAAACTTCTTAAAAAGGATGACAACTGAAAGTAAGACAACTTACTTCACACATTAGATCAGTGATGGGAAGGAAGAATACACTAATTTGAACTGAACTTATATTCATAGATCTGGTCCCGGCACAGGCAGGCTCTACCTGTGAGGGTCTCTCCATTTTCTCTCCATTTGACTCCGCCTGGAGGCTTACCCACAGAATGTCTGCTCCTCGCTGGCCTTCTCCAGGGTGGCGGTGCCACTTCTACATGCTAAGGACATATATACCAGCTCTATTCTGGTCCAAGTTTAATAACCATAGCTTCTGCTCTTACATACTGAAGTTTAGCAAAGATCTAGAAGTGCTTTGTCACCCAAAACGTATCAGTGTTTTTCAACCTGGGGGTGTAGTCTTCAGAGGCACACCCTTTTCTTTCTCCTCCACCACTGCTCTTCTCTTTCATTTTTGTTACAACTGCTGTCCCCAGCTTGTCCTTATTCTCCTTTGTAGATATCCTCTGCCCTCTTCTCCCTTGTTTATCTTCTGTGATGAATAAAAACCATCAATACTTCTTACTGCTGGTTGTGAAAGAGAAAACCTGTCACCTCTGAAAATGTGGAGGGACAGGGAGGCAGCCCTTTGTAAACCCTCAGGGGGCCACGCAAAGTGTTTGCTCGTTTTGATTCCTTTTTTCTCCACCTGATTGGAGCAAAGGCATTTCTTTCTCTCTCTCTCTCTCTCTCTCACTCTCTCTCTCTCACAGTCTAGAACTAAATGACTTGACCTCTCAGGATCTCTGTTACCTCCTCTGTAAAAGGAAGTAGATCTACCTCTAACATTGTATTAATTGACTGACTGATCCGTTCAATAAATATTTGTTCTACTGATATAAGTACTTTAGGTAACAAAACCAAAGATCTGCACATTTGGATCCCTCGAGGACCGTAGTTAGTAACCTGTGAGTGAAAATATCTTTTTTAATTCGATTAATGAGGCTCTATAAACAATAGGTCCTCATTATTATCCTTGCCTGGGAGTTTCTATTCTCTAGCTACGCTTCTGCAAATATCACCTATTTTCCACTTCAGGTGGCAACTTCTTGGTTGCTGGCAGAACAAAAGGGTTCACAATGCTACTGGAAAGAGTCATCTATGAGACATCATTGTAGAGAGCGGAATTCAAGTCACAGTTGAACGTCTTATGTGTGGGCTTGTGCTCCTAGATGCAGTCTTTCTTTCTCACATAACTGTTCGAGGAGGTGCCACCTACTCAACTTTACAACTAAACTCACTCTTTCTTTTATGTGTGTTAGGGACATACGTCAAATGTGGTAGTGGAATTAGGGATTACATTATAACTGAATTGATGTGAAAATATTTTGTGTTCTCATTTTAAGTATTTTATGCTTGTCTACCTTTGCAGAGCATTCACTAAGGAAGGAACTGGTATTGAGTGAGATAAGCATTAAAAGAAGATAGTTCATAACCAGTTAACTGCCACGCGTCCAAAACGGAAACAACCCCTACACATGATATTTTGAATTTCATTTAAAAAATCAATTTGCAATGAATATTATAAAAATAAATGTATTACTCACAATTCGGGTGTTCTTGAATATTTTCAGCTGAAAATTCTCATGAAAAAATGATTTTAAAGTTGGTTAGGGCTGCCACTTAGGGAAAACTTTTTTTTTATAGTCGCACGTGGCGTGTGGGGAAGGTCCGCCGCTTGTGTCTACAGACGCCTATGGCGTACAGTGGATGACTATAGTGTGCTGGCTTAAATTTCTAGTTTTACATCTCAATTAAAATGACTGATTAAAATATGAATTGGCATTTAATTCCTACAGTTTCCACCTAGCGCCTGTGGCTCTGATTGTGAACACCGTCAAGCAGTTGCATCAACATCGTTTAGAACACAACTTCTGCTCTTTCCCTGAAAGGCTGGCGAGGCCCTAAGTTCCCCGGCAGAGGGGCTTCTGTGAGTATGTGCATGTCCGTATGTAGGTTACTGTGAGTCTGTCTGAATTAGGGCAGTTCTCCTGGGAGCCACAGCTACCTCAGGAGACTACTTTAATTAGGTAAGTTCTAGGACAGCCGTGTGACATAATTAGCAACAAAATGGCTTAAGACTATAATTTCACTAGCTATTAAAGTAAAAGACTTGTAACAGTGCTTTGCTGTGATGTATTTCTTACAAATTCTTCAAAATGTTAAGTCCTCTCATTATAATAATTGTACGGTTGATTAGTCTTCCATCTGGTGGCTATATGAGTCTGGGAGATACATAAACTGTTTCTGAAGACAAGTCCTTAAAAATATATTTGGTGACTACATTTTCTTCAAGGACTTTACTTGTTCCTAGTTAAGAAACAAAGCTTACCATTCACTATCGTATACAAATGAAAACATCAATTAAAGGCGAGTGATGAGAAGAGAGGGAACAGGTCATTTATTGTCAGCAACCAGGCCTTTCTGTCACCAATCGCAGGGACCAAATGACACAGGGGTGGGTTAGTCTATGGAGTAACACATCCTTCAGAAGATAATCATTTTCACATTCTCGGAGGCATAGGCAGGGCCATTTAATTTCTTTAACAGAAGACAATCATTTGCACAGTATTGTAATAAGTAAATATTTCTGTACAAAGATCTGAAGAGAGAGGCAATTCTAAAAACTGGCTGAAAACTAATCTAATCAGCTGGGAAATATTTTCCTAGCTGAGGTACTTTCTAGGGGGGAAAAATCACTGAAAACTCAGTTCAAAAGTTAGTGTCATTTGAAATCAGAAAAAAAAGAGTGCAGAGAGTATTTTATTTTCTAATTTTATTCTAAAATACAAACAAGACTCTTTAGGTTTATGTCAACATAATTCCTTGATGTATTTTTGCCTCCAAATTCCTAACATGAAAGTCATAAATATTAGGCTAGAAACTGCTGACATTTGATCAAAACTAACAGCACACAGGGAAAACTTCTTAAATTATCAGTTACATGAAACAAGCAATTACCCAGTTCAAGGGCTTTTGAATTACAAAGCTTATAAAACAGCTCTACAATTACCAAAATCTCAAAGGCCAAAAGACACTACGAACTTTTTTAAAACAAGGATGTTTTGAAGCAGAACACTAGCCTAAATCATATGAAACAACTTGGACAAGATTTTGATATAAAAATCACAATTGAGATGAAGTTGGAGGAATATTTGAGTTCAGTAGAGTTAAGCCACAGTGCCACCTAAAACCTATTTCTTTTTCTAAATGAAAGAAAAATTATCCTAAAACTTAAGCACTTACATGACCTGAATTTCCTTTATTTGCCCATGGAATATAAGAAAAATATTCTTATAACAACACAATGTAATAGAAAAGAAAAACAAATCCGTGCAGAACACTATAGTACCTTCTTTATCATCAAGTACATCAATCACATAAGGCTCATTCTTGAATGCTAGAACTTCAGGCGAATGGCTTTACTCAAACTAAGCCACACTGCAAAAGCGCGGGGGGCGGATAAAAATTTCCACCTTTGATGGAAATTTTCATGACTTTCTGCAAAAGCGAGTAAAGAAAGTAGAAAGCTTTTCCAATCAAAATATTAAATGCCTTAATCTTTATAAGAAAATTTAAGCTGTTTCATTATTCCAGTTATATTGTACTGTGCCATCCTTACAAATCGAGTCTTTTGAATTATTTTTCAAATTTCATTTCCTAGAGAACAATTATAATGGACTTAAGGTAGTCTGCACAGAATGAGACATATCAGAATCTGTCCAAGTGTAACAAGTATGAGAATAACAAGAGGTTTAACAGTTACAGCTGGATATAGGAAAATAATTTTTAGGTCCCAAAGTCACTACCATAATTAACCTTAAATTAACAAAAAGCCATGATTAATAAAAGCTGTTCACTTTGTAGAAGTAATTCTAACATGATCGTGGAATGGTTAAATCTCTGGGGCACACACCCTACCTAGTACCGCGGCAGGGGCTCCCTGCTGCCAGCTCGGAGTGTAACATCTACTTTAACAGATTCTGCAGCATGGCCGTGGCATACGTGGGCCTCGCCTGTCTGCTCTCAATTGCATTCTGAAGGTACTGGATGCCTCCACAGCGTTCCCAGATTTCTTCAAACTGTCTTGGCAAGATCTCAGCACCACGCTTTCGAGTCAGGCCTGTCTCTTCAAGGTTCAGCTCACACATCTCCATGTCATCCTTACCTGCACAAATGAGACAGCAGAGAATTACCATGTCTCTTTCAGAACTACTGCTACAATCCTTATTCCTGAAGTATCTATCAATTCTCATAGATTTGAGAACTTTCAAAACTTGATTTTCTTCCCCCAGGATTGAAATCTGCTTAATAAACTCACCAGAGAAAAAGTTTGTCCTCCACCAAAGACCCTTTCAAAATGTACCATCACTACAACTAATCAAACAAATTATGAGGGCTAATAAAAATGCTACATTTCCTTAAGCTGTTACAGATCAACTGATATAATTATATACCAAGGAAAGGTTCTTAGGACATAGACAAGTTTCTATTTGCTCTACAAGGACAGAATCCAAGCAAGTTCACATTATAAATAAATTAAACCTCAAACTGAAAACATGATTTAACTGCAAAACTCCATCCCTCAATCCTGAACTTTTAGTGAATTATTACATTATATATTAGGTTGTTTCATTCAGAGCTTATAATCCTTTCCTCCTTTATAATTTTTTTTCCTGTGAGTCATACACACCAGCCACAAGAAGGATGGGTGGCTTGTCAGGATGGAGTTCCATTTGCCGGGCAATCCAAGGTCCATCAAAATGGGCATACCACCAGCCTTTCTTCTTGTTCTGCGGGTCTTTGTACTGGTCAGCAGGGCGGATGAATGGGATGCGGAAGAAGCGTTGCTGTCTGTTCATTTCGATCTCCTGCTGCCTGGCAGGAAGCTGAGCAGCTGGGTTCTGCTGAGCTATTACACAGAACAAGAAAAGTTAAACCAGCAGCCCAAGGGATAACAAAACAGCCTTGAATCCTAAAATGCACCACATATTTTTTTTAAAGGAAGAAGAGGGGTTCCTATTAGTAAATTTAAAACAAAATGCAAATAATAACTGCCTATAATTGAATACAATTCACAGTGTAATTTCTTCAGAATTTTCTTTCCCTAAAGAAGTTCCTTTATATTGCAAATACACACACACGCACACACACACACACACACCCCTGCATACACCCCAAAAGCAGCAGCCATAATAACCTAAAATAATCAGTAACCTAAAATAAACTCACATGGCAGGAATGCAAACTAGTATTATTTACTAGATTTATATTTTTCCTCCAAAGAGTTCAAATGAAGGCAGAAGAGTAACTTTTACAGGACTATCTATGGTAAAATAAACAGTAATTATACAAATCTGAAGGATTATAGATGATATTTGTCAATTAATCACAAGTTCCTCAAAAAGATGGAAGACAAAAGTTTCCTCTTTAGCCAATCTTGAGATTTAAAATGGCCAAAATAATACATATATTTCACTAATAGTATTTAAATGACTTCATGACAACAGCAAAGACAAAAAAAACTGTAATAGTAAATATGAACTTTCCCTCAGATATTTACTTACTCTGAAAACAGATTCCTCTTGGAGTAAGATCCACTAAAATAAGTGAAAAGTATATAATATTTGGTCCCCTTTGCCAATAGAAAAAAAACTCTTTGCTTTTCTGATAGTGCTGGGCATTACCCTCCTATTCATAAACTTTTTTCCCCTTGCTCAATTTCCATTACTAGACAATTGGGTTTTTATTTTATCTACATATATAAACATTTCTCTGGGGCAATGACTTGACATTTTCAGCAACATAATTTGGGTAAAGTCTGTTTAATATGCTTTATACTTACAACTTTCAAAGTGGACCAACCATTTACTGCAGCTCAATTAATAATCTCACTGAAAAACTAAGTATGTCAGTGAGAAATTATATAATATGTATAAGTCAAGAACAGCCATATGGCTTTTGTAAGAATCTCCAAATACCAAAAGGATGAAAATACTCTTATTCTACTTTTTACACCAACAGCCAAAGCTTTCTAGCGACTGAATTTATTTCTGTGCAAACCAGAGAAAGCAAGCAGCAGTTAGCAAAGCTCTAATGCCTGGGAAAGAATGAAACCGAGGCCCAGTTTTGTTAGTGACTTTAAAAAGCCGCATGACCTTTAGCAGTTAACAGAGAGAAGCTTATTTATTCTTTTGATCCTGTTCCACCAAAACTACTTACAGTTCAGTGCCTCCATTTTAAGTTTTAAAAACTACCTACTTTGAAGAAAATACATTAACTCAAAACTAACATATTTTAAAAGGGTTTAAAAAATCCTTCATCTTAAGCAGTGAATTAGAATTCAATGTCTAGTTGATAGAAAACTTAATATGATACTGATCACCACCCGCTAAATTAACCTACTTTTTTCTTTAAAATAAGAGTCTCCTATAACTTAATATACTTGATAAAATTAAGAAACCCAACATAAATTCTTTGATGGCTTTTTCTACTAATGCGAGAACTGAAATTGTATTGGGGAGACAATATCCACCTGGGAAAGTACAAAGATACAGACGTTAAAAGATGGAAATTCATCTTCTAAACATCCAATAATGTTATCTTCAAAAGCGTGAAATAAGTTTCAAATATAGCCCTACAAATTACTAAAAACACTTTCAAAAATCAAGCCTAACCAGCTGGCAAATAAATATGGCATTACTGTAAGTCCTCATTTAATGTCTTCAATAGGTTCAGTGACTTTAAGTGAAATAACAGATAATGTAACTAACTTTACCATAGGCTGATTGATATCAACAAGAGGTAAGTTCCTATGGCAGTTCTTCAATGTAATGACAGAAGGACAGTGAATAAAACAAAGTTATTCGAGAACCTACTGTAAGATGACTTAAATCTTTTAAATTATATTTAAATAGTACATCATAGGAATCTACAAACATAACAGAATAATCTCTTCTTCCTATGAAGTGGTATCCTTTTAAATCTGCATTTGTATTATCATACAAAACTCCAATCTCTTTGAACAGACATGCTTATCCCACCACAGTGTTTGAAACCGGCACCTAAAGTTAGTCTATTCTAAAAGATCAGCTGCTTAGTAAGATAGAGTTTTGCTACAATAAGGATTGTATATATTCACAGTTTAAAATTCTAGTTATTTCTTAAAATGAAGTAATTTTATAAAACAACAGTTTAAATTTTGTTACTATTTTTTGGAGTGACCCAAATGAAAGTATCATCTCAAATTATATATCTAGTCCAGATAAACCAACATTAATGTACTATAGTTCCACTTAAAAATTGTAGCAAAACAATGTTTAATAGTAGTTAGTACTTTATAAAGTATTTTTAACCCATCTTCCAGTTAGCTCATGAGTTACCACCCATTGACTTACGTGAATTGTTCAAAAATGGTGCAAAATCTGTGAACAAATATTTTATGTTGAAGAAAAGATAAAAGTGCCAAAACTGTTAAGTGAGCATTCTTCTAATTTATAGTAAAGCCTTTCCATCAATTGAGGTGGTGACTGACAAGTAAACATCTTGTCCATAGACAAATACCTACAGGTAGATACTGCTTTTTTTTCTTTTTTTTTTTTTAACTATTTTGATTATGTTTTAGAAAATTCTGCCTGATGGACATATAAAGAAGACCGAAATTTAAAAACTGCATTCCATTTGTGATTTTGGGACACAGTAATAGTCAAACAAAAATCCAACACAATCACTTAATAATGGACATTATAGTAACTTTAAGGCATTACAAGCATTTTTGTAGGAAAAAAAGAGGATAAATTCTAAATTCATCCAAAAGTTATATGCAGTAGAGAAAACGTCCTGCCATGTTCACATGTACCCAGGATGTTTTAATTTCTTCAAATTGTTTAAATCTTAAACACATGCCATTTTTATTTTAGGAACTATGAAATAAAACTACTCTCCAAAGTCTTTGTTTGAAGCAACTAAATATTATAAATTTTTACTGGGTGATTTTCCACGGCACCAAAGTTATTTCTGAAAATCTGTCTGTAGTAAACGTGATGAGAGCCTGAGGATCCGAACTCCTAACTCCAGAAATCACCGTGATTTGTCCATGCGTTACTCTTACAGGCAATAACCTCATTATATTTTTGTTCATCACAGCTGTTATAATTTTATTTTCTCACATTAATGAATTAAAATCCTTCCAAGTATTGAATTACAGAGCAGTTCTTCTTAAAGGCCGATCAGCTGCCCCGTTAGTAAACCACCTAAGTATAGAATTTTCTCCACTGAGCTTGTTACGTGTCTTGGTGTCCTTCACCTTTCCTTTTACCCGTAGCTCCTGTGTGAGTTTTACATGAGAAAACAAGACAGAAAAATAAGAAAGTGCTTTGCAGAGCAGAAGTTACCTTTCATCCTGAAAGGAGCCCATAATCAAATTCTTTGAAGGCTACATATAGAATGTGTTCACATAAACTTCCTAAATTTTTTTTTTTTTTATTGCTTAAAGCATTACAAAGGGTATTACATATGTGTCCTTTTTTCCCCCCCACCCTAACTTCCTAAATTTGTACCTGGATGGCACTTTGAATCTACTCTTTTGTTCTTCCAAAATGGTGTATATACATTACGAATGAAAATAGTATAAGCACCAGCAAGGTAAGCCATGGATTATTCGCTCCTTTTGGGGTGAAGTTGGGTGAAGAAACTATCAAAATTTGGTTTGCAAATATAAGGAGCATTTGTATATGCATTCAAAATGTGAATGCAACATTAATTCCTCTTTTTTAAAGAAGTGTAATCATTCAGATGAATAAATTTTCAAATAAAACATAATCAAAGACTATCAGCCAAAGATCATAATTAGAAAATTAGAGCTAAAAAGAATAACCCATTGAGATTTTTACAAAACAAATGTAACTGTGGTTGCAAATGGGTGCAGACAGTGAACAGACAATGGAATCACTCGCTCCTCATTTCCCAGAGACAAAGTTTGAACCTGGAGAACGCAATGGTGTCACGAGAAGGTCAATGTTGAGAGGGTGTTCCACTTGCTGTTTCCTAGTTCCGGGTGACCTCTCACTGCCCATCCAGAGTGTCATGTCCTGACTGATGGCACCCCTTGAGCATCATCAGCACTAACATCTCTCTTAATAGTACATTTTCCTCTATTTCTGCAACAACTTGGAAACATTAAAAGTCCATCCCTTCAATGACTTTAATCCAGTGGTTCTCAACCTTCCTAATGCCTCGACCCTTTAATACAGTTCCTCATGTTGTGGTGACCCCCAATTTCATTGTTACAAATTGAATATAATTAAAGCATAGTGATTAACCACAAAAACAATATGTAATTATATATGTGTTTTCTGATGGTCTTAGGCGACCCCTGTGAAAGGGTCGTCCGACCTCCAAAGGGGTCTCAACCCACAGGTTGAGAACCGCTGCTTTAATCCAGGGGTCCTCAAACTTTTTAAACAGGGGGCCAGTTCACTGTCCCTCAGACCGTTGGAGGGCCAGACTATAGTTTAAAAAAAAAACTATGAACAAATTCCTATGCACGCTGCACATATCTTATTTTGAAGTAAAAAAACAAAAAGGGAACAAATACAGTATTTGTATTTGCATGTGGCCCACGGGCCGTAGTTTGAGGACCCCTGCTTTAATCAAACATTCCTTTTATTTGCTAGGAAGGTGAAGGAGGCAAAATATAACTGAGAGTTCATTCCCTAAGTTGGGTCATGCATTGCCAAACTATACTGTCAAGTGCTGGGAATGTACCCCTTTACAAAATAAGAAGGCATTACATATGCTGTCAGCGTGTCTTTAACCAAAATTAGGCTAATAAATTGTGTCAGTTTAAAGGTAGCAAGTTAACTAACGAAATTCCAATTATTGCTTTTACGAAATTAAATTTAATATGTGAAATTACTACTCAAATATTAAAGGTATTCTCAATTACTGTTAAAGCTAATGCATACTTTCACTAGGTTATGTCTACCCTACTCTATTTTCTAGTTTCAAGAGTAGAACTTTCCTTTTGCATAACAAAGTAACAAAATTCATTTTTTGGAAATCAGTCAGAAATATCAAATCCTGGTCTTGGCAAAACTCTAGAACAAACCAAGGTACTATTTCTCACTTATATGGGGGGAAATACATATTTACAACATTATTGCACAACCTCTTCAATATAGACAAGATTATTCTTACCTCTACAATGTATCTTAAGAAGTAAATTCAATACTTAACAAATAAGACTTTAAATGTTTTTAATAGAAATAATGCTATGAGCGATAAGCCATCGTGGTTGTGTTAGCTTCAGTGGACCACAGTTCTATATAAGAAAAAATTTATATTGGACACTTCACCCAAATGTCTTATGTATAGTAGATTCCAAAGTACAGATTTGTTTTTACCATAATCAGTAACAGACTTTGGAGCACGTTGCTCTGTTTCAGTATTTCTCTTCTTGTTCTTGGACTTCCAAGCATGATACACTTTTAGTCTCCTATGAAATTCTTCTCTGCAAGCTGCCAGGAGCTCAATATCTACAAATTACATAGAAAGAGAAAGAGAGAAAAAGAACATTCTAATTTAGTTGTCTAGCATAATTATTCTGTGGCATAAACATATATATACTGACAGTATATAATATAAAGTTTTCATTTTAAAGTAATAGTAAAAAATTAAAAGTAAGCTGATTATTGATAAAGATGAGTATTTTATGGTAATATTATCTTTTATATTTACAGAATTTTATTATACATTATTACTGTTTTATATAATTTGTTCAACATAAGAATCTTGAACAAAACAAACAAACAAACAAACACGTTGGACTAAACAGGTCTTTTATAGACGAAGAACTTAAATTACAGAGGTTAAGTCACTTGTCCAAGGTCACAGGCTACTACAACAGAATGAAAAGGAATAAAAAGTCACTGTATTCAAATGCAAGCTAGGTTTATATGCAACACAGTTTTTGTTTGTAATTATGCAGATAAAATCAGTGAGGTAGGAAAGAACATAGTGAGAAGTCTGTACAACGATGACACTTTAGTTCCTATTTATAGTACTATGAATTCAACATTATGATTTAACCAAGAACTCAACCATGTGGGAACTTCTGGATATAGTATTTTATTCTGTTGGAAGAAAAAAGTGTTAAAAAGGAAAGATTGGCCTGGCCAGTGTGGCTAAGTGGCTGAACATCAACCTATGAACCAGAGGCCACGGTTTGATTCCCAGTCAGGGCACATTGCCTGGGCTGCTGACTTGATCCCCAATGGGGACGTACAGGAGGCAGCCGATTGATGACTCATTCTCATCATTGATATTTCTATCTCTTGCTCCCTCTCCCTTCCTTTCTCTAAAATCAATAAAAACATATTTTAAAAAAATAAAAGGAAGGACTGCACTGCTATCTTTTCCTCTGCATTCATGGCCCAAAAGATTCTGGTAAGTATTTAATTATATAAATAATATGAGATGGGCCAGTCATTAATATAGCCCAGACCATAATTGCTCTGTTTTTCTTCTCTGACTTAGGCAAGAGATAAGCAAAATGAATTTAACTAATTTAAGTATGTCTTCCTTTTAGCTTTGTGAGCAAATTAGGTCTTCATTTCAAGGTAATAGTAACAAAGAGGATGGCTTATACTAATTCATATGCAAATTTTAAAAATAGCACCTGAAGCTGGGTATTTATTACCTGTTAGGTAGGGAGCCTTCCCATTTTTCATCCTTTCCATACACTTACCGCATGAAGTATTGATGGTATCACGTAGCTCTGCATATTTCCATTTACTAAGATCATGTTTCTTGGTACCAGCAGCTGCCTTGGTGGCTTGTACAGCAGGACCTCTGCAATTATTACATATTTTTACATATTTAAACTAGAAACATGAATGTTAACTAAAGAAGGAAGAAAGTGAGCATACATTTAAGAACTGGAAATAATTACTAGAAAAATGTAATTTTTGTATCTTTGATGGATGAAATGAGGAATGGTGTACCATAGAATGCCCAGGTAAATTAAAATTTTCCACCGTGTCACTTAATAGCTATATTAGGAGGACTTCTGATTCCAAATTCTAGTACCATAGGTTTATCTAAAGTTAAAAGATACATTTATATGTATTCCTCAAAATTAGAAAAGAAATCCTCAACATACATGAACAACATCATCAGAAGCACATTAAGGGTTGGTTTATGAGCCATTAGGCCACACAGTACCATCACCTGTAGACTATTGGAAGCTACAGATGGCCAAGCCCCAATCACACCTACTGGCTCAGGATCTCCCTAGGCATCTGGGTGTTTAGTGGGTCTACAGATAAATGTCTAAAATGCAACCCACCACATTAGTCATTAAAGAAAGGCTCAAAAAGCTGCTGGGTTCTGGAAACTCCTGTGACCTTTTAACTTCACTGTTAAAGAACACATAGAAAAAAGTTCTACAACAGGGGTGGGGAACCTTTTTTCTGCCATGGGCCATCTGGATATTTATAACTTCATTCCCGTAATATAATTCACTTAATATAAATTTTTGTTGCTATGAAAAAAGCTCCTTGATTTATTCAATTTTGAGTCCCACCTACGGTTGCTCTGGCAGGGCCAGACCAAATGTTATCTTGGGCCTTAAAGGGCCAGCAGGCCAGATGTTCCCCACCCCTGTTCTATAACCAGATAAAACCACACCCAAATATTTAGTGAGTAATAAATATGTAAATTAAAGGAAGGTGTTTTAGGTCATAACGAAGATTTCAAAGGGCACAAGTGTTATATATTGCCCAGAGTAACAGGAATATTTGAGTAGAAAGAGAGGAAGCACATTTTAAAAATTAAAAATATGTATAAAATACTAAAATAATAAATTTAAAATAAAACAGGACATTTTTTTCCTAGTAGTGCTACTCCAGGCTTAAGCTATGTACATAATTTTAAATAATTATTCAGAAAATACAGGAACAACTTGTTTTCTGTAATAATGAACATTACTTTCCAGCAGCTTACACTAGCCACAGAGGAGACACTCAGAATAAGTGCAAGTGGACTTTTAAGCACAAAGTAATGAAGGAAGAATTTAAACACATCCTATTTCAAGACGTGAAAAGAAGATGACACAAATATTAAAAGAACTAAATATTAAAGAACTAAAATATTGCTTCTCAGGTACCAAACAAGGAATTTCACCTTTATCATCCACTTCTCCAAAAATGTCCTCTCAAAGAGGAACAATCAAGGTACAACACTAAAGGGAGCTACTTTCTCATTATGTTACATTTTGAAAGATAACAACAATCCTGACTGTCAAGACAGAGATAATGAGACTGACTGGAAAATGATGTGGGAGAATATGTATCCTTCTTCCTGAAATCAAGGAAATTATTTCTTCAATAGTGAGCTTACCAATGAAATAGGGTACTTGTACCTCCTTACAAGGCCTATTTATGCTTTCATTTTAGAGAATAAAACACAACATACTTCAGCCTACGTACTTAAAAATTGTTCGACACACAAAAGCCTGGATAAAAACTAATGTGTGGCCATTTAGTCCTTCCTGCTTTTTGTGGTTAAAATCTGTTTTAGGTTTACTGAAGAATCCATATTTTTCATAAGCTGTGCGACTGGCAATTTCCCATGTAGCTCTTTCTTCTAAATTGCTTTGCTCAGAAAGAGCCAGCTGTGTGTCAGCAAGGTCTATTACCCTTAACAATAAATTATGCTTTAACATTTATTCAAATTCTGTATTCTTTTTTCCTTTTATAGCACTAAAATACCATTCAATAAACCAACAAAAACTTCTCTTTTCTTCTTAGTTCTTCTAAGAGTCTTTTCTAAAAGAACAGCTGAAAATTATTATGGGTTTTTTAATGTTGCTTTATTTTCTTTTGAAAGAATAACTGAATTTACTTACTATACCATTTATAGATGGTCAGAAAATACATGAGGTGTCAATATACATAAGGTGTGTTTTAATACTTTTAAAAATAATAACACTGAATTCAAATTATTGTTGCTTAAAATATGATTTTGGTATTACTAACTTTTAATTCATATTACCTCAAACAAAAAGACACCTACTTAAAATCATACTCAGCATCCTAAGAAATACACGACTAAAATGCACCTTTGGAGTTATTAAAATAGTAAAATAAAGCTGTAATTTATTGTTTAGAATTTATTAACAGACATTCATATAAACAATAAAGTAGTAGGGAAATTGACTTTTGATTTTTAAAAATATATTAGACACCTTCAATTAATTTTGTAAGCTCAAAATTAACAGTTAAAATGTTATTGATTCGTATCCACTTATAAAGGTAATGGACCAGGTCCTGCTGGGAAGTTATAGCCTTTGGTGGCTCAGTTTTTACATCAGTGGTTTTTATTTTTGTTAATCCTCACCCAAGGATATTTTTTCCATTGGTTTTTAGAGAGCGTGAAAGGGAGGGGGAGAGACACAGATAGACAAACATCAATGTAAGAGACACATCTATTGGTTACCTCATGCCTGCAACCGTATAGGACCCTTCAGTACGAGGGACCCTTCAATCCACAGGCCGATGCTCTATCCACTGAGCCAAACCGGCTAGGGCTCATCGGTGGTTTTTAAACTATGTACTGTGGGGTAAAAATCCTTGGGAGCAGGACTCCCCTCTTCAACTAGGCACAGTGGTTCCCAGCCAGGGGCAGCACCACCCCTAGAGGGAGTTTCAAAATACTCATTACATCAGGAAGACAGAAAGGGTCCCCTAAGAGACTGAGCTGGTGGGGGCCAGTGATAGGCACAGCAGTACTACCAACAAGGAAGAGTCTGTTTCAAAATGCCAGTGGTTTCACTACTGGGAAACACCAACGGACAGGAACACCGGTTTTTATCTTTTTCTATGTGAGAGTGAAGTGAACACTTCTTGTACAGAAAATATACATGGAAAGAGTGCATTATTCATATGACAGATTCTGGTACAAATATTGATGAGTAATTTAAAAATATGACTCTGAGGTGGCACGTATTCCCCCAAATTGTACTGCACTAACCTACTCAAGATTTCTGACATTTCTTTCGCCATTTGTTCCCTATAAAAGAATGATAATACAGCATAGTTATATAAAAGACAATTACATATAACTTACTTAAAATATCTAAAAGCATAAATAAAATTTTATATTTAAAAAATATTTATATTTTCAATACGATTATTGAGTTACTAACCATTCACTATTATTTTACTTTGTAAAAGTCTGCAATATACTTTTTTTACATACATAGCCATAAAATACAGCAAAATTTTTGTTTAGATCCAGTTAAAGTTATTCAAACTTTCCTATTTTTGCAGTAAGAACTTTCAAATAAAATCTCATGAGAGCCATGCTTCTTAGTATTATTTTTTATGTACAGAATAAAATGTTCTAAATGCAGACAGGAAACTTGGCAGAATATAGATTCTATATAAAATTTTACACTGGATTGCTTAGAAAATATTAATTAGCAAGGTATAATGGTGGTAAAACAAGTTGATCTATTTTACATTGCCAGAGTTTAAATAATTCTGATGTATTCAAAGTTTTAGAATTCTAGATCAAAGTGTATTTTCACTAAAAAATTCAAATGCATCAAGTGCTTGTTAAATATTAAGATGAGAAGTGTTCTGACTTTTCAAGGACAAACTTTTCCCAAAGGCCAAAACTTACTTAGCTCTTATTACCCAAAGAGTGTAACTTTCTCAATATTTATTTAAATCTGTGAAATAGAATGGATGTTTCATCATGTTTCTCAATAATTTGTTAGCCTTACTATTTTCCTGTCCTTTGCTGTCTTCCTTCATAATTAATAAGTTTCTCACTCATTCTATTCATCAGACTCTGGTAAATCCCCAAATCCTATAAACCAGTACAAATCAAAACAAAAGATGGTAGCTGTGCCTTAGGGCACGGTTTCCTGGATGCCCAGCCAGACTCCCGGACTCCTACTAGTACATCTCTTTCCTTGTACTGGACACTGGCTAAGCTCAGGTACTGATGGAGATCTAGTTGAGCAAGCAGTCAGAGAAAAAGAAATCTTTCAAAACTGATGATCAAGGACAAGAAACACAAAGTAAAAAACACAAATGTAATCTAAAGAAACTGCCTATTGAGCAATGTATCAACCTCTCTTTAGGCTAGTCAGGATTTCCTAACGTTCAAACTCAGCATGATTTTGGTAACTATTTTTAATTCTATTATCACCTACCCCAAGGTTTCTATCAGTACCCAAGAGCACCTCTGATTTTACCACCGCTTTGAAGCTCCCTCCGATTCCCTTCCCACAGCAGGTTTCAAGGGAATCAGAGCTCTTTCACTACTTGGACTATATTGATCGAATAACAATTCCTCTGTATACCCCCATGCTTTACTGGATGGCCATCTCTACTGGTTTAGTATCTCACCTGGCCTATGTTACACCAAATATACTGAACAGAAATGCTTCCTGAATCCAGGTGCTTTTTCCCTTCTGATTTTCCCAGGCTAGTATATGCAGATGCTCACAATTTCATCTTAGACCAGTGGTCGTCAAACTGCAGCTGGTGAGCCACATGCGGCTCTTTGGCCCCTTGAGTGTGGCTCTTCCACAAAATACCACGTGCAGGCATGCACGTACAGTGCGATTGAAACTTCGTGGCCCATGCGCAGAAGTCGGTATTTTGTGGAAGAGCCACACTCAAGGGGCCAAAGAGCCACATGTGGCTCGCGAGCCGCAGTTTGCCAACCACTACCTTAGACCATCGGTTACAGGGCTGAATTCAAGCTCAACTGGTAACTATATATAAGTTTTTTTAATGGAGGGTGAGAGCATCCACTCAGTAACATTTTTAAAACCTGGTGCGTTGTGGTGAACAATGGTGTTGGCATCTGATGGGGTGGGGGGTCAGGGATGCCGAATGTCCTGCACAAGGAAGAGCTGCCCTATGCCTCATGGGACTTTAACATTGAGGTGAAATGCACACACACACAGTTTTACGTGGAAACAAAGTTTTACACGTAGAACTTTTTTTGCCTGGTTTTAACATTCAGATAATTTCTGTAAGGATGCACCTATTGCAAAATGGAGAGGAGAGTGTACTTAACTCTGTCCAGAACTTTACAAAGGACTGTTCACAACTGCATGGCATTTACTGACTGATGTAATATTCTTACATAAATTTGCGTTTGAAGTGGTTGCATTCATGGTGCTCTTATGTATGCATACAAACATTTGAGTACTTGATTACATTTTTCCATAGTTGTAAACAAGCACTTTTCATATTAAAATAAACATTGCTTCATTATAAATTACTATGCTTTTACGTCTCTTTAACATGCATTGTTTGGAGAACTATATATACACATGCATCATTTTTACGTTTGTTATTGGTATCTGTGTCTGAGGAGTTGAGAACCATTACTATAAGAGTTGGGGCCTAAAAGCTGTTAATATTCAGATTTTATGCATATTCCAAAATTTTATATGTATAGTATGTATAAAATACAAGCATATCCCAAATGTTACTTAGATTCTCTCTGTGTGGAGAGATTTTCATAACAAAAAGACAGATCAGCATCAAAATTAGCATTATATATATAACTTCAGATTATAAACTATTTTAGGTATCAGTAGAATAAACTATCACATCTGCTGAAAACTAAGCTATCTATTATGACTCAATTACTTTAAATATTTTATTTATTCTTACTTATATCTCTATATCTGTTTCTATAAAGACAATAAGTAATGAATAATTAAAAACACATAAAACAAAATGGGTGTTTAAACAATGTTAGAAAACACAAAGAAGGAAACCAAATCATAAACTACTGTGACTGAACACCATACAAGAAGCATTAAACATTTTTCCTGTGCAAAGAAAAAATGAGTTATCTTATTCTTTTTAATAACAGGAAATAATGTAAAATTTACTTAAATAAGGAAATTATTTCTCCTAAAAAATATCCATAACCTGTTAAAAAAAAAAGGTTATATGACTAAGTCAAATTGTAAAAAGCGAAATGACGTACGGTGTCATTTTGGGTCTTGCTCCATTAATTCTGTGAAAAGAATACATTTTTGTTAATATCATAACCAACTCTGAATTGTGAAAATCTGGACTGTGCCCAACTTGTGTTTTGGTGACTTTACTGATTTAAAAAAGTGCATAATCTTTATTTAATCTACGTGTGCGATTACTCACAATTTCAGACACAGGCAGACCTTGTTTTATTGTGATTTGCTTCACAGAGCTTCACAAATGTTGTGTTTTTCACAAATTGAAGACAAGACCCTCCACAAGCACAAAGTTTATGACTCACTTTATTGCAGTTCTTTGGAACTGACCCCACAATGTCTTCAAGGTATGCCTGTTATGTGAAATCATAACTCTGCATCCAGGATCATGTGTGTAACTGATTGAGACCATATTTTAAAACATACTATACATGTGAAAAATAATTCTTACTTAGAAGTTACTGGATGGGTAATCGAGCTGGAAAAGTAACTTGAAATTGTTTATTGCAGCAGAATCCATCTACATATATTTTTTAATACATCACAGAACCCAAGAACACATTAAGAACAGGGCTAGAGAGTTCTTACTCATAAATTGTTAGAAAGAATTCAGTACTAACAAAGGCAAAATAAACATTTAAAAACATTAATGTAAGCCCTGGAGTAAGATAAAATTATCAAACACGGGACATCAGTACAGAACATCATCCATAACACATTGCTAATGCTTCCAGTGCACAGTATACACTAACCAGGAGATTCAGAGGAGAAGGCACTCACAGGACCAGAGGTCAGAGAAAGTTTCCTGGGAGAGAGGCTTACAGGCAGGACTTCAATGGGCATTAGAGATGGGGGGACAGCATCTCCAGGCCTGTCCCACGGGAGAACTAAAACGAACTCTTCCTCCCTTCAAGTTACAACTGCTTGAATATCTCCTAATCACTTAGTTGTGGTCCCATTACCTAGTAAATTCTGCTTCACCTAAATCTCAGGTGACTTGTCATTTTTGTCAAAGGTCCTAAATGGTCCACTCTCTCCGAGACCACTCACTCTGGAAGAAGTGCATCTTTCTGAAGATGGGAAGCAGTGCACATATGAGCGAGTATCTTACACATAGTATAAGGGATGGTACTGGATATAGCTGAATATTTCAAAGGCTCACACAAAAGCTTAGCCATGAATACCAATAATGACTACATTAATGAGCCCCTTAGAAATGACTTTCAGTCATACTAAAGCCAGCTCTGCCCATTTCAGTCTGTCCTCACACGTTAGGAATGGCAGCTGTCAGTGCCTGGCTTGTTTAGGAGCCTGGCCAACCCACTGGTCAGTTATACCAAAGACTTCCGGCCATTGCAACATAACACAGGGGGGAGGAATGGAACAGCAGCTAAGCTAAGTCTGCATGTACAAAAGCCACAGATGGGTGGGAATGTTTTAATTATGGCGAAATGTTAACCAAGAGCCCAACTATTGGACTCAAACCCAACAGCTTAAAAAATTATTATAATACCTGTGCTTGATAGGCCTATTCAGTTTATTTAAATATAATATACTTCTATACACAATTCAGGCCCCAAAACTCCCTAATATAATCACTTACTAGAAAAAGTGTGAAGGTAAGTTAACATACCCTTTTCCTTCCCTATCTTGTTTTCAGCTAAATAAAATCTAAGCACTGCTCTATAATATAAAACAAGTTTTTCCTTTCACAAGGAAATAGCAACATCTACTATTTTTATTATATTTTGTCATAAACAGTGCTCTAACATTCTGAAAAGCATAGTTACATACAGTGGGGCCTTGACTTACGAGTTTAATTCGTTCCATGATGGAGCTCGTAACTCAAATTACTCGTATGTCAAATCTTAAAGTGAATGAGTGAGATATGTGATGCTGGGCAACATTTGTGGCGTTCACTGTGACGTTCGCTGCGCCAACTAGCGGTGGGGTATCTGAAGCTGGCTCATAACCCGAATTTTAGCTCGCAACTCAAAGCAAAAAATTGGCCAAGAGACGGCCTGTATCTCGAAAAACTCGTTAGTCGGGACACTCGTAAGCCAAGGCCCCACTGTATATGAATGTGCCTCACCATACATACAGAACATATATACCTACATATAAAGGAACTCCACAAACTAGTTTTGCTCTGTTTTTACAAATATTCAAAAAAACTAATATTTCCATATTGTAAATTTAAAATGAATCTATTATACTAAAACCTTCCTGAAATTTTTAATAAGGACTTCCAAATTCCTCCACACTCCAATACATATAGTATTTAGAGATAATTCAGAAACCTCAGGAGCCAAAATATTTCAATATGATAAACCTTCCTTCTTGGAAAAGAAAATCTATTTATTCTGAAACATAGAGTGTGTATGTGTGTGTAAAATTTCCCCACATTTCAAATGTTAGGATATATATAATTAGCATTAGGAAAATAATAAATACCAACCTCAAATATAATAGACTGGATTATAATAAAGTGACTGATTTCCATTATAGACTTTAATGGCAGGTATTTAGAAATTAGATGTCTACCTTAAACCAGATGTATAAAGATACAATACTCTTTGGCACTATCAGAGTAAACATTGATATGTTTTCTTAAAGTACTCATAAACTGAAGTATCAGTTTTGTTTTTCAATAGTTTAAAAATTTGATAAAATCCATTTGTTCCTTTGGGTATAAGAATGGATACAAATAAGTTTTAAATGATTTTACTTAAAATATACCAGGACCTAAGGAATATGATCCTCCTATTCCCTTCAGGCTGAAGTGAGAGGCACAGAGGGAGACCGCAGAGAGAGCGCCACACCCCACCCAGCAGCCCAGTACCTGCGGAGCGCCAGGTCCGCTTGGGCCTCGTCACTGATGAGCTCTGCTTCGCTCTGGGCGATCCTCAGGGCCAGCTCTCGGTCCCTACGCTCCTGCTCCAGCACCGCTTGCTGCTGGGACTCCTCCTCCCGCTGTCGGGCCAGCTGCTCCTCCACTTCAGCCTGCCAAGGACAGAAAGCAGATTCACCAAAGTGTCCCCACATGTCCTCTTGGTCATCCCCATTCCTACTTAAAATTGTTCCAGACAAGTTCCTTAGTAAGGAATGTATCATCTAACCAGAAAGCTCTTCAGTCTCTATTCTCTCTATATTATAATTTATACTTGCTCTTTCCAAATCTAAGAGAAGGCAGAGAAACCATAGTTCCACCATTCCATAACTATGAGTGTCCCAAATATCACAGGAGTATCCCAGGTATCACATTAACACTAACACCAGGCAAGCAGATGTCAGGAATTTAAAGTGTTGGTTGTGCTCAGGATAAGTTAATAAAGCCAAGAAACTCAATTACTCTCAGACATGGACTTTTTAAAAAATGGGGATGAGGAAAGAATCTTATCCTAATCTATTACTATTAGTGTCTACAATGTTATAAAATAATATTTTATAATTTGTTTAACTGGAGGAAAGTACATTCTGACATTATATTTTAAATAAATGTTCATCTGGCATTCCCCTCGGTATAATAATAATAATAATAACAAACCAATATTTATTGAACTGAACACTGTTTGAAATGCTTTAACATGTGTTAACTCGTTTGATGCTCACAACTATTATTTACCCACATTCCACAGAGAGAAACTGTGGCCCAGTCACTCATGGTGACTTGTGCGACGTCCTCATTTCTGTCAGTGACAGAGGCTGGACCTTAACTCACGTTCCTGACTCCAAAGTCCCTGCCCATAACCATTTCAGAAACTGCTTTTCATCTCTGAGATAAACCAATGACAGCCTATCTAACAAATCAAGATCTTCCTTTCACTTCTTTTGTTTTATAATTTTGTAGATTCTATTTTGATAGAAATTCAGTTCAACTGTCTAATCAGTACATACCTGAATACGTTTTTCATCATCTTCCCTTTTCTTCCTTTCTTCTTCTTCTTGTTTTCTCTTTGCTTCCATCTCAAGTTTCCTTAACAAAACAAAAAAAGAAAGAAAAGAAAACTTCAAAAACGTTATAGAAAACTCAGGAATCCTTCAGAAGGCAATTTAAACTATTCACAAAGGTTACAGAATGGGGGCTCACATTAACCTCCTGGTCATATACATTATCATTCTTTAAATCTAGTTCTACTGAGAATTAATCTTCTGAAACAAGACTAATACATTATATTGCATAACCTTTAACATCTCTAGAGTAACTTGGTTACAAAGCCTCGTTGCAAGGTCCTGATTACATGTGCTTCGCTCTACTCCTTCTCCAATTAAATAACTCATGTTCCTCTGTCTACCCAGTTATGCAAATCTTTCAAAACACATTACCAGTTTTAAAACTGCAGAAAAGTAGAAGAGCCTTTTTTCTAGCTTATTAAATAATACACAAGTCACTGCTTTAACAGGAAGTTAAGAGATCCTCGGTATAAGAATCTAACCAAAATTCATATTATTGTTAAAATCATTTTATGTTATGTTATTATTATAAATTTTTCCCCATTTTCAGACTTACTCTAAAATTACAGTCAGGAGCAGCATAACAACATTTTGGTCAACAATGAACTGAATATACAATGGTGTTATGCCATTCATACAGCCTACGTGTGTAGTAGGCTATATACCATCTAGGTCTGTGTAAGTTCACTCTATGATGCTCACACAAGGATGAAATCACCTAATGACACATTTCTCAGACATATCTCCATCAGTAAGCAGCATATGACTATGGTATCTATATATATATAAAAGGCTAATATGCAAAGTGTCCCCTTGGGAGTTTGACTGGGAAACTGGGAGTTTGATCGCTCGCTATGACATGAGCTGACCACCAGGGGACAGCGCAGAACATGGCGGGTGACCAGTGGCAGCGGTGGGGCGCTGAGGGAAAGAGGGAAGGAGGAGGCGGGGAGGCGGGGAACCTGATTGGCCCTGATCGCAGGCCAGGCCAAGGGACCCTACCCGTCCATGAATTTTGTGCACTGGACCTCTAGTTTTCAAATAAAGAACTATTTTTAAAAATAAGAAGAGATATCAACCAACACCACCAAGAATTCACTGTTCTGTTAGCTTCTAATTCAAAATGACAATATGAATGCCTTACATCCGCCTTTCCTCCTCTTCCTTTCTTCGACGTTGTTCATCTTCTTCACGTCTTTTTCTTTCTTTTTCCATTTCTTCTTGAATACGCCTCAGCCTTTCAGCTTCCTCTTCCTGCTGTTTCTTTTTCTGTAAAGCACTGAGGAGCTCCTCTGAGCTTTTAACTAGTGCATCGTATTCTTTCTGTATCTGTTCCCTTGTCATCATAGTGGACTTTAAAACAATAATAAACATGTACTTAAAAAGTTATCTCTTCTGCTGTACAACAATGTGAATATACTGAACACTACTGAATTGTACATTTTAAAATCGTTAAGATGGTAACTTCAATGTTATGTGCCCTTATAATAAAATAAATATGTACATATACAGCAAAGACTAGAAAAGTTGGTAAGCAATAAGGCCATTATCCTTATTATACTATTTGTACACTTAAAAGTTACCTTTGCACACAAATCTCGACATCTATTTCCTATTAATCAAGTAATCAAATATCTAAAGAGGTACTGTGGACAAAGTAACATACTGTAGATAACAATTATTTTTAAGAAATTATTAATTTTGTCAGAGTTTACTACTCTTTAATAATAATGTTCAAATAGTACCTAAGGAATATTTAAGAAATTATTAAATATATCCCAAATTGTTGGATGACTTTCCTAAGAGAGCCTTCAGAAAATGTGGCTTGATTGATTTTAATTGATTAATACCATATAAACAGGGATGGCTCTTAACAGATTTGTAAAATCAGCTAAGCTTAGCCAAAGCATTTTCATTCTTCTTTTGCTCCACTTTCTCCATTATGTCTCTAAGATTGACCACTGTCTACATAAAATATCTGCAGGAAATAGAATAAAAGGCTTGCTTTAAGGTATTATATCCACATAGTTGCACTGACTCATTTAACTAGATGTGAAAAACATTAAGACCGTAAAAAATAACAGAAAAAGATATGAAGAGACAGATGGAATGTAATTGCAAGCATATCAATCCCACTGATAATCAAATAAATGGAAATCAATACCAAAAAAAGGCCCCATTTATTCTGACAAATTTGGAGGGAAATTGCTATTTTCATAACAGTTAAGTAATTTATGATACAGCCTATATGAAGATAATATAATTATAGGAACGAGGCATATGACATAATGATCAGGAGAGAAAACTAAATGTAGATTAGGATAAAAACTATGCAAAAATATGTGCATATAAAATAAGACAGGAAGGGAAATATACAACAGTAAAATAGTTAAATGTGTTACTTTGGTAAGGTTTTTTTTTGGTGATTTTCTCCAAATTGTTAATATTACATTACTTTTATCATTTAAAAATTAGTTTCTGAAAGTAGAAAAACATGAAACAAAATAATTTGCATTAATCCTCTCTCAGTAATGATTATGCAAAAGCTTACCAAAAGAGTAGTTAGTTACTATTTAAAGTAAATACAACAGCATTTTAGCATTTTACAAAGAGTATTTTGGTTACTATTTTGGGGGGAAAAATCTTTCCTAGCAACAGATGAAAGTGCTTACCTTTGCTCACTTTAAAGTTCTGCTATGAAAATTTTCAAACCGTTAGGGGAGCATTATAATGAGCATCACTTGTCATCACTGGGACTCAACATTTGTAACACTTTGTATCCTCAACACAATAAGGCAATTTCCTATATAATTTTAACACCAATAACAAAAGATATTAAATTATTTTGAAAAGTCAAAGCCATTTAGATTAAAATTACATACCTTAATTTTGGCCATTAACGCATCAATCGAAATTTCAAGATCCTTGACCTGTTTATTCACCTCCGGTTTCCCATCTTTCAGTGCACTTACTACTTCATTGAACTTATCAAGCCGTTTTTTCAGTGTGCCGACCTTAACCAGGCCGTCGATGCTGTGAAGATAATGCTTCATCAGTGTAATTTCACTATGTAATGCTATACGTTGATTTTTCATTTTAATAAAATGCTAAACATATTAAGCAGGATATTTTATTCCTGTTTTCATATTATTCAGTATACTCTTGTTTTTTTTAAGATAACTTGTTGAAGGTAAAAAATAATAATAATCAAATATAGGTGTGAATGACATTGATGCCTGTCCACAGGATTGAAGCCTTCTATATTCACAGGGAAAGTTTTGAGAATTCAAATTATAGAAGGCTTTGAAAGAGTCACCTAGTCTCTTTAAAAGGCATTAAAGATCAACAGGTATTCAGACCTCCAAGTTTAAAGAGTATCAATTAATAATAAAAGGAGCAAATAAGAAATAAAGACTAAATTTATAGCAGGACAATTGCTACAGATAATCCAGAAATTATGGTCAAAACATTAATAAGGTTTTTTTTATATTAATAAGGTTTTTAAAAACAATGTCAATGTGACATTTGTCAAGAAACTAGAGTCACTAAAATAATCAGAATAAAAGAGCTTCTTTCATTCCATTTATTTTGTGTCTAAATTTCTGTAAGCTCCTTCAAATCCTTTTGTAGCATGAGGCTAGCAATGAAGTAATTAAATAACTAATTTCAAATAAATCATACAAATAACAGAGCAATACATCTTTTTACAAAGAACATGAGAAAAGAGAAAACTCTGAGTATCCCAACTGCTCTTCATTATGACTTCATTTCATACTTGAGTAATTAGGTTTTGAGGGATTCTTTAGGCACCATTCATCTTACCGAGGTTTGTGTCTCCTTTTGCAAAGCCACATTCGAATAGTTTTTTGCATTTTAATGCAGGCTTCAGCTCGATATTTTATTTTGTTTTTCACTATGTGCAAGAGAAAAATATGATAGAAAATTATTCTGTTTAATTCAGACCTATAACCGTTTTTAAAAACCACTCTTTCACAAAGCAGTTCTCAAGAAACATGAACTCTCATATCAGACATCAAAATCAGGAAGTTTAACATTTAATTCTGTATACTTCTTAAAATAAAAGCACACCATGTATACTACTAGATTTACATTTTAAATGTATTATTTCCTTGTTATGCTACACCACTGCTTCCCAAACTGTCCTAGGTAATGTTGGTCTATGAAACATTAATAGGTATGTCTTGAAAAAAAGGATTCATCTGTCATATGAATTTAGGAAAAACTAAATGCTACTTTTGGAGATTCACAATGAACATATTGAGTGAAGTTTCTGACAATCCTACAGTAAAGGTACTTATTTAATACTAGAGGCCCGGTGCATGAAAATTCATGCACTGGAGTGGGGGCGGGGGGGTGGCCTCAGCCCGGCCTGCTCACAGTCCGGGAGCCCTCAAGGGTGGGAGGCAACCCGGTGATCAGGGGAAGGCAACGCCCCCATCATACCTCTGCTGTTGCCACTGCCAGCAGTGCAAGCCTCAGCCAGCCCTGGTTACCTGAGCCTCAGGCGGCTCTGGGCGGCTGGAGAGCCACCATCCGAGGCTTGCCTGCACCTCAGGCCCACCCTGGGTGGCTGGGCAGCCACCATCCAAGGCTTGCCTGTGCCTCGGGCCTGTCCTGGGAGGCTGGGGGGCTGAGGGCGGGTCCGGTCACACCATGCACCTGCTTCCCGCTTCCCCCTCACCCTGCCTGGCTGGGTTGAAACGACTGTGAGACTCTGGCGGGGTTGAGGGGACTGGGCGCCGCCATCTTTGTGACAGTGTGATGGTCAATTTGCATATTTTGTCTTTATTAGATAGGGTTTAACTTCAGTTACCCAGAATGTCCTAGACTGCTCTGACCTTGAAACATTGTTCAGCTTCTCTATCACCCTGCAAAGATCCTGACTAATTGCTGACTTCACCACTGCACAATACAGTCCATGAACAAATGGTACAGTATAGCCAATTTTAATATAATGTGTTGTCCATCAACATGCAATGTATTAAGCTGAAAGCAATGAACTATCATGACAACTGTGTTTATATTTTACTTGGAAAATGAGGGGGAAAGAGTTTCTGTCACCTTTTTTATTATAGCAATCCTTTTACCTACATTCATAATTGTCTAACAAAAGACCTCAGTAATAACCTTTGCACAGTTCCTTTTCATTAGGTCAAAGCAGTTTTATTTTTCTATTAATAAGGAACAATTTACACTGAATCTTTTTCATGTGTCTAGCACTGTTCCAGGTACTCTGGTGAGTTTGGAGGGAGAGAAAATTATACATTTAATCAAATTACTCACAATAGCTCCCTACAATTAAAGGTTTCCATAGACCCTCAGGAACCCAAAAAAAATTCTGCCCCTCACCCTTGCTGGGGGTCAGAGGTAAGTTGTCCATACAACCTGGCCAGAAACACAAGAGAAAGCAGCCCAGTGCAGAGTGTCTGAGAACAGGATCTGAGAGAGCAGAGGCAGGAGAAGGGCTGAAGCCCCACTTTGTAATCTTGAAAGACTTTAGACTTTGCTCTAGGTTAAAGGGAGCCTCCATACAAGGCTTTTAGTTTAGAGAGAGAACTCTGGGAATTCAGGAAAACCAATCTGGGAGCCACTGAAGCTACTACACAAGCAGAGGAGGGGCTCCACTAAGGCACTGGTAATAGAGAGGGAAGACAGTACAGTATTTGGAGGAGGAATCAACAGGGTCTGTTGACTGACAAGATTTCAGGAACGAGAAAGGAGAAACCATTAAAATCCTGAAATTTTTGGCATGTTGTACTGATGATGCTACACAGGGGGGAAGAGTTCTGGCTTCAGTCTGAGAGATTAGGGGATGGTGTGGGAAAGGTGGGGGGCGGGAGAGAGAAAAGAATCAAGACAGTGACTTCTGCTTTGTTTAGGACATGATGAAATTAATTCTCCTATCATACATTCAAATTAAGAAGTATCACATACACTCAAAAAAAGAAAGTCCACACTCATTTATCACATCCTGACCATGAGCTACTACTCGAGGAACCAGGAAAACGAGGTGAATAAGCGATGCCATCCCTGCTGTCCAGCACTCACACCAAGACAACTTTATAAATCACACACACCATTCATTCCCACACACCGTTCATTTCCAAACTAGTTACAGATCCTGATGCGAAAGAAAACACCTACATTTGATGACTGAGAGCGAGCACCATTGAACCTTCTTCCAGCGACTGCAGATAAGCCAGTGGTTGACTCTTTTAACCAACTCTGCTAAATGGTCAGGGTCAGACTTCATAATCTGATCAAATTCTGCAAACTAGGAAACAAAATAATTTATTATCAGTAATAAAAAATAAACAGGCTTAAACACACAGAGATACAAAGTAACGAGAACTGAAATCCAAAATCGAACTTTCTGGAAATGGTCCCAAGCCTCAGTGGGGTCTACAGCCAACCCCATACACTGCATCTTATAGCTGCCTTTCTCTTTTTTCCTCTTTCCTTCAGGATCTTGGAGGGGAAAGGTGGGACACTCACTGATAGTTAGCAGATTCAATACTAAAAGTCTAAAAAAATCTTAAATGACAATTATAGATAGTTAGCAAAAAGCTTTTACTGAAAAAAGAATTTAAAAAGGCAGATATGTCTCTAAATTGGCTCATCCACATTCTCAGTATCTTTTACCAATCTGACAAAAAATAGGTATCATTTTGATTCATTCACACTGGATGGCTATTGTTGTGTTGGCTGCTGTCATTTTTTAATTTGATAATATAAGGGAAAAGAGGTCATTGCCCCTGACTTAATATTCAGGTATTGCATGTTTTAAAAATGCTTGCAGCACACTGGTTGAAAATCGCTGTATCCCATTATAATGCATTGAGGTGTCACACCTATCAAGATAATGGCTTCTTATAATCAAAATTAAAGGTAACATAATGAGACTAAAGATCTGTGAACATATGCCTTGTGCTTTTAACATTTCTTTCTGACTGATTAATTTTTCTGGAAGCAAACAAGACCAAGTGCTTTCTCTATCAGGTTATTAATTCTAAAATATTACTATAGTCCTAAAATAAGGTAAACGTTGAGTTTATGAGAAATATATATGATTATAGCTAAACCAACAATGAATATCTATATATTCATTTTTTTCTTAATTTTTATAGGAAATAATATGGGTTCTCTGCAGTAAAAATAGTCACAGGAAAGTACATATATTGCTAATGCATTACATAGATTTTATCTCATGCCCAAAAATGTAAAATCAGATTTATTATGATTAGTTTAGTCTTCAAAGCACTAGAGATATTTATTAATGATTTTGATGAGTCAAATAGGTATAGTTGACTATTACATATTACCAAGTGTGTTGAAAATTATGAAAATACAATTCAATCAATATTTAAAAAGTTAGAAGTGGTGAAATGATAAACTGATTCTGAATAGCATTTAGGTATTTCTATATTATACATATTTAGTTCTGAAATATTCTTTACTCAATCTTGTAACCTAGTATGAGAACCTGTAAATACTAAAACTGTGGGTGAGGCTAAGAAAATTATGTTATATACAAAAGTATTTATACACTCACTCACTCTAGCATTTGAGAGAAGTCAGCACAAACTCCAGGCCAATTTCCCATACCTTGTACATCTATCACTCTCTAATAGAACTTGTTTTCCACACAATGAAGACTCAAAAGTACTGTGAAATTTCTAATTATTAAGGCTGAATTAATATGTTTTAGAAAAGCTTTCAACTTGTTTAAAACAAAAGTATTTTCTGGCTAACCCTTATTCAAACAAAAGAATCCAATCAAACAAGGCTCTCATTTCAATATTTCCAAAGCTGAAAAGAATTGTAAAACTTGTACTGAGTATTACACATTGTAAACTGATAATATGCATGCTGTTGGTGATCATATAATTCAAGAATAATTCAAATCACTAAACACTTAAAAATATTCATTGACACCGCCCCCCAAATATTCATATTCATCATGTTCAAGTTTAAAGTAAAAATGTATTTACCTTGCCAGGTCTAAAAAACACTTTTGTTAACCCAAACTTGTAGTCAATTTCATTCAAGCCCAAAGCTTTAAAAAGAGCCTGAAAAAGAAAAGTTAAAAAGTTAAATGACAACCAGTAATTAATAACAAAAACACCTATAGCTAAGAAATTTCAATTCAGGTGATATTTGTACCTTACAAAATAGTCTTGGATCTAGTCTTGCAAGTTTGTCTGGCATGTACTTTTTATACATGTTGTAGAGTTCATGAAATGAAGCTCGTGATGGGAAACCCCCCTGCATCAAGTCCAAGACAGACACCATACCTAGATTCATAAACAAATACGTATTATTGCCAATCACTGTACAGCAGTCAAAAATTACTTGGAAATGATCAACTTGACAAATTAATGTTTGGAAAGGTACAATTTATAGGAATTGTCAGCAAGGAAATAGTACATAGGAAATATTATATTTATACTTATTATGTCCCAACTTACCCACCACCTCAAAATATCGTAGTAAATTTCACTTAGCCATCGTGCATAAACCCCTTTTTTAGAGACAAACTCCTGGTCTCTAGAAAGCTCAAATCTAGTTTGTATCTTTTTTACTGCTACAAACCTCTGTGTCATAATCACAGTATATAAGGCTTGCATTAGGCCACTTTCCAAATCCTGAGGTTAATTTTAAAACAAGATTCCTGATACAGTTTCCAAGAAGTAGTCAAACACATTCCCAAACTCTCACCGGTGCTTAGAGCAAATGGACAAGAAAGAAGCGCTCAGAGCTTCACTATAAAAATCCCCTTTCACTCATTTCTCAGAGAAACTAGTCTAGTGGGGCAAAAAGTGTATAGGATGCCTATCTATTTTCAGTGAAATTCTAGTAGGTAGTTAATTTGAGCCTTGAGTCCATGTGAACTTTTCATATCAAGAAAAGCATAAAATAGTCAGGGGAAAAAGCTTAACAACTATAAATAATGCCAAAAACCTTCGTTCACCCAAAAACAACCCCTGAATTTCAGACTCTGGGACTATTCAACTCAATGGAGAAAATAACATTACTCAATAAAAAGTGTTAGGACAAATGGGTAGGCATTTAGAAAACAAAACTAACACCTGATCCTTACCTCACTTATATAAAAATAAATTCCTGTTAGCCAAGAATTTAAATTAGCTAAATGAAACTATAAAATACTTAAAAAACAGATTTTTATCTTTAAATCATCTCATGGGAAAGATAGCCTTTCTAAGCAGTCAGACTGAATTTTAAGCTTTTTTAATGAGAAAGGCTAGGTAAAGGTTAGATAAAACACCAATAATACTCAGGGTTTGCGACGGTGTAGGAAAACACACACACATTCTTATTGGGAGAATAAACCAGTGCAACACTTTTGGATGGCAATTTGGAAATATTTACCCCCTTTGACTCAGTACTTTCTATTCTATGAATCTATCCTCCAACTTGTCACACATGTGGGCAAATACACGCACAGAGAATGGCTACATATCCACTGGGTCATTGCTTATAATAGAGAAAATAAAATAACTTAAATATTAAAAATTATGTTGCAACCATATATGATGTATTAATTAAAAAGAATAGGGCTTATCTAACCAGTATAAAAAACATATCCAAGACATAGAGTTAAGTGGTCACCCCTGAGAAGTGAGACTTTTTACTTATATTTTTCTGTACTATTTCATTTTTGTTACAATGAACATATATAACTATTATAATTTTTTATACTAATCAATGAAACACAGAGAAGCAATCATTCCTATGGAAAGAAATCTCTAGAACTGAATTTAGTTCTAGGCTCTGCTTGAAGAAATAAAAGTAAGGTTTGACTGATATTGTGACAATTTTTGCCCATTTATATCAAATACACAAGTACCCTTGGAAATGTTCACATCCGCCACTTCTGAGTCCCTTGGCTTGACCTGTAATTGTGGACAACATATGAACTGGCTCGAAGAAGTTCATTAAGAATTTCATGGAGCTTAACAAATTACCAAGCCAATGGCTGCTTCCTAGCACTTCAAGCTAATTTACTCAAAAGATCTTCTCATGCTTAGAAAAATAAAAATCACCACACCATGGACTCTTCCTTCCAGAAATTCCTATGACCTTCCACTGGGAGTTTGGTGAGGGGCTTGTTGGTGCTGGTTATATTCAGGATATGACATTTCTTAGCCCCTCCAGCAGCGGACCTTCGTTTTTTCCTCCAGGAGTGAGGTGAAAAAAACCTAGATCACCTTCTTGGATTCATATTACCCAAGTTACCAAGAACACTGCGAGTGGCGTACCGAGAGCTTAGCCAATGAGCGGTCAGAAAAGGTGTTTCCTTTGCAGCTCATGCGCAGAGGTGGGACTGCTGGCATGCTGTCTCCCAGCAGGGGCAGGCCCCCCAGTGTGTTGTGTCTCCGCTCCGGGCCCACCCGCCCTGTGTGTTGTGTCTCCACTCCCAGCCCACCCCCAACCCCAGCAGCCATCACACCCCAGCCACTGGGGCCGGGGGTGGGCCCCCCTGTGTGTGTGTCTTTACTTGCTGGGGCTGGTGGTGGCACGCAGTCCCCTACTGCCCATCTGCGCACGCAGTCTCCTCCTGGGCCAGTTGTGGCTGTTACGGTGTCCTGGCTAATTTGCATATTATCTCTTTTATAGATAGACAGATAGATAGATGATAGATGATAGATAGATAGATAGATAGATAGATAGTCTATATAGATAGATAGATAAATCTGGAGTTGGGGAAGACACTGTTTCGGGGGTCACATCAAAGGGACTTGGGGAGACAGAGTATACCTATGCTGTCCAATAAGGCAGCAACTAGCCACATGCTCTGTAGTTGCACTAACCACAAGTGACTATTTAAATTTTAAAAAATTAAATACAATTTAAAATTCAGTACCAAATTCATACTAGTCACATTTCAATTGCTCAATAGCCATAGTACCTAGTAGCTACCTTATAGGACCACACAGATATGGACTATTTCTATCACCATCGAAAATTATACATAAGAGTTAGAAGGAAAATATGCCTAACCCAAAGCCTGAAAACTCATGTAAATAATACCCAGGTGAAAAAAAGTGACCCTGCAGAAAAGTCAGGAAAGGCTGGAGAATTCAAAACAAAAGCAAGGACATATGTTGTTTCAAAAGAAAAGAAAGGCCCTGATCGGTTTGGCTCAGTGGATAGAGCGTCGACCTGCAGACTGAAGGGTCCCAGGTTCGATTCTGGTCAGGGGCATGTACCTTGGTTGCGGGCATATCCCCAGAGGCAGCTGAATCAATGTTTCTCTCTCATCGATGTTTCTAACTCTCTATCCCTCTCCTTCTCCCTTCCTCTCTGTAAAAAATCAATAAAATATATTTTTTTAAAAAAGCCAAGAAAGGATTTGTAAAGGTATTGGTTAGAGTCAAATGCTGCTGTGAAGTTCACTAAGAACTGCAAGATGAACATCTGATTTAGGATCAAGGAAAGCACTGGTGACCTCATCAAGAATTATTTTGTTGATGGCACTGGTGACTGGTCAAGGTGGAAGCTGAAGTCTGTGGGGTTAAAGAGCAAGTGGAAGGCAAGAAACTGAGGAAGGAAGAATAGACTATTCTTGGACAGAAATTGAAAAACAGGAGAACAAAAAGTGAGTTGCGAAATAGGGCGGCAGCTGGAATCCCTTCTCGCTGTGGGCAGGAGGAAATTAAGACAAGGTTCCAGCATGTTGAAATGGTAATGAAGAGCTCCTGCTCAAAGGAAATAGTTCACTACATACAACCAATATTGAAGGTTAAGGAAAAGGTAGGAAGGGATGGATTCCAAAGAACTGCAGTCCAACTAGGAAGAGAGGTACGTCCTACCTCCGTATCAGGAGGGAAGGTAATACAGGTAGGTAGAAGTGTCTGGTAGCAGACAGGTAAAACTTCGCGATGTTGTTGTTGTTGTTGTTGTTGTTGTTGTTGTTAAAAGGTGAGGCTGTCTGTTGACAGAGGCTGAGCGTTGAGGAGAGCAGAAGGGTCAGAGGCTCAGAGATTTGAGGAGAGTGGGATGGGTGAGAGATTTGAGGAGAGCAGGATGGTTCAGAAATTTGAGGAGAGCAGGATAGCTGACTAGTTTCCACAGAGAAACAGGGTATGCTGACCAGGGAAACTGCAGAGTGGGTTTGAGAGCCCTTTAAAGGTTAGTGATCATATACATTTACCAGAAGCCCGGTGCGCACTGGTGGGGTCCCTCGGCCTGGGCTGCGGGGATCGGGCCAAAACCAGCAGTCCAACATCCCCCGAGGGGTCCTGGAGTGCAAGAGGGCACTCTGCAAAGTTGCTGTCGCTCAGCAGCTCCTGCATTGAGCGTCTGCCCCTGGTGATCAGTGTGCATCATAGCTACCAGCTAGTCACGGGTCGGCCAGTCACTTAGGCTTTTATATCTATATATATAAAAGCCTAATATGCAAATCGACCGAATGGCAGAACAACCGGTCACTATGACACACACTGACCACCAGGGAACAGACGCTTAACCATTTGAGTCCCAAGCATGCGATCGCACTGCTTGGTATTTCTCGACTTAAAATAAAACAAGCGCTATCATACTGTTTGGGTCTTTTCGTACTCATTTAGAGAAAGCGCGGTTGCGCTGTTTGGGATTCTTCGACAGTGTTTTTTCAATACCCACTGGGACTCAAACGAATCGTATGTTTTCTCGACATAAAATCTCAGCAGCGCAATCGCGCTGCTTGGGACTCAAACGGTTAATGCAGGAGCTGCCTCCCTGGTGGTCAGTGTGCTCTCATAGGGGGAGTGCCATTCATTTGGAAGCCAGGCTCACGGCTGGCGAGCACAGTGGCAGTGGCGGGAGCCTCTCTCACCTTCACGGCAGTGCTGATGAGTCGGACATCCCCCGAGGGCTACCCGACAGGCCGGGCTGAGGGAACCCCCCCAAGTGCATGAATTTCGCGCACTGGGCCTCTAGTATATAGATAATGGTGCCAATCTGTCTTCCTACTTTATCTATGCAGATGAGGAGAAAGGACAGAATTACAATCATCAACGGCTGAAGTTTTATGAGAGGGGTCAAGGGTAGATCCAGATTGGGGGCCCTGAAGTTTTTACAACTGGGGGAGGGCAGTTTAAGAAAAAGGTACATACATAATTACAAATTACAAAATACAAAGTCAAGTGCAGGCCTGTGGAAGGAGCTTGTTTAAATGAGGGGCCCTGAAGCATAAGTGACCTTAGCTTTATAATAGACCCACCTCTGAGAGGAGCAAAATAAGGAGTCAGAGAGGCAAAAGAGTTCAAGCAAGTGTCAGGAGCCTGAGATGGACTGGGAAGAAAGGAGAGGCTGATGCCTTGGGAATAAGTAGTTCAGGTGGGGATGAAGGATGGGCATGCAGTAAAGGAAAACTAGTGAGCCTGGTGCCTAAGACTTTTGTGATCCGGCAAGGTTAGAATGGGGCAGCGGGGAGGGAGGAAGTGATAGTTGAACCAAATGCATAAAAATTCCACAGAAGCCAAGGACAATGTGTTGTTTCCTCTTTTTTTTACAAGTGGTGGCGTGGGAAGCAGACACCAAAACCTACCTCCTGACCCAGTTAGGTGGGGAATGAGAAATGAACTGCTGGGCTGAGAAGGCCACAGGAAAGAGCCCACTTAAGGGAGAGCTATAGATGTATGAAGTTTTCCTAAATTTTACTTTAATGCTGTTAAAGCATTTTTTTCACAATAAATGAAAAAAATACCCCAGTATTACTCAAATAATTGCCAGCATGCTTTTCTTATAATTAAAGGGAATATAAGATAAAAATCTTACTACACTTGAGGGAGACCAAGATGGCGGCGTAGGTAAACACCGGAGACCGCTGCCGCAAACAACCATTTCAAAAATACAACTAAAAGACTGAACGGACATCACCCAGAACCACAGGAAGGCTGGCTGAAGAGAGACTCTACAACTAGAAGGAAAGAGAACAGCAAATCGAGGCTCAGAGGCGGCACAGTGTGGAAAATACAAAGGTACCGAGGTGCGCGCGCAAAGCGGGCTGGTGGCTGAGGGCGCGGTTGTCGTTTTCTGTCGGGAGTGAGTCTCAGACTCTGGGCTCCGGATCCGGGCGAGTCTCTAGGGACCCAGGCTCAAACGGGAGAAGCGGGATTATCCGGCATCAGTTGGAACCTGAGGGCAGCTTTCTCTCTGAGGTTTGCAGCGGCTGCCGGGGTTCTGAGAAGCAGAGCCTCTGGGAACGGGACTGAGCGTGGCCATAACTGCTCCCTCCGCCCGCCCTGTTGATCCCACCCCGCCCAAAGCCTGCGCACAGCCATTTGCCAATCGCCTCAGGCAAAGGCTGGATTAGCGCCTCCCCAGAAGGCAGACGTTTTCCATACAGCTGATTCCTATAGCCAGTCGGCCTGGGGGTCAAATCCCTCTAGTGTTAACTACAACAATTAAGGCTTGGCTAGAACAAGACTGCGCACAGAGACCACAAGGGGGTGCACCAAGAAAGCATAAAAGATGCGGAGACAAAAAAACATGACAGAAATGGAGGATATGGAGCTAAGAATCGCAATTTTGAGGGCTTGCCATAAATTTGTGCAGAGCCTCACGAAAACTAATGAGACCCTCGATGCTACGATAAAGAAATTAGAAAGTAAGCATACACGGACTGAAATAAAGAATATTATACCCAATAGCAGACCAGAGGAGTACAATAATCAAACCAAAGATTCGACAAAAAACACCCAATTGGAAAAGCAAAATGAAAAAAGAATCCGAAAGTGTGAAGATAGTGTAAGGAGCCTCTGGGACAGCTTTAAGCGGTCTAATATCAGAGTCATTGGAGTGCCAGAAGATGAGAGACAGCAAGATATTGAAAACCTATTTCAAGAAATAATGGCAGAAAACTTCCCCCACCTGGTGAAAGAAATGGACTTACAGATCCAAGAAGCGCAGAGAACCCCAAACAAAAGGAATCCAAAGAGGACCACACCAAGACACATCATCATTAAAATGCCAAGAGCAAAAGACAAAGAGAAAATCTTAAAAGCAGCAAGAGAAAGAGGCTCAATTACCTACAAGGGAATACCCATACGACTGTCAGCTGATTTCTCAACAGAAACTTTGCAGGCCAGAAGGGAATGGCAAGAAATATTCAAAGTGCTGAATACCAAGAACCTACAACCAAGATTACTTTATCCAGCAAAGCTATCATTCAGAATTGAAGGTCAGATAAAGAGCTTCACAGATAAGGAAAAGCTAAAGGAGTTCATCACCGCCAAACCAGTATTATATGAAATGCTGAAAGGTATCCTTTAAGAAGAGGAAGAAGAAAAAGGTAAAGATACAAATTATGAACAACAAACATGCATCTATCAACAAATGAATCTAAGAATCAAGTGAATAAATAACCTGATGTACAGAATGAACTGGTGATTATAATAGAATCAGGGACATAGAAAGGGAATAGACTGACTATTCTTGGGGGAAAAAGGGGTGTGGGAGATGCGGGAAGTGACTGGACAAAAATCATGCACCTATGGATGAACACAGTGGGTGGGGAGTGAGGGTGGAGGGTGGGGTGGGAGCTGGAAGGAGGGGAGTTATGGGGGGAAAAAAGAGGAACAAATGTAATAATCTGAACAATAAAGATTTAATTTAAAATAAAAAAAAAAAAAATCTTACTACACTTAAAAATCAAGAAAATTGTGAAATATTTGAAAGCACTGGACATATTAAATTGTATTTGGGCTTAGACTCCTGACACACACTGATACAGATTATAAAGATATGGAAATACCTGAACACTGAAGTTGAGATAAAATCTGAGCACCTTCAAAGTCGTGGCTTGTCATCTTTAAATTAGGTTTTATACAACGAATAAAACTTGCTCCCTGCGAGAATAAAGGTACTTTTTAAGACAATATATATAACATTCTCATTTTACTATTTCTATGAAATACCAGTAACTTTCAGTACATATTATCATCAATATATGAACCCCCCTTAAAATAATCACTAAGATATATATATACATATATACATATATATATATAATCACTGTTTTACTCTTGAAACAAATACAATATTATATGCCAACTATACTTTAATAAAAATAAATAAAAATTTGGATAAAGAAGATGTGGTACATATATACAATGGAATACTACTCAGCCATAAGAAAAGATGAAACACTGGCATTTGCCCAGCCAATGTGGCTCAGTGGTTGAGCGTCGACCTATGAATCAGGAGGTCATGGTTAGATTCTCCGTCAGGGCACATGCCTGGGTTAATCAAGAGCTCAATCCCCAGTAGGGGGCATGCAAGAGGCAGCCGATCAATGATTCTATCTCTCTCCTTTCCTCTCTGAAATAATTTTAAAAAAAAATTTTTTTTTAAAGAAAAGTGGCATTTGCAACACTATGGATGGACCTTGGGAATATTACATTAAGTAAAATAAGTCAGAAAAAGCTAAGGGCTATATGATTTCATTAATATATGTGATATAAAACTGAAACTCATAGACACAGACATCAGTATGGTGGTCACCAGAGGGAAGGGAAGTGGGGCAGTGTAGTAAAGGGTAAAGGAGGCCAAATATATGGTGCTGGAAGATGATTTGACTCTGGGTGGTGAGCACACAATGCAATATAAAGATCATGTATCAAAGAAATGTACACTTGAAACCTATATGACCTTATTAACCAATGTCACCCCAATAAATTTAAATTAAAACAATTTTAATTTTAAAAAAATAAGTAAAGATTTTCAATAAAAAATAATCAGTAATGAACTGAAAACTTAGCATACTTTTATAACTTAAAGCTTAAAATAAATTTCTCTATTATGTACTAATAATATTACAAAAATACATTTTTATTTGAGTGCCAAAAATTGTGTTGCTGTTAAAAAAAGTCTTTCATTGTAAAATATTTTAACATATCTAAACAATACATTATCTTTAATCATAAAAAAAAAATACATTTTCCTTCTCCATAATAATAAATTATTTTCACTTTCCTTAAACTACAGGATAATCTTAATAACATCCAGATAATTCTATATATTTATAAAATAATTTCACTTCACATATATATTTAACCGTTATTCAGAACAAACTTAACCAAAATGAAAACCATTTTAAAAACCATTCTTTTTAATGGGGGAATTGGTTTAAAATATATTTCTAATTATTCCAGATTTACTTGGTTTGAGTAAATATTTAATAATAGTTTAAGAGGACCATTAAAAAACCCTGTTCTTTTAAGTATACTCACAGTACTTCGAAGTTTATCCAGAAGCAAATTTAACTGTGTCTGTAAAAGAAAGAAAATGTCACAAGTTAATACTGGCTCTTCCGCAGTGGAATAAAATAACGTGCGATAACATGGATATATAACACATTATGATTTAACAATTTTTGGTAGGCAAGCTCTTTGACAGCAACATGCAAGGTATATGGCTAATATAATGCCAAGGACAACAACTTATTTTAATTATACAGAACTTGTATAATTAGGAGACTGAACATTAACAATACCAACAATCATACATGTGCACTCGCAGGTGGGGTGGACAAGGAAAGTGTACAGGCAACAAAAATGTGAATGAAAATGCTGGGCATGCATTCAGTTAGAGATCAGCAGAGCAGTATTAAGTATGTGGCAAGCTGGTGTAGTTTGTGTCACACTCCATTAAGAATGAAGACATGTTTAAAATATACCCTAATGGCATATATTTAGATTGTTTTATAAAACACTTACAAATGAAACTATCCTGCCTAGCTGTAGAAACCCTCCTTACTATTTTAAAATTTCGCATCTCAATTATTTTTTAAAAGCTTAGATAGCTTTATCCAAAACAAACTGACAATGAACACTATAAGTTGCTATGCCTGCCTGTTTTTAATAATATTGTCACACAAAAATTTACTCTCATTCAGTACTAATTTAATTTGTATATTTGCTTTACTTCTCTGCAAAGTAAATCAATTATATAAAATTCTAATATCAATTTTATACTAAGATGTTTATTATACTGCACATGAAAGAGAAATTAAGATGATATTTCTTAAATTAACATACTGGATCAATGACAGCTATATTTAATAATAATAGTAATAAGTATAATTTACTGAATGCTTTCTATGAGTCAAGCATTTCTCAAAGCTTTTCATGGGCATTATCATGTTTAAACCGCACAATTCTAATTAAGAATATTGCATTAGCCTCACTTTACAGGTGAAACATTAGCTAGTCATGGCAAAGCCAAGATTCCAATGTGGGGCCTAACACCAAAGTTCATTCTCTTACCAGAAACATTACAGTATACTTCAGACAGCATAGGATTAAGATATAATCAATCTGGACCATCACACAACTGAAAGGCAAGTATAAGAGCCACTAATTTGGAAAGAAAACAACTAACACAAAGTCCATTTTTCTTAATCCATAAACTAAGTACAATATTCTCCAAAAAAATTGAGATAGAGCAAATCAGAAAAGTAGGAACAGCAAAAATTAACTAATAGCATTGAGAAAAGGGGGGAAATGTCAAATATCAAATAACAGTAGTCAGGGACCATAGGCATAATGTACATCATGACAGAATATGATTTTTCCATCAAAAAGGATTACTTTTACTAAAACAATAACAGTAAAAGTTATGTTTCAATAACATAAAAATGTCGCTTTCCAATGGGAAAGTTCTGCTTCTCAGTGATGTTGGATAACTAAAATATTATAGTAAATGCTAGCCTGTTGTTGTTTTTTTTATTGCCTCACATACCTTAAATTTAATGAGCTATTCTATTAAATTTAAAATTAAGGATTACTATTAATATTCATTTTAAAGTATCTCATAAAAACATTTTACATTTTATTATTAATGATGTTACTCAGTTATGGCTTTCAGCAGTTTAATGTGTAAAATACATCTTATTGCAAAAAGCAATTTTAAGGCATTTCAAGTCTCAACATAAAAGAATACTTTAAAGAATTTTAAGAATGTTTTTGTTTTACTTATATTATATAAAATTTCAGGTATGGTCTCACCAGCAACACTAGTATATTCCATCATAGTAGGAAAATACTTAATGAATGATAACCATTTCACTAAATTAATGTTGTTACATGTCTTTTCAGCAATTTCAGAATATCCAAATAAGAGAAAAAAATATTGCTCAAGAAAATTAGAAACTCATAATCAATAAATAGAGATTATAACAAAATTAAAAACTTTTTATTCAGTTACCTGAAAATGTATTATAAGCTTTCTCCTACATTTATGGTTTGGCTTTAAATATATATATATATATATATATATATATATATATATATATATGGCTTTATAAACATGACTTTATCGAGTTAGTTATTTAGAGCCCATTTCAATCCACAAGGGATTTCAGGAGGCCTTACACTGTTAGTGCCATAGTATTCTGATACTTAAATATTATTTCTAATTACATCATTTTTAATATTTAAAGTACACATAATGAAAAGCATATGTAGAGTTTTCTTGCAAACCTAACAATGTGTTATGGAAATTTGAGAGAAATTAATTCTATTTCTTTGTTCTATGTGTTATAATCTTTTAGTCATTACACTTTTAAATTCTTATTCTATATTCTAAATATTCAGCACTTAGAACCAATTAGTATAGTGTTCCATTTCTAATACACATCATTTGATAATTCCTTGTCAGACCCCAAATAATAAATTCCTGATCCAAAATTAATAAAACACATGAAATGGTCTTCAATGTTAAGCAATTTGAAGGGTTTGCCACTCAGAGCACTCATCTTTTACAGATTTTTTAAAGCTTTAGTCAAATTTTAGCATAATATGCACAGCCACAATGCACTGAGAGAGAAAGCACACTAAAAATGTATTATAAATATAATCATTAACTTGAGACAGCCTCTGTTTCACATGGCAGCCACTCTACAAATAAGAGTCCATGAAGGTGATCATTTACCTGAAGCCCCTGGCTGTGCCTGCTTTTCCTCTCAACTCAACTAGTGTTCTCCAGCCATCCCGAGCTGGACTGACTACGCAGCTAAAACACAACTGCTGAATGAGGAAGGAAACAGAAAACACATGGGAAAGAGAAGGTTTGAAGGTCAACCAGACAGTAAGCAGAAGCAAGAACATTAGGAGAAGCAATCTGGTATGTTAAGCACCGAGAAAGAAGACACTCACAAAATTACAAGAATTTCTGTATGTTCAATCACTACACTTATTTGGGTGTGCTTTGGTTTGGTTTTGTTTTGTTGCATACAGATCCTATCAACAATGCAGGATCTGCTCTGAACTTCCTCATGGGGTTTTTGACAGTGCCTACACTATCCAGTGTAGAGTATAAAGCTATATATTTTATTTTAAATGCAGTAAAAAAAAAATTTTTCAAGTAATATGTTTAACACACATACCTTAAACTTGTTTCCCACACTGATGAAGCCAAGTTTTCCTGCTTTTTGTTTAGTGTCTTTGTTGTTATTTGTGGATGTTTCAAATAATTCCCGTATAAACTTATCTCTGGATTCACATATTAAGGATTCCAGAGACATATGCAAAGCATCGTTATTTTTTTCCACAAACTGGGTCTGAAAACAAAGCAAACAGGAATGAACGACTCAATCCATCTTGTGATGATATCCCTTAACACAGCACTGCCCAAGAGAAGGTTTGAGGAGGAGAGAGGCTCTGTATCTGCATTGTAAATACAGTCACCGCCGGCCGGCCAACGTGCACACAGAGCATACAAAGTGGAGCCAATATACAGAGGAAATAAATTTTATATTTTATTTTTAAATTTAATTTAAATTCAAATAGCCAGATGTGGCCACAGGTTACCACACTGTACAGCGCAGCTGCAACATCAAGTCGTCGTCTCCTGGTAAAAGTCATACTTACTGTTTCATAGCACACTGCCCCTGCGAAATGCCTGATGATGAAGCCTTCATCGTCTCTGATGTTCCTATGAATTGCCAGCTTAGATTTTCTGGGAATCTAAAAAACAATACACACATCAGTTATTAAATTACCAAAACTATATTACATAATTCTCTTTAGAGAACCTGTGGGATGTGAAATACTTAAAGTTATAAAAGCAAGTTTCACATTAAACACAATTATACTGCTTTTTGTAACATCTATAAACCTTAAAGTACCAGTGAAATCTAGCAAATATTTGTTTATAATCTCTAAGGAAAGAAAAAAGGAGTATGACCAAAAAAAAAAAAAAAAATAGACCACACTATTTAGAAGCATATGCAAAACATAGTGGGCATTTTATCAGGTGCCTGCCTGTGGAGCAGTGGTTCTTGACCTTGGCTGCTGACTTAGCACCCCCCCAGAGAACTTTTCATCCTCCCAAAGCCCATTCCATTTACATCAGGTGATTCCTAGGTACAGCCAGCTTGAGAAGCAATGTGCTAAAGAAACACCTGAAATCAGCACAGGGACCCTCCCAGTTTTAAACCAAACATCCTAACATGTTTACACAATCAGCCTGAATCTATCTGAAGGAAACTAAATCATTTTAGGGTTGTACTATCTATATATATAAAAGCCTAAGCGACCATTATGACCGAACGACAGGAACAACCAGTCGACCAGTCACTATGACACGCACTGACCACCAAGGGGCAGACGCTCAACACAGGAGCTGCTCCCTAGTGGTCAGTGCACTCCCATAGCCAACCTCCCACGGCCGGCCAGCAGCTGTTCTTTCCGTGCCCGACCTGGCGACCATTTAGGCCTTGGGCTGGAACAGGGAACTGGGGGTGGGCGGTGGCAGACATGACCCCTTTCCCAGAGGGGCCAAGGGCCAGCTCCCTCCTCGGGGCAGGCGGCCAACCTCCTACACCCCATCCCTCCCCCAGGCCAGCAGGCCCCAATCAGCCTGCCACCCGCCTGCAGCGGTGGCAGCGAAGGAAGGAGTGGGGAGGCGGGGAACCGTGCAGTGGTGGGATGCCGGCATCCAGCATCCATTCCTTCCACACCCAGCCCAGCGACCGTCGCCTCCTCTCCCAACTCCACCAGGGCTTTCAGGGCCCTGAGCTGGGACAGGGAACTAGGAGTAGGTGGTGGATGCAGCCCCTTTCCCAGGGGGCCAAGGGCTGGCTCCCTCCTTGGGGCCTGTGGCCAACCTCCCATTCCCCATCCCTCCTCCTGGCCGGCCCTGATTGCCGGCCAGGCCTAGGGACCCACCCATGCACAAATTCATGCATCAGGCCTCTAGTCTAATTATAATATCTCATATTGGTATCATATCTAAAAGCTTCCAAAATGCTTCATATAAAAGATTATATCTGGCCCTAAAAATAACCTAAGGTTAAGCCCTACATAACTTATGATTCTAATTGTCTAATATCTAGTTTCTCTTTCTAAAGGCTTCTATCCCCATCAGAGTCTAAATCCTGGAATGGGAAACTCACCGTGAGTCGGAAATGATCCTTGTGCTTCTGGTGGACTGCGGATGTAAAGTGCTGATCACTGGGCTGGGGAAGGCGATTTTCTTCATCCAAAATATCCAATATTCCCACTAATTTTGCTTCAACTAAATCTATTTCAAAAAAGTAAGATATGATAAGGTAAAAATAATATTTTAAAGATGTGGGCAATTTACTAATCACAAACTACAAAGAAGATTCAATAAGTATAATCTCAAAAACTATACAGAGCAGGTATATTTTATTTCAAATCTTTCAATTTATTAGAAAGTAATAGCATATGTTTAATATAGGTTTTAGAAAAACAACTCCTTAAAGCAAGTGACTAATGTAATCACCGCTCCATTTGTGAGGACAAGAGGCTAAAGAGCCAGAAATTCCTCCTCTTCCAGATGACATCTTACATTCAAAAGGATATAAAAACTAGAGAAGCTTTTGTGTGCTTAGCTTTTTAAAACTACTAATATATATTTACTCAGAGGGTTTCCAGCAAAACTTCACTGACAGCACATTCTTATGCTCTTTTCATTCATGTTGTTTGAACTTCCTGCTTATCCAAAATAACTGTAAAATGTAAGCTGCTTAAATACAGTATATAAGAACTGTGAATGGGGCAGACTCTAAAAGTTATAGAACATATGAAGAGAAATCAAGATTCTAACTGGTCAAAAAATTATGCTTTGGGGGCAATTAGTGGTGGTGAAAGGGGTCATGCTGAACTAAGCTATAAATAAGAGAGTATTCTGACTGATGTAGAGGATGTGAAAGTGACTGAAGGGAGGCGTTCCAGACAAGACATCAAACCACAGAGCCAAGGCACAGGATTCGGGGGAAGGATATGGTCCACGAAGGGCAAGTGGAGTGGGCTGGGTAGGATGTGGAAGTGCTTTGAAAAGTAATACTACTATAAAGAATGATTATAATACTACTATCTTGTCCGAATCTGGCACACAAGTTTCTGAATCAATTGTCAAAATGAGTTTTCAAAACTGTTACTGGATGGAACCGGGTCCAATGAACTCAGTAGTTGTCAGCCAAAAGACAACTCCAATTAGATTTTAGGAGAGTGTATTTTATTGCAAGCCAGCAGGCAAGAGCACACCTGGGGGGGGGGGGGGGGGGGGGGGGTGTCGCTTCCCAGTGGGGCACATCCTGAACAAAAGATCGGATCTGGCCTTATTCAGGGAAAACACCAAGGTGAGCTTCATCATCGCATGTACAGGTGGGGACACTCCTCTGCGTGCCCAGTTAGAAAAGAGATCTAGACATGCATCCCATGTTTTAAAAATGGCAGGAAAAGCTCTGCCCCTGGGAGGAGATGTTAGTAGTACAACATGAGGGTATAATGAGAACATTTCATGAAGAAGTCAGTACAGAGTCCTCCTGGGTGGCTTCAGCCAGCCCCGGCAGCTGGAGCCGGATCAGCACCCTGGTTCTGCAAATCATTCCGGGCTTATCTCTACACAGCAGGTCTGGCAATTGTCAATGTCAGGGATGGCACAAGTGTGGAAGGAAGTTTACCTAATTGAGTCTCAGTCCTTCTGCTAAACTTAGCAAATCAAAGGATATGGTTACACAAATTTTATAGCATCCAGGGTGATCTAAGTAAGTTTATAGGTTAATCTACACAGAGTTATAAATTCTAAAAAAAAAAAAAAATATATATATATATATATATATATATATATATATATATATATATATTAGGTTACAAACAAGGCTTACCAACAGCTCATTTTGGAGATGGGGGGAGCGAAAAGGAAGACTGAGCACTAGCTGGGTAGTGACAAAGAAGTGAACACAGACACGAAAAACAGAGACCTGCACAGTATTATCTGGGACACACGGAACTCGTGCAGCCCACTTGCAACCAGCCACAGGGTGCTGCCAACGTGCAGAAAATAGAAACAGTATCTGCAGAACAGCAGAGCCAAACCCTGTCAAACCCCACCTGGAGCCTGGCTAAGCTAACAACGTCCTGTGTGAGGTAACAAATCCCTTTACTGCTTAAGCAATTATTCACATTAGTTGTTGGAGAAAGAAAATATTTCACCTGAAACTAATATAACATTGAATATCAGCTATAATTGAAAAAACAGAATGTAAAATATCATCACAGTAAATAAATTTTAGGAAAACTTTCAACGTATCTGAATTCGATGCCTTGGTAGGAAAAATAACTTCCTAACAATACTAAAATAAAACCTCTTCCAACTACCAGTTTCAATAAGTCCTCATAACTAGTAGCATCGATCACAGAGCACAGAAATATCACCAGTAAAACCCTTCACTATACCTTCCCAGATTTCCCAAAAGTAGAGTGAAAAAAATACTTGCCTATACAGTCCTGATTATCCACGTAATGCACTTCATTAACACCCAAACCTTCTTTTTGATAGAGTTCTTGTTCCTAAAATGAAATAATGATAATCATGGATATGGAAATACCATTGACAGAAATTGGATTCATTGTTTTGTGCCATTTCTGATCATATTTATTTGATTAGTCAGAGTACAAAGGTTTACCCAACTACTTTGGGGGCTGGGGAGTATATAAAACATCAGGGAAGCAAAATCCTTGCCCCTAAAGCAAAGTGAAATAAAAAATTCACACTGCCTGGTATTGCCAAGTGGGTAGAGCATCATTCTCTCTCCCCTCTTGCACCAAAGGGCCACGGGTTTGATTCCCAGTCAAGGGTACGCATGAGCACATGTGGGAGGCAACTAATTGATGTGTCTCTCTCTCCCATCAATGTTTCTCCCCCCCTCCCTTCCACTCTCTCTAAAATAATAAAAATAAAAATATCAATGGAAAAATATCCTCAGGTGGAGGATTAACAACAAAAAACTTAAATTGCCAGCAAAACATATGATTTACATACGTGCAAATGTTCCCTCCTGCAGATAAGCTCACTTTTCTTGAAATATGGAGAGCAGCTATGCACAAATACAGAGTTCTGTGTCTGAGCATTTAAAGTCAAGGGAAGACCAGAGCTTTGAAACATTTTTAGCCATTTTAAAGTCAAATCTGTCAGTAGAATAAACCAGGGGCCAGCACATTTTTTTTTGTAAAGGGCCAGATAGTAAATATATTCAGCTGAGAGCCATAATGTCTCTGTCACAACCACTCACTCAGCATGCCACTGTAGTACATAAGCACCCATACATAACAGTAAATGAAGAAGTAGGAAAGGAAGAATTAGGATATGCTGAGTGAGAAGCATACAGATAGTAAAGACAACAGAAACAGAAACAGCAGAATTTTAAGTCTAGTAAAAGTCACTAGTAAGAAGCAGTAGACGTCCACTTATGAAGAGGTGCCTGTTAGGGTTTTTATTGGGTCCCTAAGCTTCAACTTACCAATAACATTTCTGATGTGCCTGAGCCAAGGCTAAGCCACTGGGACCCATGCTGGGCAGCCCTGATTCCCTGCCCCCTCTCATTACACCCCATCAAGCAGGGTAACTTCAGCATGTCTCTGTTCCTTGAAACTCAAGCCAGCTTAAGGCAGTTGGTAAATTTAGACTGTAATGGTAGTTACCTCCTTCAGAATCCTTTCGTTGAAAAATTGTTGAAGTTTTTCATTGCAATAGTTGATGCAAAATTGTTCATAACTGTTATGTTCAAAGTATTCTGAAAACATAAAACCAGAATCAAGAGTCATCATCACATCAACCTCATATTAACAAATTTATCTTTGGATAAAATTTTATTTTATCAATGCTTAATTTAAGATTAGGTTAAAAAAATACATAAAACATTTCTATACTCTGCAAATGCTCTTGTTTCAAGACTTAAATTTTATTAGTCCTTAAAATTAAGTATTAAAGATACCCTGCTTAAGAGAAAGATGTTTGTCAGATGAGATGTCATAGCAAAAGATATAAAACATAACTTTTAACATAATTTAAGCACAGGTGTTAAAGTAATCTAAATTAAAGAAAATTACTTAAAATGCAAGTGTTTCAGATTTTTTTCTGTGTAATCTGTAAAACTACAGTTATAAAAACGTTATAGATACTAACTCACTTCTAAAATTAAGGGATTGTATTACATTATCTCTAAGATCCCTGCAGCTCTAAAATGCTATGATTCTGTGTATTGTCTGTGCTATACTAAAACTGGTAACAGACCAGGAAACGAATATTTGAAGACTGTGAAATCTTCAGTCAGTGGTAAGTAAAAGGTAATGATTTATTATACATTTTAAAATAAGGATCACATTATAACAAATCCTGCCCTTCTCAAAATGTAAACATTCTTAAATGTATGCATAGCTCACATTTACTTCAATGTTTAACATTAGAAGTGTTTGGGATCTCTATTTAGAAGTTTGGTAATGTTTTTGTTACCAGAAATATGGTTAGGAACTTAATTAACTCTTATTTATATCAATCAGCCTATAGTTCAACTGGTTTCGTTATACATCTTGTAGCTTCAAGTCAGTTTCCAAAAACCTACTGATGACGTTAAATGAGGACTTACTGTATAGTAGTTTCAATCAACATGTTTTAATTTTATCAAAACCCATGAGTCTTTCCTTTTTATTTTTTTAAGCATCAACTTCCTACTTAAATATTATGAAATGAAATGTAGGTGAGGACATACAACTGAAAATTCGTCAAGCAGAAGGTACTGAGAGAGGGTAGGATGACAGCAGAAAGGGCAGAAGCGGGTGACACAGAGGAAGGGTGGGAGATGCCACGGGAAAAAGTCACTGTTTAAATTTTAAATACGTGTGAAAAATTAATGAAAAAAATCAAACAGCTAACTACAAACTCATAAATGAAGCTATACTTACCAAAACCAGCAATATCTAGGACTCCAATAAAATAGGATGATGTTTCAAAAGGGAAACATTGATTTACTCTGTTTACCACATGATCAAAAAGATGGCTATAGACAGTCTTTGCCAAGGCATCACGGGCGTTGTTTGCTTGTTCCACTTTCAGTGGGACCCTATAAAAGAAGACTGTATCAGTGAGAATTCTTCATAGTACCCAAGATCAAAGCATATCTAAACCTACTAATTGTGAAGAACAAATTAAATAGTTACAAAAGGTCACTTGTGGATATACACAGACAAACGGGGCTAAGTACAGAGAAGAACTAAAGGAATTATCTACAATCAGATTTTTTTTTAATCTATTATTGAGTAAAGGAACTTCGGGCTCAAAATTCTTTTCAACCTTAATTTATACTTCACTGTACATGCAGAATATATAAAAAATTATTCAGAGGAATCATCTTCCTTTGACTTTCCTTAAATGCAAAAGAAATTGTATTTAATTTGGGATAAGGTTAAAAGTTCAGCAACCTGTTTAAACATTGCTTAGGAAAAAAATATTTACATCTTAAAATCCGAAATGTCCAACTCTATGATTTAATATAAGTAACTGCATGGTATAACAGCATTAGTTAGATGTTGCAGATACAGACACATAGCCTTGTCCTCAAGAAAACGATAGTCTGATGAAGAGAGCCGGCCATAAAAGAGAATTTCCAAATGCCATGCTCAATGCTGTCATAAAAGTAAGTGTGGAGACCATGGAGGACCAGAAAAAAAATGTCAAATTAGGAAGTAACCTTAAGAGTCATTCAGGTATGAGTGACAACTGAATCCCTCCTAAACAGTGGTTTTCCAACATGTTTCCTACAATGAAACCCTTTTGCAAAGTGAATATATTATGTGAATATTGCATACATAAAACTCATAAGAACTGCTCCAAAAAAGGGGGGAAATGGAGGAAATGACACCTGAGAACCACCTACAAGTCCTTTTACCAGCCTTCCCTAGGGCCTCAGAAATATCTCTAAGGAACCACGCAACTCTAAGGCACTACTATACATCCTCCTCCTTGCTGAGGTTTTCTTTAGAGCAAGAATAATTTGGAATTAGGTTAGCAATGAAAAAGGCTAAATAAATAAGCACATCTTGCTACTGTCTCCAAAAGTGTAATTTTCTGAGTGGCTACTAGTAAAAGATTTTTTTAGCCCTTTTGATTTTAATTTGTTGAAAATTTTTCTGAAGTATGTCGCTAGAACTGCCTGCCTTATATCGGAAGGGATAGAGGATCTGATTATTACCCCACAAATAAAGATCTTATAGTGCTTCAGAATAGTTACTGAATAATTCATTTTATTTTATAGTACTGAAAACAAAGATACTTAAAATATAGGACTTGGAGCCAAAAGTGTACACAGGCTCAAATATAAACTAGAAGTTAGTGGTTACTGATTTTAAAAGTCGTGACTAGTCTCTTATTTTCTTATCATTTGTAATTTCCTCTAAATGAAGAATCCTAAATGTAAGGGGAAATTCCATTTGCCAAGTAAAATATTTACTAAAGCAAGTTCTCCTTAACAGAAATTTTAGTATATGCCATTTGTAAGGAAAATCACTTTTAAAATAAAATGATCAGCTGCCTTATGAAACTAAATAATGGTGATGATTGCACAACCTTATAAATATACTAAAAATCATTACATTTCACACTTCAAAAGAGTAAATTATATCCCAAAATATATAGTTTTGGGGGGAAAAATTTAATGACCTGTCGCCTAAAACATATTTATTAACATAATCAGCTCATATAGGGTGGGGCCAGAGTAGCTTAATAGTTGTTCGTATGAAAAAAAAAATACAACTAATAACTAATAATACAAGAATAAGCTCTGTTTCGTGTACCCACAACTATAAATCTGCTATAGCCCCACCCTGTATTTTTATAGTTGTACAAAAAAAGTAAACCTCTTTCCTACATTATAAATTCCCAAGTTGTGCCATGCCATATATCTGTAAGGAACACCTTTAAGAGCTATGAAAGTCAGGGTTAAATTTTATGATGGATTACTGTGGTGAGATACACAGAATTTTGATCTATTAAGTATATGTTTTAGAACATTGTAATGAAAACAATGAATCATAAATAAAGATGAACTTTAAACCCCAGTGTTCTCAGAAAAGGTTTTTCCTTGACAAACCCCACAGCAGGATTTTTACAGAGCGATGAGCTAAGGAACTTACTTTATAACTGTTCCTTTGGTGCCCCCTGCTGTTGTTAGCATGACTCTTGTAGTTAAACTTACGCGAAGATCATCTTGATCCAAACCCAGTAATTCAGCACAATATTCCAAAGACTGAGTCGATTTATTCTTCAGATTACAACCTCCTAATAAAAATATATTTTAATTTAAAATTAATAAACATTACGTAAACCAGATATTCAAGATTCATTTCTTAGAAGTATACTTCACTTATATAAAACTATGGAATAGACAAGGCTCATTTACTAAAATACTAAAGATGAATTACAATCCTTGTTAATATATTAAATCTCTGGAGAAATATAGTACCTTATCATTAAAATTCATATAACTCTAGAAAACTCCAAGGATTAATTTTAGTGGCAAGTGTTGTACAGCACTTTAGTAAGTCAGTGTGTTTATGTGTGTGCATCTATGAGCTCATATTGCTTAGGGACAGAGGAAGAGAGTGAAGAGACAACTGCTATAACATGTACACTATATCTACAGACTTGCATGTGGAGGCTGTTTTAAAAAGTATTATATTGGAAGACAGTATACTATAGTGCTTTAGACTCTGGGTTGATATGGCCCTAAAACTTATCAGCTGTGTGACCCTGAACAAGTTTCTTATTCTCTGTGCTCAGTTTCCTCCTCCATATAATAAGGATAATAATTATACTTACCTAATAAAGTTTTATATAAAAAGATTAATAAAGTTGCATATGGAGTTAGAATAGTGCCTAGTACACAGAAATCACTATATAAAGGTTAACTATTATTATCTTTATTATTACTATTTATTAATAAATATTTTACCAATTTTTAAGGTCTAATATGTTGCTAAATTTTTTATTTCAAGACTTCTTTAAAAACGAGGGGCGAGACCAAGATGGCGGCGTAGGTAAACACCGGAGACCGCTGCCGCAAACAACCATTTCAAAAATACAACTAAAAGACTGAACGGACATCACCCAGAACCACAGGAAGGCTGGCTGAAGAGAGACTCTACAACTAGAAGGAAAGAGAACAGCAAATCGAGGATCAGAGGCGGCGCAGTGTGGAAAATACAAAGGTACCGAGGTGCGCGCGCAAAGCGGGCTGGTGGCTGAGGGCTCGGTTGTCGTTTTCTGTCGGGAGTGAGTCTCAGACTCTGGGCTCCAGATCCGGGCGAGTCTCTAGGGACCCAGACTCAAACGGGAGAAGCGGGATTATCCGCATCAGTTGGAACCTGAGGGCAACTTTCTCTCCGAGGTTTGCAGCGGCTGCCGGGGTTCTGAGAAGCAGAGCCTCTGGGAACGGGACTGAGCGTGGCCATAACTGCTCCCTCCGCCCGCCCAAAGCCTGCGCACAGCCATTTGCCGATCGCCTCAGGCAAAGGCTGGATTAGCGCCTCCCCAGAAGGCAGACGTTTTCCATACAGCTGATTCCTATAGCCAGCCGGCCTGGGGGGCAAATCCCTCTAGTGTTAACTACAACAATTAAGGCTTGGCTAGAACAAGACTGCGCACAGAGACCACAAGGGGGTGCACCAAGAAAGCATAAAAGATGCGGAGACAAAGAAACATGACAGAAATGGAGGATATGGAGCTAAGAATCGCAATTTTGAGGGCTTGCCATAAATTTGTGCAGAGCCTCACGAAAACTAATGAGACCCTCGATGCTACGATAAAGAAATTAGAAAGTAAGCATACACAGACTGAAATAAAGAATATTATACCCAATAGCAGACCAGAGGAGTACAATAATCAAACCAAAGATTCGACAAAAAACACCCAATTGGAAAAGCAAAATGAAAAAAGAATCCGAAAGTGTGAAGATAGTGTAAGGAGCCTCTGGGACAGCTTTAAGCGGTCTAATATCAGAGTCATTGGAGTGCCAGAAGATGAGAGACAGCAAGATATTGAAAACCTATTTCAAGAAATAATGGCAGAAAACTTCCCCCACCTGGAGAAAGAAATGGACTTACAGGTCCAAGAAGCGCAGAGAACCCCAAACAAAAGGAATCCAAAGAGGACCACACCAAGACACATCATCATTAAGATGCCAAGAGCAAAAGACAAAGAGAAAATCTTAAAAGCAGCAAGAGAAAGAGGCTCAATTACCTACAAGGGAATACCCATACGACTGTCAGCTGATTTCTCAACAGAAACTTTGCAGGCCAGAAGGGAATGGCAAGAAATATTCAAAGTGCTGAATACCAAGAACCTACAACCAAGATTACTTTATCCAGCAAAGCTATCATTCAGAATTGAAGGTCAGATAAAGAGCTTCACAGATAAGGAAAAACTAAAGGAGTTCATCACCGCCAAACCAGTATTATATGAAATGCTGAAAGGTATCCTTTAAGAAGAGGAAGAAGAAGAAAAAGGTAAAGATACAAATTATGAACAACAAACATGCATCTATCAACAAATGAATCTAAGAATCAAGTGAATAAATAACCTGATGTACAGAATGAACTGGTGATTATAATAGAATCAGGGACATAGAAAGGGAATAGACTGACTATTCTTGGGGGAAAAAGGGGTGTGGGAGATGCGGGAAGTGACTGGACAAAAATCATGCACCTATGGATGAACACAGTGGGTGGGGAGTGAGGGTGGAGGGTGGGGTGGAAGCTGGAAGGAGGGGAGTTATGGGGGGAAAAAAGAGGAACAAATGTAATAATCTGAACAATAAAGATTTAATTAAAAAAAAAAAAAGACTTCTTTAAAAACGAATATGAGAATCATAATGAGAATCTTATCATAACATGTTAGTAAACTATTAAATAGACAGGCCTCAGGAACAACAGACCATGAGCTCTTATATGAATAAGGGGTGGTCAAGACAATTCATTGGGGAAATAATAGTTTTTTCAACAAATGGCCCTAGAAACACTGGATATACATATGCAACAGAATGAAGATGGACACCTACTTCACACCGTACACCAAAATAACTCAAAATGAGTCAAAGACCTAAATGTAACCTAAAACTATTAAACTCTTGAAGAATACACAAATAAAAATCTTCATGACATTGAAGTAGGTAATGGTGTTTTAGATATGACAACAAAAGCACAAGCAACAAAAGAAAAAAAAGATAAATTGAACTTCATCTAAAAAATAATGTTTGTATTTCAAAAAACACTATCCAAGAATTGAAAAGCTAACACACAGAATGAGAGAAAACATTTGCAAATTATAGATCTGATAAGAAAATTTATATCTAGAATATCCTATCTAATAAAAGAGAAACATGGTAATTAGCCATACCTCCGCTACCCTTCCCATTGGCTAATCAGGGCGATATGCAAATTAACTGCCAGCCAAGATGGCGGCCGGCAGCCAGGCAGCTTGAAGCTAACAGGAGGCTTGCTTGCTCCAGTGACAGAGGAAGCCAACGTGCCCCGCCTGCTGCTGCCGGCCTCTGAGCTTGCAGTTTGAAGCATTGTTACAAATATAGAAGCTAAACAAAACCCCAGTAACCTGCTTTCAGCCAGCTGGGATCTCAGAGCTGGAGTTGAAACAGTGTTTCGATTACAGAACCCAAACAAACCAGATACCTGCTTTCAGCAGCCGAGGCCTCAGAGCTGGAGCCAAGCCTTAGAGCTAAAGCTGACCCAGAATTTAAAAAGAAAAAAAGAAAAAAAGGACAGGTTGGGAGATTCAGTCACCCGCCAGCCTGAAAACGGCCTTCAGCCCCTCACCCAGACTGGCCAGGCATCCCAGTGGGGACCCCCACCCTGAAGGGGGTGTGACCAGCTACAAACAGCCATCAGCCCCTCACCCAGGTTGGCCAGGCACCCAAGCGGGACCCTCAACCTGATCCAGGACACCCTTCAGGGCAAACCAGCCGGCCCCCACCTTTGCACCAGGCCTCTATCCTATATAGTAAAAGGGTAATATGCCTCCCAGCACCGGAATCAGCGGAGCCGCAAGGCCTCCCGGCACCGGGATCAGTGTGACGGGGCAACGCCCAAACCCCCTGATCGCCCTGCGGCTCTGTGTGTGATAGGGGGCAGGGCCACAACCTTCCTATCCGCCCTGCTCTGTTCCTGACAGGGGAAGGCGCCCCAACCCCCTGATCAGCCCTGCTCTGTGCCTGATAGGGGGGAGCGCCCCAACCCCCTGATTGCCCTGCGGCTCTGTGTGTGACAGGGTGCAGCGCCCCAATCCCCTGATAGGCCCTGCTCTGTGTGTGACAGGGTGCGGCGCCCCAACCCCCGCCCCCCCCCCATGGGCCCTGCTCTGTGTGTGACGGGGTAGAGCCATAACCTCCCCATCGGCCCTGCCCTGAGTGTGACAGTGGCGGCGCCCCAACCCCCTGATCGGCCCTGCTCTGTGGGTGATAGAGGGCGGCGCCCCAACCCCCCCCCCCAACGGGCCCTGCTCTGTGTGTGACGGGGTAGACCCATAACCTCCCCATCGGCCCTGCCCTGAGTGTGACAGGGTGCGGCGACCCAACCCCCTGATCTGCCCTGCTCTGTGTGTGACAGGGGGCGGTGCCCCAACTCCCCTATCAGCCCTACTCTGTGAGTGACAGGGGGGAGCTCCCCAACCCCCTGATCAACCCTGCTCTGTGTGTGACAGGGTACGGAGCCCCAACCCCCCTGATGGGCCCTGCTCTGTGAGTGACAGGGGGCAGCACCCCAACCCCCTGATCGGCCCTGCACATGACAGGGAGTGGCGCCGCAACCTCCTCATCGACCCTGCCTTGAGTGTGACTGGGGGTGGTGCCCCGACGCCCCAATCGGCCCTACCCTGAGCGTGACTAGGGGTGGCATCGCAACCTCCCGATCCACCCTGCTCTGTGCATGACAGGGGACGGCGTCCCAACTCCCCAATCGCCCTGCTCTGAGCCTGACCAGGGGCTGCACCTAGGGATTGGGCCTGCCCTCTGCCACCTGGGAGCGGGCCTAAGCCAGCAGGTCGTTATCTCCCGAGGGGTCCCAGACTGCAAGAGGGCACAGGCCGGGCTGAGGACCCCCTCCCTCCCCGAGTGCACAAATTTTTGTGCATCGGGCCTCTAGTATTTAATAAAACAGGTAGAACTTGATAATAAAAGGACAACCCAATTAATAAATGGACAAAATACATGAATAGACATTTCTCCAAAAAAGGTATAAAAATGGCCAATAAAGACATGAAAAGCCGCTCAACATCTTGAGCCATCAGGAAAATGCAAACAAAAGCCACAATGAGATAAACACTTCACACTCACTATGAAGGCTACACTCTGACAAAGACGGTGTTGGTGAGGATGTGAAGAAACAGGAACCTTCCATACACTGTTGATGAGAATGTAAAATGGTACACTACTTTGAAAGACAGTCTGACAGTTCCTCAAAAAGTTAATCATAGAGTTACCCTATGACTCAACAATTCCAGTCCTAAGCATATACTCAAGAGAAATAAAAACACGCCCATGCAAAAATTTATACATGGATGCTTACAGCAGCATTATTCATAATAGCCAAAGTCGGAAACAACCCAAATGTTCATCAAATGATGAATGGATAAATAAAATGTGGCATATCCATACAATGGAATATTACTCAGCAGTAAAAAGAAATACAGGCACAAAAATAAAGTCACAAAAGACCACAGTAAATAAATACGAAATGTGGTAATAGACAAATTTAGAGAGACAGAAATTAGAATAATGGTTGCCTAAGGCTGAGGGATTTGTGAGGGAATGTGGTGGTGGGGGGCCACTGCTAAAGGGTATGGAGTTTCTTTTCTGTGCTTTCAATGCTCTAAAACTGATTGTGGTAATGGTTGCACAACACTGAGTATACTAAAAACCACTGAATTGTACACTTTGCATGGGTAAATTGTATGGTATGAATTATATTTCAATAAAGCTGTTAAAAAAAGAGGGGAGAGAATACTTAAATGTATTGAACCTTTAACTCTATTAAAATAACCTTACTACTCATTTTAAGTTTCTACATACATATGCATTATCTAAAATTATGTAAGTGAAAAAAAGTGACTATCGATAATTCATTAATTTACTATTTTGCAAAGATTCTCACATATTTCCAGGAACTATGTAAAGCTAATGTAAGAAAATATTTAGTTTAAAAGTTTTCAAAAGGTAAAATACTGTAAAATAATGTAAGGTTTTCATGTTACTCCCCTTCCAAAGAAGAACTTCTTTGAACATTTAAAAAATGTGTTATAACATATAATTTTGCTATGTGGAATTTAAAAAGCATAAAAAGTCCCAATAGGTATTTTTTTTTGCATTTCCATCATGAAAAACTTTTCAGAAACAGTGTCTTCTAAAAATCTACTAGAGAATAAATTTTCTAATGAAATAATTGCAAAAATATTCACAGCTTTCTCAGATTGTGAAAATGCCAAAATTGAGCTCTCTAGTGGAAAAAAATCAATTCTAATTAGACAGAAACCATTTAGGTCTATAGGAAGGTTCATAGGAAGGTTGAAGAGTAATATAATCAAATCTTAACTATTAAAATAAAAATAACCCCTTTTATTAATCCTATTAATTTATTGCCTCATTCCAATCTTCTTGGCTTTCTGCTCATTTTCCCTTCAACTGAAAAAAGTTTGAGAAGAAAAATTAAAGATAATGTAAATATGTGCTATGTGCCTTTTGATCATTTAAGTGTTTTTCAACTATCAGGGGTCCTCAAACTACGGCCCGCGGGCCACATGCAAATACAAACATTGTATTTGTTCCCGTTTTGTTTTTTTACTTCAAAATAAGATATGTGCAGTGTGCATAGGAATTTGTTCATAGTTTTTTTTTAAACTATAGTCCGGCCCTCCAACGGTCTGAGGGACAGTGAACTGGCCCCCTGTTTAAAAAGTTTGAGGACCCCTGATACTAGACCATGCCCCATTTATGATCCTCTACGTACATTTGCATGTTCTACCTCAGGATTATAACATGAGGTAAGAAAATGCTACTTATCACTCCTAAAACAATTCCAAAGTGTGCATTAAGTATTCTAAACAGTTTTTGTGTTACTTAGAGCTCCCACACGCTCCCTTGGTATAACAATGACATAGAGGAAATAAAATGTGTTTTAACGTTAATTACATTTCCAAAATAAATGTTAAAAATCCCTCAGAAAAACTAATAAAAAAATTTAATGCACACTAAGAACATACCTGGTTTTGCTTTTTTTCTTCTCATTTTAAACTGGAAGGCATCTGTATTTTTATTTTCCTTACTCATTAAAAATATTTACACTGTAATTACTATGTGCCAGACAGAAGTATTCACATCATTTTAAAAATATTTAACTCATTTATTCCTCTCCTTTCAACATGAGGTAGGGACTGTTGTTGTCCAGTATTCAGGTAAGGAACTGAGACATGGAGAAGTTCCTGGCCCAAGGTCACTCAGGTAGCTAACACAGGGTGAGCAGTCTGCTTCAAGAGCACATGCTATTAAACACTATGCTACGCCTGATATTACTGACTTCACAGCATCACAGGACATTAAATCTGTAAGTCATTAAGAATGTCTATTTGAATCTGCTCATTCACAGATCACCACATTTGGGAAGGTCAGTGACTAGGGGCATAGAGGAAAAATTAACTGAGTCATTTAAACATGGGTAGAACTTGGCTCTCATATCAACAATTTCATTAACAACCATTTTACACAGGTTGCATGTGTGTAAAATGGAGATGATATCTCCTACCTCATTATCTTTATCAAGTTTTGGTTATGATGATGATGAAATACTGTCTATATAGAATCTTGCACACAGAAGGCACATTTTTAAATGTTCTTTTTCCTCACTCTTGTACCCCTTCCCTATATGCACACTATTGCTAGATACTTTAAGAGCACTTCTCATGAGTTACTTCATTATTTTACAAATGAAAAAAAACAAGGCTCAGAGAGTTTCTGGGATCTGACACCAAAGCCCACGGTATTGACTCCTCTATGAAATGGTGCTTTCAATATTTTTAACTCAGTATAAGATTTTAAATAATGTGTTTATGTAGGAGTCAACTGCCTTTTTTTCCTAATGTCAGATTTTAGGCTTTGCTGTCAACAGTCTCTTTGTCACAACTACTCAACTCTGCCACTGGAGCACAAAAGCTGGAACAAACGAGGCGTCAGTGAAATAGGTGCGGCTGTGTTCTAACGACATTGTATTTACTAAAACAAGCCACTGGTCAGATTCAGCCATGGGCCACAGTTTCCCAACCCCAGTATTCACAGAACAAATTTAAGAGTGTATAAAAATTCTTACTCTTTATGTAAGGCTATATACCAAGAGAGTTGAAAAGTTACTATCATGCATGCACTTAAATGCTCTTTTCAATTTGCACAAAATTCAACCTATTTTAATTCTCCAGTAATAAAGTAATTGGGCTTTTATATATTCAATTGCCCTAATTAACTGATCCAAATTTAAATCAATGAGCCTTAAAAAATGTCAAAATACCTTAACAGATGGTAGAGAATTATTCTGTTCATTTATTGGGAACGTTTAATATCAGTTGAAAAATGTCACTAAATATGACCCTGGCAGTTACTTGTCCTTCATAAGTAAGTGTATTCCTCATCAGAACTAATAGTGACTGACAATGCAGCATCCTTCATTTCCATGACTCACCATACAACAGTAAATTCTAGAAATTTCAGGGTATTAACAAACCTGCACACGGGTTCAACTTACATATGACAAAGAAATGACAGAACCTTTAGTTTTACTCCTTAAAAACAAAAGGAAACAAAAAACCACAAAGATACCTGAAGTGCTTCCAGCTTCCTCAAAATCAATATTTCCAAGGTGCAGGACACCAGCTACTACCCGGAACAGATCGAGCTTTTCTTCATCATCCAAACCAATCTTTTTCATGGCTGTGCACATTCTAATAAAATCTCCGTGGTCATCTAACAAAGGATCTTTCAAGGAACCTGCCTTAAGATACTATAAAATAAAAAGATATCAATTAGCTGCATCTTACATTATTTAAGTATACTAAAAAAAACACTACACGAAGTCTACTGCTGCACTATATAACATGCAAAAATAAAATGTGCTGATGGAAAAATTTTAATATTCTAACATTCAAAAACTGAATGGCTAGGTAAAGTGTACACAGAATCTCTCTATAATTCTTTCAAATGCATAAGAATCTATAATTATCTCAATAAAAATTTCAGTAAAAAATGGAATAAGATGTTTTCCAATTTAATTACAATATTAACTCTAACGCATATAATGCAAGGGTATTAGATAAAAATAAAAATTGAATAAAAAAGAATGGAATATTAGTGGTTGAAATGAATCAACATGAACCATAGGTCAAAATGAACTGAGGCAAAAAAATTGTAAAAAAAGTTTTAATCTGACACTTAGCATTATACCCCTTTAGGTTAACTGCCATCAACTGCACTAATATTCAACAGTAGTAAATAGTGAACAGGCTAATAAGTTTTCATGGCCTGAGAATTACTTTTTAAACCTTTCTATGTAAATATAAATGAGGTAAAATGTATTAGTAAGCATTATGCTTACTCTAAGAATTTATGCAATAACTGAAAATGTATCAGAAAAAAAATGAAGAGAATTTTATTTCTCTCTTAAAATAAAAACATGCATCTAAAGTATTCATTGTTAGAACTTATAACAAACTCAGAAAAAGGAAGGAAAAATCAGGCCTGCAAAAACTAAAAGGAGAAAAATAAAAGTTACTGGACATAGAAAGGTTGGTCTAGAAATTTTCCAGAACTTGAGAATGAATAAGTAAAATTAAACATTAGGTAACAGCATGAGATTTAATTGGCCATTAAAGACACCTCTTGGAGATGTTTCTTCTCCTCCGGTTGCCCACTGCTTCTCAGCTAAAGTTGATTGCCTTCCACAAAATTCTCTAAAATGTTTAATTATATTTGTGTGAAATTTCTGGAAAATGTCTAGATAAAGAAATTTTATCTTATTTTTAAAAGCAGTAAAGGAAACAATCACGTGCAGCCAAAGTTAACAGAAAACACACATCACGCAGAATTTTTAGTCTTGCAATTGAATGGTTACATCATTTACAAACTGTTTTTAATCTAATGTTAATGAATACATTGCAATTATGGAAGACTAAAAATACTGCATTCTCCTAAAAATTACACACAGCTTAAAGGCACTCAAATGGAACTAGGCAAAGGATTCTAATTAGTCAAAATGATCACCTCATCCTCCTGATAAAGAAGACATAAAAAGTAATTTAAACATATTAATTCATTGTTCACTTATATATCTCTATATATAAACTTAATAATATAAATAAGATTCCTAACAAAGTCTGCTGACACTAGAATCAGAAAGAGTATATTTTCTTCATAGGAGAGTACCATGTTACTCTTTAAAGAGTAAAATCCAATTTTCTTTCCTCTCTACTCATATTATTCCATGCCAAAGGAAATGTCTCCATTATCTTAGTGGAAAGAATATAATTTCTATATTTTGATGATGCCGTATAAAAATATAGGTTATCGTGACAAAATAAGATATCATAATAAACATTAATGTTACTTCTTAAAGTTCCAACCATGGATGTAACAAACTAAAGTTAATAATTTATAGTTCAGACATCTGGGTCTAAAATAATAGCTAAAATGTCAACTTAAAAATTAACTGTTAGAATTCAAAATAATGGGGATTTTCATTGTTTTCTGTTCTTTTCCATGAATATAATAAAGACATAATTCATCTCACTCATTTTGAAAGGAGTCAAAAGCATCTGACTCTCAAATGCAGAAGCATTAAAAACTGAGTACAATAAAAATGTGTTCAATTAAGTACTCAATATAAATATTTTAATAAAATTAATAAAGACAATATGACTAGTCCCTATAATTAATCCTGACTTTGTATTTTACAATTTAAACTCCTTGAGTAGATACAGTTTAATACCACTTATTACTTACACAATGCATATTAAAATTTATGTTATAGTAAATTTTTAGATTAAGGATTTAATGTTCTTTAAATAATAGTTAATGGTATAATTATAAATAATTACTTTTAGAAATGTAATAATTAAGTAAAGCCTACATGCAAAATTTTTATAATATATTACAAAAATATGTATTAAAGAGAAATACAATAATATATAAGCATTAATTCACAATAATGTCTACCACAAAGCTTATTTCTGCCTTGAAGTAGGCAATTATAAAAGACATATTTTATACTTAATCTCAAGTGGGTAATATGACAGCAAGTTTCAAAAATATTAGCAAAGGATAATTCTTAGGCAATTCAACACCCTCTTGCCGCAAAAAAGAACAAGAGGAGAGCAGTGTAGGAGCCAGAACCTAAAGCTCTGTAGATACCAGCATAGGCATCAAGTACTACATACACTCTAGAGAGGCTTGGATGAGTATTTAGTTTTCAAAAGTACCAGCCTAAAAGTAAGAAAACTTATTTGGGCTCCAAAATAAAAAAAAAAAATGTATCTTTTAGCACAATTTTTTGGGTGTTAAAGATTTTAATTAAAAAAAAATAGTCTACTATACCTCAGGACTTTTTCGGTTCTGCAAAATTTGTTTGTCAGTTTCCTTGTTAGCAAAGTATCTAGTGCAGCCTCGGTTTAAATACTAGAAAAAGAAATGTAAAATGTAATTAACAAATATGACCCACAGGAAAACAGTTCAGGAGACAACACAACTTATCAAGTAGCGCTAACCGTAAAGAACTTCTAAACATAACCTGTCAAGGAAAATCAGTACTTCTATATAAGCATTTTACTCCTACTAATCAAACCAGGGATGTTGAAAATCCCAATTCCTCACAGCACATTACATTTTATGGTTAACATAAAAATCAAAACCATAAAGCTTTTCTATATTTAAAGGGCAGCAATTTAAAATATTCACAGTGTCAAATATCTTCATACCTACTACAGATAGTAATGAAAATCACCTTCTTACTAAATGTGTGAGTCTCAAAGACCCACACAGTGTGGTTGAATATTTCAAGTAATATTTCAATTCCTAAATAATTAACAAATATTATCTTTGAATTTCTTAATTTTTTATTTTTAGAACCAGTTCTTTAAAATATGCCTTTCATATTGACTGACAGTTAACACTGACTACACATAAATTACAATACTTGCCATAAGAACCTTCATATTCAAATAACAGTTTCAGCTTTTATCTCAGGGATTTTCCTTGTTGCCCAGAAGCCTTTTAAAGGCTTTCAAAACATAGAACAAGGGAAGTAGTTGGAAGAATATAATACTATATTGGTCTCAAAGAGAATCTCTTACCCACCTTTAAGGGAGTGGGGGGAAGAGGCAGGAAGGAAGTGCACAAGGAACAAGATGGCAAATTTTTAAAAAACATCTCAGCGGCTCTTAAATCAGGTCACTATGATTCCATGCATCATGGCATGTATTCCAAGATTTAAGATACAACATTATACAGATACCAAGGGGAAAAATTATAGTAAATTTTGAATAATTTTGAAATAAATTAATATTTTAGATGATCAATGCATCCATCTATCTTCCCTCCTCCATTATAATGAAATATTAAAATTGGTAAAAACCAGAAAATGTTGGTAATAAGTTTTTCTTTCTACTGTAGAAACTTTGGGGGGAAAATAAAAGAGAACGGAGAGGGAATAATACTGGTAAGTATTTTCAATGAACTATTTCAAAAAAGAGCTCTAATATTTAGTAAGATAACCGTAGCTTAAACATACAGAGCCCAAACAAACGTTTTTTTTGGTAGCAAGAGTTTATCCCCCGACCCTAATTGTTTTTATCAATTACTTGGCTATTGGACAGATGGACTTAATTAATATTACAACCTAGGAAATATACTTGTGTCTTCCAACTTTTCTGTAAATAGAAAGTTGTAACTATTCTTGGAATCTATCCTCATTCTATCAAAGCGTTATTTATGCTTAAGGATCTTTGCATGACTATAAAATATATACAAAAAATATATACAAAAATATTTGCAAATTTTGAATAATGTAAGAATTTAAACCTTTATTTTACAAAATATGTGTGTATTTTATGGAAGTGTTCACCCTACTGTAGGGTTCTTTTTTATCTTTACCACCTTATCTATAATTGCTGTAAACTACAGAAAAACCTGATGAAATTATCAACACACTTCCAAATCACTGTAAGGTATAATTATTTGGGGGGAGAAATAGAGAGGTATGTGTATTTATTGATGTATGAGAGGAATATCAAGACAGTAGATGTATTTAGGCGAAAGGCAATGCTGTTCCTCTAGTCTCCTAACACCAAAGGACTCACTTATAAAAGAGGAAATCATGACTCCCAAGTCACACTACAGAGGCAGGAAACCCTCTGACCTGGTAAAGGATTTCAGTAGCTGCCCTTTTAGGATGCCTACGATTGTGCCAGGAAAATCGGTACATTCTGAGACATGCAAAAACTATGCTCTAAGCCTCCAAGCAGAAACGCTAGATTAAGACAAGAGTAGTCACATCACTTTATCATTAACTCATTGAGGACAGAGCCACATCATGATTATTACATTTCATATGATTCACAGTAATTTATATTACTTTTCTAAAAATCATTGTCTAGATATGCCTCTTGTACTTTCATGAAGATAATGTGGTCAACTAATTGCAAATTCCAATTAATTTGGTGAGTTCTAGAGAAGGCTGAACATTTTAATAGATGCAGTTATAAAGCACTTTGAAACAATGAAGTTTTAAAATTTCCAAGTACACATTAAAAGAAACTAATTAAATAAAGAGAAGCTATGATAAATACACATGCACACACAGGTACACACAGAGAGAATATATATATATATACATGATTTTCAAATGGAGGATTACTGTCCAAAGAGGACTATCAAAATTACCTGGAAAATTTTATACACACTACATTTCTAACCCCCATACCAAGACTCCTATATCTCTCTCACAAGGATACTATTTTCTTCTTGTGTTTTTTTTTCAGAGAACTCTTTATTGTAGAAAGTATTACACATGTCCCCCTCTTTCCCCCTTTGATCCCCTCCAGCCCACCCCTGCCCCCTACCCCAGGCCTTCACCACCCTATTATCTGTATCCATGAGTTATGCATATATGCATACAAGATCTTTGATTGGTTACCTCCCATCCACCCACCCTCCCCCACCTTTCCTCTGAGATTCCACACTCTGTTCCATGCTTCCATGTCTCTGGATCCACTCCGTACAACAGTTTATTTTGTTACTTAGATCCCACATATGAGTGAGATCATGTAATATTCATATTTTTCTGACTGACTTATTTCACTTAGCATGATACTCTCTAGGTATAGGGACACTATTTCCTAGCTGAGAATTTGTAAATTATGCTAGCCATCCCTAGTCACCACTTCTTGAAACTCAATTGGCTTGTGATTCCTGGCACTCGTGATTTTTCCTGTACTTCCCTCACAATTCTACTTGAGCTTCCTTTCTTTTTCCTTTTTTTAAATATATTTTATTGATTTTTTACAGAGAGGAAGGGAGAGGAATAGAGAGTTAGAAATATCCATGAGAGAGAAACATGGATCAGCTGCCTCCTGCACACCCCCTACTGGGGATGTGCCCGCAACCAAGGTACATGCCCTTGACCGGAATCGAACCTGGGACCCTTTAGTCCACAGGTCGACGCTCTATCCACTGAGCCAAACCGGTTAGGGCATGAGCTTCCTTTCTTGGGCATCTCTTTATCTGCTCATCCTCCGCATTTTCTACATTATACAATCTCTCTGGACAATCTCATCTATTCACTATCATGGTTCTAACTTCCACCAGAGTACCATCTCCCAAACCTGTCACTCCAGCACTGACACTGATCTTCTGAACATCTCTGCTCAGATGATCCATAGGTTCCAAATTGAACTCATCCTATATGCTAAATCTTTCATCTGGCCCCAATATGGTATTTATATCCACTCAGTTTTCCTAATCAAATTTTGGGAAATTATCCCAAACTCTTTCTACTCCCTACCATAATCAGTCTCCAAGTCCTATCAATATTACCTCTTAATATTTTGTACGTCCACCACTCTGTAACCCTGCCATCCATAAAACAAATTCAGACACTGAGCAATTCTTACTTCAACCTGTAGCCATAGATTCCCAAACAATTTATCCTTGGCTGTTATTTCAATCCATCTCATCCTCTACTCCCTTAAAGCCATCTCCATATTAAAGCCAGAGGAAAGTATAGATCTGACACCCAATTTTATACTCAAAGCCCTTAAATAGCTCCTTATTAACTATAGAAGTTCAAACTCTCAAGCATCACCTCTTACCATTTCCTGCTTTACTGTTTCTTGCCTTTCTCTGTTCATCTTTTTGCATCTACCAGGAATAACCTTTGCATCTTTCCTTCTCTAGTCAACACTTGAAAATCCTGCAGGATTCAGTTGTTCCATTAAGCTTTTCCAAAATCCCCAGCATCCTATGCATATCTATTTATCATTTCAACACATCAGTGTGTGTGTGTGTGTGTGTGTGTGTGTGTGTGTCTCCAGACCCTCAGAAACAGGTTGCTCAGAAGCAGGAACTGTTTCATTTTATCTTTATAACCCTGGCACAATGTCTGGCACCCACTGGGCAAACAAAAATATTTGTTGTTGAACTGAATTAAGGAAGATAAAATCATAGGCCCTTATTAATATTAATTCAGTGGTCAAGCTTACTTTTTTTTTTTACAAAAAGTAAAAGGTAACTTTAAAGCCAACATTATAGAACTAGTACAAATTTCTTATTGAGCTTACACTGATAAGGTTATTAACATCTACCCTTTTACCTAACCATTATATAATTCCTCATATGGTGTTACATTATAAAGGCAGCAGGAAGTCTAAATAGAAATCTACTTAGTACAGAAATTATGTCATGTTACATAATGCTATCAAAATTTAATGTAAGTTACACAAAACTATCAAAACCTACTAAAATAAGTTTTATAGTCAAAGACAATTCAATTTGCAAGTCTTGCATGAAATTTTTTCATCCAACTTACCCGAAAATTATCTGGGGAGCTCAAATGAAGTTTTTCCCTAATATCTTCAGAAGCACCCGCACACAACCTATAAAAGATATGATAATTCCTCTCCTCTTTGCCTTGAACACAGATCCTAGATTTCTCTAGAAGATAATGGGAAACAAATCCTCCAACAACTGAACTCTAAAAAACAAAGAGGAAACACATTTTTGCATGTCAAGTCTTAAAGTATAACCGATAAATGTTAAAGTATTTATTTTTTCTAATAAACATTTGTTTATCAAAAAGGTTGTAATGTTTATCAAATAAAGGGGGAAAAACAGATAACTAAATGTAAGCTTCAAGTGTTTAATAGGGGTCATAGTGTGAACATATGTATTATCCCATCTATTTAAAGTAACAGAGAGACACTAAAACAAATTTACCACAAGTTCAAGTACAGTACCAATTCTATTAAGACCCTTGTATTTTTCAAAAACACTCCCCAAACATATCATCCCCAAACTCACTCTCACCTTTTCATTGAAATGTATTTCTACAAATTTTCCAAATCGACTGCTATTATTATTGCGAACAGTCTTTGCATTTCCAAAGGCTTCCAAGAGTGGGTTAGCTATTAAAACAGAAATGAAAATATTCCATCAAAAAATTAGCATAAAGGAAATTTATAAAATGATATAGCTAAAACTGTTCTCAAAAATATTACATGAAAATTCACATGTAATGCCAATTCCCACAAATATTTACTGACTATTCTCTGATCAGGCCTTATTAACGTGTAAGAGATGGGGAAATTACTCAAAATATATTTAAAAATAAATATGTTATGGGAAAGACTGAATTTTTTAAAATTCACTAAGTTACAAAATTTGTAACTCAAGTTTTTAAATTATTCCCTAAAAATGTTAAGATTTTCACAAGTACATCAGTCCTACTAGAGTAGTGATAATAATATCAAAAATAGCAAACCTCTTGTGACAAAATACACGCAACAAATTATTAGTTGACTAACTTGTCTAAAATATTTTATCTATAATAATAAAAGGATAATATGCTAATAAGACCAGACGTCTTCCAAACGTCCTTCCTGACGAAGCTGGGGCTGGAGGGAAACCAGCCCGGGTCCTGGGTACCTGCCGGAGGCCAGAAGATGGAAGCAGCCCAGTTCCCGGGTGCAGGAGGGAAGCTGGTGCCAGCAGCCCGGTCCCGGATGCCGGAGGGAAGCCGGTGCCAGCAGAAAGCCAGTGCCGACAGCCAGTGGAAGGAAGGCCTACTCTTGCACGAATTTTCATTTATCAGGCCTCTAGTATATTAATAAAACCTCCAGATTTAACATTTTTACATGCATATCCAACAAAACTAATGAACTAGTTTATAGAATTACCTACACAAGGTTCTCAGAACAACAGTTTGTAAATCTCAATAAACAAAGATAAGATTTGTTTTTATTTTATAGACATATCACAACTATACGGTTACCAGAATCTATTCTTGTACTCACAAGAGTCTCAACTGTAAACACACCAGACTAGTGTCAATCTTAGTCACATATTCTCCCTCAACCACCTCATAAATCGCTTCACAATGTCTATCGCTAGAGTATTTTTTATGAAACTTTAAAGTCCATTTCTCTTATTCTAGCCACAGTAGAAAGCTTAACTAGTCTCTAAACCCTTTTAAAGATCACTCCCCAGTTTTTTCACTTGGAAAAATAAGTAAGAAAGCATGTAAAACTAAAGGCAATGTTAGCATATATACCTCACCTTTCAGGTGGGTAAAAAACTATTGCACAACACAGTCAACTGACTTGTGGAAGGCCACATGACTGGCTACTGGCAAAAAAAGGGACTTAATTACAGGTCTCCCCAACTCCTTTACGGACTCCACCAGTTTTTACTGAAAGATTTAATATATTAATAAAATATCCAAAAATAGGATAAGGGCCTCGCCATCAGAAAATTGTATTAATGCTATTAATGATATACTTATTCCAAACTTCATTTAAAATGGCATCAAAAGATTTCTGTGTCCTGCCAGTTAAAATGCACTATCCTCTAGTAAAAGGTTGTAGAAATATTTGGGATAATACTTTCCAACTTTTCTCAACTCGAGAACACTACATGTTGTACAATACAGCACTGCTTTGTATTCAATTCTCAAGCAAGTGTGCACCTCGAGTAAACAAATCAGAATACTAATTAGTAGTTTATTGAATTAACCCATAATTTGTTTTTATTTTATTTATTTAATTTTAAAGGGTAATTCCCTCTCTAAAGTAGGTACTTTACAGTGAATACAGCATTACTTATGAGATCCCTCATACTTGTTGTGTCACAATACCACAGTGAGAATTGTAAGTAAAAGTAAAAAAATCATTTAGATCAAGAAACATTAATCAATTTACAGAGCCTTGCCTTCTAATTGTACTCTTCTGTCAAAATGATTTTCCCCCAAAGCACTTCAATTCTAAATAACCTTCTTGCTCTCTCCTATTTTACAAAAAAAAAAAAAAAAACCACACAAAGTAAAAACAGGAGGCTACAGAGCTTCCTGTATTTCCTTCATTCACCCAAAAGGTGTTTCCTGCATTTCTTTCATCCATCCACTGCTGTTTATGGATCACTGATATGCTATGTATCAGGCACTACACCAGAGGTTTGGAATATATAAAAATTCCCGCCATCTTAGCATTTACATTGGTAGAGGGGAAGGAGTGACAACAGCTATTAAGTAAATGAAAACATGGTATCTGAGCAAAGATTTGTTGAAGGAAGAATCTTGGGTCTCTGGGAGAACATGCCAGACCACTTACAGAGGATTCTCTCGTACATATCTAACAACATAAAATAATAATTTTAAAAATTAACAATACCTTCGACAATTCTTTCATCAATATCTTGACCTGTTCCATAGGATTCAGTCAGATATCTGTTTAAAATATGATATAACAATTTAGATGACAATAAATTTTAATTTTAACATTACAATTCTAATATTGTTTAATACATGGAAAATTTAAACCTGGATCATTGTTGTAACTGGTTATCTAAAAATTACAAATTTATATTTAAATGCAACTATTCTGTAACAGCTCTTTAAACATTTAAATCTATCTGGATTGCCTTTAACATCTAAATCAGCATTATTTTTAAAAACCTGTTTTGGGGAATATTCTGACTTTAACCATCTGGTTTTAAATATGCCATACATTACACACAGGAATATTCATTTCTGCATTTGATTACAAAGGCTTTAGTGACAGCCTATTAATTCAATCTCTCTGGCTACATAAAATACAGTAATCTGCCACTGAACAACTAGGAAATTACCACTCTTCATGTTGTTACAGTGCAAGATAAAACATGACGGATCAACTACTTGCCTGGAACATTTCAAAACAGAAAAACCTCTGACTTATCAGTTTACACCATAATTTTACAGTTTCTTAATTACGTGTTCATTTCAAAGGTGTATATTAACCACAGACTTACTATATGACTATTACATACAAGAGAAAAAGAAACTTAACCACTTAGAATTCCAAGAGTATTAGGGAGCATTCATTTAACAAGAATTGCGCGTGCATAATAGGCAATAACAAACTCAAATTGGTTTCATATAAATAACTCTAAATAGCATATACATTTGCATTAAAAAATAGCAAAATTTGAAAAAGGGATCTACCATGCAGCAATCAACTAAGAACTATAATACATGAGAACAACCCTGGTGAGAATTTAGAATGCATTCCCTGGTCCTAGCAGTAGCTTTAACATTAGACTTAACATCCCTGAGTATATAAATTGAAAGTATTAAACTATAATGAGTACTATTGTTCCTTCTGTATTTAAAATGCTATGATTTTAAACTAAGTGTACAGTTTTATTTGATGGCAGCACAGGGGATACACTGAGAGGAAGGTTGTGGAGAAGGAGAAATAAGGCCAGTCATCATAAGCTAATGTAAAAAAAGAGTTTCAACTATCCTAATTGCGGGGGAATATTGAGAACAGAATGTAAAGGTTGGATTTGAAGGAATATTCATAGATTTCCCTTTGCCTAACCAGCACTGGTCTTCTCCAGTATCCTCAAAAGAATAACGTCAGAAATAGTTTTCAATCTACAGAGCCTAGCTTCCACATAAGGTGTCTGCTTGAAACAGCGTCATTTACAACAGCATGGATGGACCTTAAGAACATTATGCAAAGTGAAATAAGTCAAAAAGAAAAAGCTAAGATCTATCTATATTAGGGGTGGACAAACTTTTTGACTCGAGGGCCACAATGGGTTCTTAAACTGGACGGGAGGGCCGGAACAAAAGCATGGATGGAGTGTTTGTGTGAACTAATATAAATTCAAAGTAAACATCAGTACATAAAAGGGTACGGTCTTTTTTTTTTTTAGTTTTATTCATTTCAAACGGGCCGGATCCGGCCCGCGGGCCGTAGTTTGCCCACGGCTGATCTATATGATGTAATTCATATGTGGAATATAAAACTGAAACTTATGAACACAAATAGCAGTGTGGTGGCTGCCAGAGGGAGAGGGGTGAGGGAAGAAAGGGGTTCCAATATGAGGTGACAGGAGAAGATTTGACGTTTGGTGGTGGGCACATGGTCCTATGTACAGATTCTGTAAATAAGTAATGCAGACATGAAACCTGTATGTTCATGTCGACTAATGTCACCCCAATAAAATTTAAAACATTAATAACAAAATAAAATAAAAGGGATACAGCCCACTATTTTAAACTAGGTCATAAAACATGCAAAGAAATCCAAAATCAACCTGTTCAAACCAACCTCAAAGAGATACTTGTATCTCTTTGTTCATAACATATTCATCGCAGCACTATTCACAGTGGCCAAGAGATGGAAGCAATCCAAGTGCACACTGATAAGTGACTGGGTAAACAAAATGTAATATGTACATACAATGGAACACTATTCAGCCTTACTAAGGAAGGAAATTCTGACATATGCTACAACATAAATGAACCTTGAGGACATTACATTAAGTGGAAAAAGCCAGTCACAGAAAGATAAACACAGTATGATTTACTTATATGAGAGGTATCTAGAGTAGTCAAAATCACAGAAGCAGAAAATATAAGGGTGGTTGCCAAGGGCTGAGCTAGAGGAAAATGGGGAATTGTGTAATGGGTATGGAGTTTCAGTGTTGCAAGATGATAAGTTCTGGAAACTGACTGAAAAACAATGTGAATATATTGAATATTACTGAACTATACACATTAGAAGTGGTTGAGATGGTAAATTTTGGTATATATTTTTGTCACAATAAAAAAAATCAACCTGTTCAAATTTTATTCCACATTAGCTCAATATTTCTCACCTTAGAACAAATTTTGTATTTTCCGTTTTGCCAGCTCCAGATTCTCCAGATACAATGATAGACTGACTCATCTTGAGCACCTTCATGTCTCGAAAAGCCTTATCAGCTGGAGTCAAAATAACACATTAATGATGAGCAGTGCATTAAATACAGATTTACTAGATGACAGAAAATTCATTTACTAGCAAAGAGAAATTACTCCTAAAGAAATTATAAATGCATGCTTATAATTAAATGAAAGCATTCAAAAGTATTCAAAATATCTCTAAAGTATTTGCTTTAAATGGTCTGGCAGCTTATGATTCTGACAGCTAAGAAATGTGAAAGCCAAATAAACAACTCTTATGTTTGTACTAGAATGTCTCCATATTATGAGCTGTGGCTCAGTTCTTCCCAGTACCAGAGAAGATCTGCAGAGATTTAAAATGCTCACTATGAATAACTAATGAAGTCCACAGAGAAAAATAAGACATTAACGAGCTATCAATTATGAGCTCTGGGAAAAAAAATCTGGCAACCAAAAATTCTTCTGGAGGAAAAAATACATAATTGCAAAATAAATCTGTGTTTTTTCTGTAATACTATTACTCAGTTTAAACATCTTGTAGAACTTATCAGCATTTCAAAAATAGGCAGAATTAACTGCTTTAATTTGTTCATATTTGCAATTGTTTATATATATATTTAATTTTTAACTATCTTCATTATACTCCAACTATTTATGCTATAAAGTGTCTCAAATTGTAAGACTAGACATATAAGTTGAGCATGATTTAATTCTGTTAAAGTGGTCTCAAATTAAAATATTGCTATCCTTACCAATGAAGCAGACTTTACTAGCGACTTTTACTCTAAGGACCAAATGCAAACTACATGCAAGAGTATACCCATCCTTTTGACCAATTTTTCAGCAATCTGTTCCACCCACTTTTGTGGAGTCATTGTAAATACATTCTTTAGCGGTAAACAACTAAAAATAAAAGCCAGTTTATTTACATTTTAAACATGTAACTTCTCTCCAGCGAGGAATTTGCTCATATTCAGGTTCTAAGGATTTTGCACCATTTTGGTAGCTGACAGAAAACATACCAATACCCATTAGAGCAGTGGTTCTCAACCTTGGCTGCACATTAGAATCACCGGGGAATCGTTTTAAAATCCTGATTTCTGGGCCTCATTAGAGCATCTTAGAATCAAAAGTCAATCTGCCATTGCACTGGACTTGGCTGACATATTCAGTCTCCTAATCGTACACAGTACACGAGTCAGCCAAAACTGGAAGTTCATGAGGCCTAGTTTATGCCAAAACACAGGCATGAAGTGCAAGCCCAAAGAGAAACAGCTGCACTAAAAATCAGAACCAAAACATATCATCAGTTAAGTAACTGCTCATTATGTCTGGATCCAAAGAGTTAGCTAACATCTCTCTGTTCCTTAGAACTGGAGTGCTTTAAGATGAGAAAAAGCCTGAGAAAGGCAAAGAGAGATACTGCTGTCTTCCCATAGATTCCCCAGAGATATGAAGCATACACCATTTTTAGTCCTTTCAACTTTATAAAACCCTGATGTAAAGTGAGGCCTGGCAGACATCTGCTCTTACGCTCACAAGTGATGTCCTGGGGAAGAGCAGAAGGCCAAGGCCTCAAAGCTATAAAGGAGGACACTTCTAAACTGAAACGGATTGCGTTGAGGAGTCAAAAAGAGCCATGAGGTCAGCTTTTGTTATGTCCTACTTTTAAAGAGTGGACACACTTAAAAGGACACAGGCATTTAACAAAGATAATGATATGCAACTGCCCCATGATTTGGTTATAAAGTATTCTTCCCCACCCTGTAAAATGCGTGCGACTGACAATGGTGATATATTCAAAATGCATACGGGCTCTCCAAAATACATATTCAATTCATGATATCTTCTGTTAATCTATTAAAAAACTGTGTAAATTTATACAATGTAAGAAAAAATAAAAACGAAGATGCACTGAAATTACTTACCAATTGCAAAGACATGAGGTGGCATTGTCCCAAGAGATTTTCCTTGATAAGACTTTATTGTTTCTGAAGAATATATTTTAGGTATGTCAAAGTAGGGGTTCACTGCAATCAGAATGTTGGCGACATATGTCTAAATAGGAAAAGCATAAATACAGGATTTTCCAATTACTATTTTCATTTAAAACTAAACAAGGCTCATAGGGGAGAAAATATAGCAAATAAGTATTTTCAATTCGCTATACTCCCAAATCTGCATTTTTACCCCTAAACATTCCCTGATCTCTATAGGACCCATATTTCTCAATAAATGTATCTTCTCATCCCATACTCATCTCAAACTCAGCACGTCCAAAATCAAGATTATTTCTCTTGACTTCCTTTTTTGCCTCAAAGAAAACATTCTCCTCCCATGTGCTCTCCAGGTTGATGGTATCACTACCAATTCTTCACAGACAGAGAGCTGAGTCTCTAAGCCTCTAGCTCAGCCTTCTTCTGTTGACTCTTCTTATGAAATCTATTCTCCCAGTTGGATTCCTACAGCCCAAGTTTTGGTCATTAATATTCCTCACCTAGACAATTTTATTCACCCTATTACTGAAGAGTTTAATACAGCTCATCGGATCCTCTAGGCCTATTCCCATCACTGAATGACAAAAATTGATTTAGCTCTGTGGTGATCACTTGGTCCCAGATTTTGCAAAACAACATATGCTAACCATTACCTTAAATACTGCCGGGCTAAATGTTTAATGAACAACTCAAGCTTGCTTTTGAATTTGGAACTTAACTGTGGCTTTAAAAGGCCAAAAAAATGCACCAATAGGATTTATAAAATTCCCTGCGGGTAGAAAGAGAATTGTGGCTTAGCAATTAGTTGTGGTTTACTGGTCAAACTAGGAGAGGCAGGACCATATTTTTCTCTTTTCTACTTCTAGTTGTGGAAGGGAAATGATGCGGAAACCTTGAATTCTCAGACTACTAATCTCAAATTCAGAGACTGTTCCCAAAAATATTTCCTGGAGTGGGGTAAAAAATAAGAAATTCCAGATAATTATATCTCTATGGGAGACAAAAGGAAAATAACAGAGATTTCAGTAACCAATGAAAATGTTAAAGTGAGATAGCTGTTGTTATACTCAAGTCTAAGAGAGAATAGTGATACTTCTGGTTGATGAGAAATATAAAAATATCAAAATTTAAGCTCTTATTCCAAACCGCTTCTTTCTCTTACATATACTATAGTAATAATAACTATATTTATATGTTGCTAATTTTTAATGGCTTTACAACTAGAAGGCATAATTGGCTAGGAAAAAACATACCAATCTTGGCTTTGGTTAACTTTGGAAAAACTGGTTCTCTAAACAGGAGCTGATGAAGCCAAACAGCCACTACCTAACAGAGGTCATTTGCCCGCCTGCATACATATCTTATGAACAGAGGGTCAAAAAGCTATGAATAAACCTAAAATTCTCCAGAAGGAAGTAAACATTATACATGAGAAATAAAAACTTAAATTCCACAAACAGATAATTTTTTTTTCAACCATGCGATCCAGCAAAAATTTGTAAGCCAACTAAACTCAATGTGTAAAAAAGACAACTAATGTTTTAAATACAATTAATGCTGCATGTAAACCCTCAGTATTAATAGTCATGTATAGTACCACTGCAACATAGGAAGCAGAATCCCGTGAATATTAAGCTTTAATATAATCATCCCAAATAAAAACAAAGCATCTCAATTTTTAAGAAGTATGATGATTCTGTAAAGGTATAAAAAAAGTTTCCTAACTTCAAGAAAGAGACGTCAATCAAAATTTGCTTAAATATGTAAGATTGGTTCACCACCACCAAATAATATAAGACAAAAAAAAAATAGTGGCCAATTCTATCTGAAATATGATGTTTCCTGGTTATATTCAGTCAACTTTTGTTAAACTGCTTTAACAAACAAATTTTAAAAGTTTGTATTATTTTGATACTTAAGACAGCATTTAGCACACATCGGTGCTCAACAGCAGTCTGCTGATTTAGTGGCTTTTGCTTCTAAATACATTTCTACTGAAGAATAGCCATATATCAATCTTAGTATATCCTTTATTCAGTTGATGTTGGAAAAAAATAAAGGAGGAGAGTGAAGGCTTAAAACTGTGCTATGTAGAACTGAAAGACGGCAAGTGAACTCTTTTGGGAAAGACTAGATTATTTCTATTTCCCAGCTGTCACTACTTGGACAGATGGCAAAGACTAAAGGTAATTTAGTCAGAATTAAGTAAGTACAATTAGGCAAATTGATAGTGTTATAAAAGATTAAGACTGTCATTTGATCTAGGAGGTGTCAAAGAAGCCATGTGTTTTCTTCGTTCAAAAATAATGAAGAGTCCCATCTTTATAACAGGAGAACTACAGTGGGTAATTTATCTCCAGCCAACAAAGGAATCCACAACTAGGTCATATTAGAATAAAACCTTTAATGTGCACAATGAGTAATTATAATTAAAACATGCTAGTTAATTATCCATCTGAATAATTTGGTGCAAATCTATTTACATTAAAAGCATTCTCTTCCATTTCTTAATATTCTAGATTTTTAAGGTAGGTATCTATTTAGGATCTAATGGTATACTACAACTATTTAGGCTGTGTGCGCAGCATTTCAGTGTTCTTGATTATTTCCTCAGGTACTGCCTTTAGTGTAATTTACATTTTTTGTCATCCAAATTTTTAATTTCAATATACATTTTTTATAGGATGCCTTAAATTCTTTGCAGAACAACGTGAAAAGTGAATTAATTAAACAAATCTAGCCTGACCAGTGTGGCTCAGTGGTTGAGCGTCAACCTATGAACCAGGAGGTAGCAGTTTAATTCCCAGTCAGGGCACATGCCCGGGTTGCAGGCTAGATCCCCAGTGTGGGGCATGCAGGAGGCAGACAATCAATGATTCTCTCTCATCATTGATGCTTTCTCTCTCTCTCTCTCTCTCTCCCCCTTCCTCTCTGAAATCAATAAAAATACTTTTAAAATTTTTAAACAGATCTACAGATATATATCAAAAATAAGAAATCAAATCCCCAAATAATTAGTGTTTTTTAAATAAAATTAAACATTTTTAAATCTGGAAGATAGTAGATGATGCTCTGAATTCATTATTTTATTCCACAAATATCTACCACATACCTACTATGTACCATTCATGTTGTAAGCCCTGGAGTTCTAGCAGTAAATTAGAAAAAAATCCTTATCCTCATAGATCTCACTCTATTCAATAGGCTCAGATCAAATATTATTTCCTGTTAGAAAATTTCAAGTTTTACATCCTATGACCAACAAAAACTTAAATAATAGGTAAAATACTTACATAAATTCTGTCTTTACTGTATCGAACTTTGATATTATGGAGAAGTGTAGCTTCATTTAAATACATTAGTGAACCTGAGACATTAAATGAGTATATCATTAGATATTGGAAGAAAAAAATAAAGTAAAACAACACTATTTTAATCTGAATCACTTTGTTCCAAGCTAAAATTCATCTGCTAGATTTAATTACATCTTTTTCAAACCCTGGTACATGTAAACCCAAGAAGCCAATTTAAAATATATCAAGTTAAGCCTTGGCCAATGTAGCTCAGCGAGTTGCAGCATCGTCCCCATATACCAAAAGGTTTCGGGTCCGATTCCAGGTCAGGGCATATACCTAGGTTTTGGGATTGATCCCCAGCAGAGGCACATATGGAAGGCAACCAACTGATGTTTATCTCTCACTTAGATGTTTATCTCTCTCTCTCTCTCTCTCTCTCTCTCTCTCTCTCTCACTTAGATGTTTATCTCTCTCTCTCTCTCTCTCTCTCTTTCTCTCTCTCTCTCTCTTTCCCCCCTTCCTTTAAAATCAATAAAAATAAATCAATAAATAAACTATACCCAGTTTACATATGTGTTACAGTTATATTTATAAACAATAAATTTCTAACCAGCTGAGTATATCTAGTGAATACCAGGTGAGTACATATTAATGAAGGCTGGTTAAAAACTGGTGCTCAATTCAAGTGGAAAGAAGGTAGGACTTTAGATAGCACTGATATTAATACACTTGTGACACAACAAGGTGATGACACTAATTTAATCTGACACTTAGAATTTTATAGAAAAACACAAAAGATAAAATTTTAGAAGGGGAAGGGACCATTAGATCATTCAGCCAGTGCCTCACAAGTGATATAATGAAGAAAGAGTCCTGGAGAAATTATACACTTGATCACTGAACTTGGGGTGAGGGGTGCTAACTACTCTTGCAATTGAAAATCCAGATATAATTTATGTCAGCTCTCTGCATACTTGAATTCCCAACCACAGATTGAAAATATGTGTATTCTTAACCCAGGATATGCAGCTAGTTAATAGCAGAATCAGGGTAGAAAGCTTGTTTTTCTGATGCTTATTCTACTGATATGTCAGAATATACATACATATGTACACACATGCACACTCACATGCACACACTCTGACATATTCTATTCTCCAAGCCTAACCTACTCGCCCAGCCCTCCAGTCCTCTGAGCTCCATTTCTACATTTCCACCACATGCTAGAGTAGACAAAACGACTCTTCTTCCCAACCATTTGGTTTCTACAATTAGCACCACCAGACTACAAACCTTAGTCAATACTTAGGATCTGGTTGTGTGTTCTTATCTCCCTTCTTGCTCTAAACCAGTTTCCGACTCTTGATACCATGCAATAACGTGTGTAGGAAGCACAGTACCAGACTCATGGTAGGCACTCAAAATGAGCATAATCTAAATCTCAGGTATGTCTCCTCTTTCTTTACATTTCCACCACCCCAGTTCCAGTTTAGGTCACATTACCTCTTTTGTAATAATAGAGCCCTCTTAACTGTCTACTGCCTCAGCCTTTCTTCTCCTTAATCCAGACTGCTCAGCACATTAACTAAAGTGGTACCCTAATCAAATATTTCTCCTCATCAAAAAACATCAATGGGTCTCCATCATCTACCAAAGTCCATATTCAAGACTGGTATTCAGGGCCCATGTTAAAGCTGCATATTCAGCTCACCTTTTCTTATAATTTTCCACAACTTGCTTTAATATGATCTAACTTACAGACAGACTAAAGTATTTATTAAACCCAAATATCATCCATGCATTAAACTCCACCTCTACATCTCTAGGTGTCAAAAATCTACCTATTCATTAAGGTCAATGCAAAAGATTGTCTCAAAAATGACATTTCCCCATTCTCACCACCAGCCCCACCACTAGAATTACTTGCTTCTTTGTACTTTCTTTATGGTGTTGACCACAGACTGCCAATATTGCACTTGAAATTTTGTATATCTGGTTTTGGCTACTAAACCAAATCTTTGAGAGCAAGACCCTGCCTAATTCACTTGCTTGTTTCCTTGGTTCCTCATTGAAGTTGTATATATGCCTATAATGAATTATGCCTATCATACAATTCAAGACCTAATCAATTCGGTCAAATAAGAGCTTCTTGCTATACCAATCTCAGACTGTCCATGCTTCTACACTCATACAGTGCAGACAATTCACTTGCCAAAAACACATGGCTCACTGTTTTCTAATGCCACTTATGGCAGAACTAGAGGCCCAGCGCACGAAATCGTGCATGGGTAGCGTCCCTAGGACTAGCCTGTGATCAGGGCCATTTTCTGCCCACTCACCAGTCCCCAGTCCCGCCCACCGCCACCCACCCTGGTTCACCATGCTGCAATTGGAGCCTGTGAGCAGGGGACAAGGGTGAGGGGGGACCAAGAGGTGGTCAATGCACCTCATATCGACTGGTAGAGCGGTTGTTCCAGTCGTTACACTTATGGTCGCTGGCCTTTTATTATACAGGATAAGACAGAGTAAGAAGTAAGTGGAGCCTCCTAACACCTTTAATAGCAGCTTTCCTTCGAATTAAGAAAAGATATGGACCCAGTGATCCTACTTCTGGGAATATATGCTAAGAATCCCAAAACACCAATCAGAAAGAATATATGCACCCCTAAGTTCATAGCAGCATTTTTTACAATAGCTAAGATCTGGAAACAGCCCAAGTGCCCATCAGTAGATGAGTGGATAAAAAAGCTGTGGTACATTTATCCATGCAATACTACATGGCTGTAGAAAAGAAATAATTGTGACAGCATAGGTGAACCTGGAGATTACTATGCTAAGCAAAATAAGCAGTCAGAGAAAGACAAATACTACATGATCTCACTAATATGTGGAATCTAATGAACAAAATAAAACCAGAGGCATGGATACAGGGGACAGACTAACCGAGGTCAGAGGGCAAGGGATGGGAAGGACTGGATAAAAGAAGGTGAAGAGGTTAGCCAAAGAACATTTATACACAGCACATTTTTTCTCAGTCTCTTACACCTAAAATAACAGCTACCAGAGGTTAAGAAATATGCCAACAACTTTGAATATAACATCCCCAGACATGCAACATACACATTATTACTCCCATTTTACAGATAAGAAACTGAAAGAGGAGAGATATGTTGCCCATAGGCACAAAGCTTCCTACTAGCAAGTTGGAATCTGAACTCGGGCTCTCCCTGCGTCCACAGCTCTACCATGACTCTACTCCACAATGCCCATTCACATATGCAGATCTTACAGGTTCCCTCAAATGTGAACTCCAAAGAAATTCAACGAGAACAAAATAGATTCCTTTCTCTCATCTTTATTTTTTAAATGGAGAGTTTTTTATGTCAGATACGTTTAATTAAATCCATGGCAACCGGACATGACTCTTAAATACTGCCAAATAAAAAATGAAATATGGTTACTAGTTAATCTTGAAAACTCAAGAATTAACATGACTTATTCACTGAATAAAGATTTTTTCCACCAAACACACTAAGATAGTTATGTCAAAATAATGTTTCATTTTAATGTAATGTTCTGGAATCAATTTTTCAATTAGTACTTACTACACAATATTTTTTTAAATGTTTGTTTCCTTCAAACAATGACATTAAATAGGTCCTCTTGACTCAACCTCCAAATTATTGAACATATACTACTATAAATATCATCTGATTCTAGAAGAGATTCAAAATAATTTTCAAAACCATTAACAAGAGATCTTCAGATCAGACTTCAAGGTAAATTATTACTATTCCCTACATTTACACAACTGAGACAACACTAGAAAGACATTCAAGAGACTCTTTCACCAAAGTGCAAATGTAAGACAATAATAAATTTAGGGCCTTTGAGCTCCTCCATTCACACAAATCTTCATGTCAAAGGGCTACATTTCTTCTGAACCAGTATCGTGTACCTAATAATATAAACACTAATTTATTGTTTTGGAGGAACAATTTTCTTTTCTGGGATGAGAACTATTTTTAACTTGATACTTACAGTTATCTTCCACATCTTTTTTACTGTCCTCTTCTGCAGGGAACACTTGGTTTATGAGAGCCAAAAATGTCTAACAAACAAAACAAGAGTTCATTAAACTACAGGTTTATAAATAGTAAGAAAAATAAAGAAGCTTAATTGGTTGCATACATTGTAATAATGGCAACAATATGCTCTTCATTAAAACATAATACAAGATCCTACTATTTAACAAGTCACTAACCCAAAAACAGAATAATAACTTTACTTAAAAAACCTTATCTATTATTACTAAGACCATGAAATCAATAATGGAAATCAATTAAAAAGCCTATGCTCTAATATATAGACTAAGACAAAACAGGAAGTATGTTAATATTAAATTTATACGGGTATGCTACTAACAACTTAAAAAATAAAAATTTTAATGTTTGTATATACTATAGCCATTTTATTTTTAAAAAGGAAAAAGTAATATCTAATCTATCGGATATACCAACAGAACACGCTATTATTTAATTAATCCTATTGTTTGAAGAAAACAGACACAAATTCTTGTATAGATATATGCTACAAATATAAAGAGTATCCAGAACTATTTGGACCATAAAATTATAGGTATGCATGAATAGTATATATCTGTTATGACACTTAAATATTATGGTAGAAATTCTAGAATTAAGATAGTATCTTGTAAGAGAAAAAAATGATCTCAAATTACATCTAAAGAAAATTATCATTTTAACCAGGCCATTCTAACAGTATTCTATAATTTTATACTTCTCAAGCAATTACAATTACTCTTGTGGTTAAAGTTTCCATCGATATTAAATAAAACTCTAAGGAAAAAATGGTTCAATTATTTTAAAATATTTGTAGGTTTACATACATATAAATATATGTGTACACACAAACACACAAACACACACACACACACACACACACATATAAGACATGGCTATTGCTATACTGTAGTTTACAGAGTAAATCCAGGTTGCTGGTAGTAGCTCAATTTAGTCATACCCAAATTAGAAAACTATTATGCCCTATATATTCTGGAAGTTAATAATTTGGAATCCAGTCACATGTTCTTAGTGCTATAAATGTGGAAAGGTTTAGAGGACAGATCACAACATTGAACCTAATCCATTATGTACATTAAGTATATTAATGGTAATATAAAACAATCTACAAATTATAATAATGATTCTACAGAAATAAGCATTCTAAAGTAAACGGCTAATGTCATAGTCCTATGTGCCCACTGTGAATGTGGCAATGGGGCAAGGCCTATCCTGTTAGGAGTTGGTTCTATCCTGTTAGGAGCCACATGAAATAAAAGAAGTTCCAGGAGGTCAGAAAATGGGGGAGAGGTGGAGCACAGAGAGTTCCTAGATGGGGAGGTTAAGACAAGGGCTGAAAGGCCAGTAATGCATCCTAAAAGATAGCCCTCCTTCATCCTCCAAATTATCACCAGCCACTCCACTTCGTCTTCTCCCCTTTACCACCGACTCAATGAGAATGATAAAATTAGCATAAGGCAATTGTTTTCTCTCCCAGGAAGAAGGCTTTTTCTCCTACCTAGAGAAGATCATGTCACAAAGCACACAATGATCACCAGCAATAAACATCTACTGCACATCAGACTGCATCAGCTCCAATGACAAAACGAATAAAATGGTCCCTGCACTTGAGAAGATTACACTCTAGCAGGGAGGGAGAAATAAAGGTAAACAAATATCTCCAATAAAGGATTACAGGAGGTTAAGAATGTATACCACTCCTCCAGGAAGGAGTAATCAACAGTAAATTCCAGTGCATGGAGGAGAAGAGGAGAGGGATCTGGTATCTGTGAAAACTTTCATAAAGGAGGTGACCTCAATGAGAGTCTTGGAAATAACTATTTGCTAAGCAAAGGGCTATGGAGAGTGGCATTCCAGGCAAAAAGAGCACTGTGAACAACAACATAAAGCACCCAGCTAAGCCTAGTTTCTGGGGCGGCTTGATAAACACTGTGGAGGGGAAAGATGAACAAGAAAGAGAAAAAATACACAAGAATAAGTATATGGCAAAAGAGTATAAGGGGGCAACTGTTGGTTAACATAAGATAAGACTAGCAAAGTAGACAGGGAAACGAAAACATCAACCTTTAAATGCCATCTACATTAGGCTCTAGCCTGAAGGGACATCTGCAAATATGGAACATGAAATCAATTTAGACATTTAAGACAGCATTTTTAACAAAATAAAAAACATTAGAAAATATCAGAATACACATACGTTTCATTTGACCAACTCTGTTTCATTTATGAATACACATACTTGCTGACATGTAAAATCTATTTCTTATAAATACACACACACACTACACATACCTAATGCAATGTATTTCTATTTAAAAAATAGATTTTTTTAAATCTTTAAAAGCCATTGCTATCATCAAAGACATGTTCCCCACTAGAGTTAAATCATTCCCTCTTCTATGCTTGTACTGTATCAGCAAATAGTACTAACTACAAGATTTGGCCATCACTTTATGTACTTAATTCCTTAATATTTAAAAGTGTGCCCTAACTGGTTTGGCTCAGTGGATAGAGCGTCGGCCTGCGGACTGAGGAGTCCCAGGTTCGATTCCCGTCAAGGGCATGTACCTTGGTTGCAGGCACATCCCCAGTAGAGGGTGTGCAGGAGGCAGCTGATCGATGTTTCTCTCTCATCGATGTTTCTAACTCTCTATTCCCTCTCCCTTCCTCTCTGTAAAAAATCAATAAAATATATAAAAAAAATAAATAAATAAAAATAAAAGTGGATGATCTCCACACCATGAATTACCTAGGCAAAAGACTGCTTCTCTTGTGGCTCTTTTAACCACATGGTTATAATTATACTTTACAATTTATTAAGACCCCAATCAGAAAGTAGGGGGAAATTAAGATTAAAAGCAATTATGAAGAATTTGTTATACCTCAAAAGTGCTTGTGAAAAGAAGCTTCAACTTTAAGTTTATAGAATTATCAGGTCCACAGTTTTCAGGGCTTTACAATTTACATTTTAAGTGTTTTTATTGGTTCAATGTGTGTACCTGATTAATACTCATAAGGCCCAGTTGAAAGCATGTAAAATATTTAAAATGTGAAAAGGCATAGATACCATAAATGAAATTTCTTCTATGCTTGAACTGAACTGTTGTCATCTATGGATGTAACAGAATATACCTAAAATAACATAATATACGTAACTAGCATGTGTACTTTTCATTCCATTTTGGCCTTCTGATTTACTATCCTTATAAGTATGCTAAACAGAAATGAAAAAAAGACTTTGAAGGACAATGAAAGGCTCACTAAATTTCTGTCACCCCAAAATATGCTACTTTAGCATGTTAATTATTTTGAGTTAAAGGAACTTGAGAAATAGCAGGTGCAAAATGGGCACTCGGACCCTCCTTTTTGTTTCTGAAAACAGGACATAAAAATCCCATGTGAAAGGTGCCCTCTCTATACCAGAAGGAGGGGAACAGAGGCCAAGGGAAATCTATACAAACAAACCTTGTCATAGTAACCCTTACCTTCCTAAGCACTTTACTGCCCCTAATCTCAATTTACTGCCCCTAACCCAAACCCCTTTGTCTTATCACATCTTCACAAATTGTTTCTTTGTCTAAAAGTGATAAAAGCTTTCTACTCTGGGCACTTCTTCAGTTCTTGTGAAGGCTGCCCTGTGCATGTGAAAATTTAATAAAAATTGTATGTTTTTCTACTGTAAATCTGTCTTATGTCAGTTTAATTCTTAGGCCCAAATTAGGAAAATTTTTCCTCCCCTCCAAGTTTAAATAAAAATAAATTGAGCTTATTATTTTGACTCTTTCATTTTCTTAAATATGTACTGCATTGTAAGTACAAATAAGTACTTGTTAATAAGAGAGAAAACTTAGGAACACTTTGTCTTTGCTTCCCTGAGGATATCTTTAACTGGCCGCCTCTAACATGCCACATTATGTATTATGCATTTAGGTTCCAGGTTGTTTACAGTAACAGAATAGTTTTCTCTGTGAAAAGACTCATGAGGGATCCACCTTGTTTTCCTAAGGTTCCCAGAAGGATGGCAATCATATGGCATTAGTTAACCATGTATCAGCAGAATATAAATTATTCATGAACATTCACAGAGCAAAAGTAAACAGAAATTTAGTCAGAAGACCTTTAACAGGAATATTAAATTAAACTGAAAATTGTAAAGATCTCCCACAAAAAGAGACCTGACAGTCTCCAAAATACTGAAAGAGACCCAAGTCACCTTTTCCCCAAACTCCCATTTTGTAATACTGTCTGCTCTGTGTCAAAGCATAAAAGGAAATAGATATCATGTTTACAAAATTAAAGTATGCTTTACTGTTTTAAAAAACTATCATTAGAACAAAAATGGTAATAGATTGGTATGTTTCAGATTTAAGTATCTTTACTTATTAGAAATACATTTACTCCAATCCCATGTTAATAAATTTAATAAAAAGCCTAAGAGAATTGTCTAGGAGCTAAAGCAATAAGCAAAATTTGATAATATAATGCCATTCACTTTTCATATTTTTGCTTTGTGACATGTTGCATATATCACATATATAACAACTTTAGTAATATATATAAAGAAGAATGTTATATTTTATCATGCTTTTTTCCCCTTTAAAAAATGATAATGAAAGGCTCACTGAATTTCTGTGTAATTTTATATTAAGGCACCAATTTTTCCCAAGGGTACTTCTGATTTAATCAAATTAACACACCAGAAAACTAAGATTCACTTACCAGAAAACTGATTTCCCCTATTACACTGTGCTAGGAGTATCTACTTCATTGATAAGGGAGACACCTAGATAAAAAGAATCCAAATTTTGAAATCTTTCTGAGAAACTCACCTTGCCTTTTTGGTTCAAGGGTTCAATGGTTAAGCTGTCAGGGCCAATATCCACAATGTTGCCCATCTGAAATCCATCTGTAGGGTGTGGCGCCCAAACGGGCTTTCCGTCCTCCATTTCTGAAGGGAGTTATCCACTGTGCTCTGTTTCAAAGGAACAAATAAAGCAACATGAAAAACTTTGAAAATAAAAAACAAATAACATATCTTTTTAAAAAATTAACATGTAAAGTACAATTCATAGAAATGCGTGTCTATCCCTCCCACAGGTAATCCACAGCCCCTCCCACCTTGCTGCACACACTGCCTCCTCCTCCCCCATCCACCTTTAGATAAGGACCAAGCAGAGACTGCTCTACCCTCAGGTACCACCTGCTTTGCTACCTCCTCCCTTCAGTTGTGATTGCAACAGGGTACTCTACTTTTACCAGTACAGAAACAGAGAACAGAGGCCTCGGGTTTTACCTATTGTTCCAGTGTGATTTATAAAAGCACTCCCTTTCACCACCTACAGAATTCTGATTGCACCAAAAATTAAACAGTCATCCTAGGGAATAAATGCCACTGTGCTAAGTCAGCTAAGTGTTGAACCATAAGTTGGTTTAGACTTGAAGGGGTAAATTTGAGAGATGTGAGAGATTACTTCCTCTGGAAACTTTCCCTGACAATCTGAGACTACAGAAGTGCCTCACCCAAGTGTCCCCTATACACATCTTCACAAACCACTCAGCATACTGTTTCTGTTGGTTTCTTATTTTTTTACTGAGGTAGAACTTATGTACAGTAAAATGTACAAATCCTAGGTATACAAAAATTGATGAGTTTTGACAAATGGACATATCAACTTAACAAACACCCACTCAATATACAGGACATCTCCATCACCCCAGAAGCATTTCCTCATGCTTCCTTCTGGTCAATCCCTACTCCCCACAGACATCTACTGGTTTGGTTTCTATCATCATAGATTAGTGGGGGTTTTTTTCCTTAACCTTAATGTAAGTGAAATCATATAGAATATTTGCTTTTGTGTTTTGCTTCTTTCATTCAAAGGAATGTTTCTAATATTAACCATGTTGGTGTGTACACAAGCCCACTGAACGACTATACCACAACTGTTTACCTACTGTTATGTTGATGAACATTTGGATTGTTTCCAGTTTTTGCCTATTGTGAATTCTGATCAATTTTTCAAGTGTTCCTATAAAGCTTCTTTAACAGTTGGCATTCTCAATTCGGCATTCTCAGAACTAATATTTATAATTCTGTCTTTTGAGAGAGTCTGAAAGGGTCCATGACATACATATATATATATATATATATATATTAAAAACCCTAATATTCAAATAGACCGAACAGCGGAACAACGGGAACAACCGGTCACTATGACGTGCACTGACAACCAGGGGGTGCACGCGGAACATGGCGGGCATCAGCCACAACGGGATGGTGGAGCAGGTGAGTGGGGTTGCCAGACCAAGGCAGGGCACCGGTCGCTGTAATGGGCGACCCTCTGGTGGTTACTGAAAATTCTTTGCTCCTGGTCACCATGGTTCCGCCCGGCACTCGCACCTGCTGCCGACCCTGATCACCTCTCAGGGCTTCTCCACCTCCCCCTGATTCTGAGGGGCGATTGGGGTCGGCAGCAGGTGAAAGTGCCCAGCGGAACCATGCACCCACTGCTGGCGCCACCGTTCACACCCACTGCCGGTGCTGGCCCCACTCGCACCCGTAGCCGGCACCGGAGCTGCCACTTGCACCCACTGCAGGCACCAGTCCCAATCGCTCTGTGCCATCAGCATCAGCGGGTGTGAGCGGCTGTTGCTGGCCCTGATCACCCCCGGGGGCTTCTCTACCTTCCCCTGTACTGGAGGGGTGATCCGGGCAGCAGCCTCCACTTGCACCTGCTGTTGGCATCAGCCCCAATCGCTCCACACCTTCAGCGGGTGCGAGCAGACCGGTGCCATCAGCACGTGGGAGCAGCAGAGGCAGGAGCAGGGCTGCAGTCAGAGAGGCGATGGGGGAGTGGGGGGCCACAGCGGGATTTAATTTAAATGAGCTTGGACTCTATGAGACAATCTATATATATAAAAGCCTAAGTGACCATTATGACCGAATGACTGGAACGAACAGAAGGACCAGTCAACTGGTCACTATGATGCGCACTGACCACCAGGGGGCAGATTCTCAACGCAGGAGCTGCCCCCTGGTGCTCAGTGCACTCCCACAGCAGGAGCGCCGCTCAGCCAGAAGCTGGGCTCAGGGCTGGTGAGTACAGCTATGTCGAGGGTAGCCTCTCCTGCCTTCATGGCAGCGCTACCAGGCAGCAGCAGCAGGCGCAAGAGGGCTGGGATGAGCGGCAGCAGAGCTGTGCCTGGCCCTGGCTGGGGCTCCTACCCGGCCACCTGCCACTTCAGCACTGTTACATCCATTGGGGGGACGTTAGACTGCCAGGTTTCAGCCCGATCCCCACAGGCCAAGCTGTAGGGATCAGGCCAAAACCCAGCAGTTTGACATCCCCCGTGGGCACAGGCTGGGCTGAGGGGCCCAACCTGTGCAGGATTCTGTGCAATGGGCCTCTAGTGTGTAATAAGGAATCAGCTACTGAGTGATCCCAGATGCTCTGGTTTTAGCATCTCAATGGGAATTTTTTAGTACTTATCTATACTTAAAGAAGAGTTCATGAGTGTGCCATAAGTCTCCTCTTATGTGGCATTTTTAAATCGGGGATTTCCCATGTTGATACTCTCAGTTCTAGTCTCCCATGAAAGTCAAGGGTATTTGATATATAGTTCAATCAAAAGGCTGTTCATTATTGGAATGTTTGCAATATGCTCGTTGCTTAATGTCTTCATGCCATGGCTACATGTTGGGATTTGCTTTTCCCATGCAGCAAATGCTATTAGGTTTAAGTGTAATTCCGAGTTAAAAAATTAAATGAGGGTTCTCTATAGAAATGAATCATTAACACTATTTCAGACTTATTTTATGACACGTACACACTTTCCCGGATAATCAGATCTAGTCCCATGGCTTTAAATATCATCTATATGTGAGGGATGCCCAAATTTTTTTCTCCAACACAGAATACTGCTGAGTTCCCAGATGTTTACTTGTCTACTGGACACCTCCCCATGGGTATAACTAATATAGGTAACGTTGTTATTGCTACATTACTATTCTGTTCACCACCTCACCCTGTTCTTTCTTATATCAGTAAAGACACCAAAGACACTCAGTTCAAGTTAAACCTGGAGTCATCCTCAATTCTTCCATCTCCTTCCAAATCTACCTCCCCCAGTCATGTCAGTTTTACCTCCAATAGGTATCTTAAATCCACTCACTTCTCTTTATCTCCTCTGCCATCCTAGTCAAAACCAAGACAGCCCTTTACCAGGACTTCTGTAATGAACTTAGCTGCCTACTCCAAGTCTTGCCAATCTGCACAGATGACCAGAAATCCTACTGAACAGTAAATCTGATCATGTCAGTTGTGTAACATCAGGAGAGTCCTCTTGTTAGGGGCAAGAATAGAATATTGCCAAAACCGGTTTGGCTCGGTGGGTAGAGCGTCGGCCTGCGGACTGAAAGGTCCCAGGTTCGATTCCGGTCAAGGGCATGTACCTGGGTTGCGGGCACATCCCCAGTAGGAGATGTGCAGGAGGCAGCTGATCGATGTTTCTCTCTCATCGATGTTTCTAACTCTCCATCTCTCTCTTCCTCTCTGTAAAAAATCAATAAAATATATTTAAAAAAAAAAAAAAAAAAAAAAAAAAGAATAGAATATTAGGGACTAGCTATGGTTATGGGAAATATTAATCATGCTCTGTTAACCATGCTTGTCTTGTGTTGGTTAAAGAAAGGACATTCTGACCTAACTGGGAGTTGTATGCCCCAGGACCTGGGAGTCAACTTTGAAATGGAGTCCATTTTCATGGAAATATTAACAACCTTGTTGCCCAAATAATGGAGTCCCACCCCAGCCTCCTACTTCCCCATACCTATAATCCATATTCCCCCCGCCCCCGTTTGTGTAATCTTTGTCCTACCCTATATAAGCAGCCAATCCCCATCTTTGTGGACTGATGTCTTTTAAAGGAATTCCTTTACTGTAGATTAAAGGTTTGAAGAAGAATATTAGATGTGTGTCTTTAAATCTGTTATCTTTACTGGGATGTTGCAGCAAATGGTTCAGAGTGGGACCCATTTGGACCCCAAGGCCCAGCACGGACCCACTGACTGTCTGGTTATACTCTCAATGTCCCCAAGGCCCAGCACAGAGCATCTAATATTCTTCTTCAAACCTTTAATCTACAGTAAAGGAATTCCTTTAAAAGACATCAGTCCACAAAGATGGGGAGAACCAAAGAGGAGACAACAACAACATTTTGGAAGTTGGAGGGTCGCAGAGCAGATTTTTGGGGATGACCTGCTGCTCTCCCATACTGCCGGCAGTATTGGAATAAATGCTCATATATGATTCAACCCTGTCTCTGCTTAATTGGCTCAAGTAGTGACAGGCAGCACGGACCCATTGACTGTCTGGTTATACTCTCAATGTCCCCAAGGCCCAGCACAGAGCAGGCAACTCAGTATTCACTGAGTGCATAAATAAACTGTTCACAGTTTGGGAAGAGTAAAAGGAGATGGCAGACTAGAAAGAGTTGAAAGATCTTAGAACCTAGGCTTGAGCCAGGCCACGGTGGCTCAGTGGTTGAGTGTCGACCTATGAACCAGGAGGTCACGGTTCCATATCCAGTCAAGGCACATGCCCAGGCTGTGGGCTCAATCCCCAGTAGGGAGCATGCAGGAGGCAGCTGATCAATGATGCTCTCTCATCATTGATATTTCTATCTCTCTCTCCCTCCCCTTCCCCCTCTAAAATCAATAAAATTATATTTTAAAAAAAAACACCTAGACTTGAAACTAAGTTCCACCACTGTCTGACTAGCTCTTAAGCAAGTTACTTAATCTCTCTGATCTTTATCTTTATCCTTACCCATATGTGATAGTATCACTTACCTTATAGAATTGCTATAAGGATTAAGTGACATAAAATTGAGATCACTATTTTAATGACACCCAATAGATGGTAGTCACACCTCTTTCCCCACATCCCTTATTTGAAGCCACCAGTAAAGTTCAAGAAAATGGTCTTGTGATAGTTTGAAATTCAAAGGGAAATTACAGAATAGTCATGAGGAATCATTTAGGAATAATTAAATATGGGGGTGGAAATAAGAGCAAGCAAAGCCCCCAAAGTGGAGAAAGAATGGCAAATTCCCCTGAACTATTCAAATTGCTTCCCCACTCTGAACCATTGGCTGCAACATCCCAGTAAAGATAACAGATTTAAAGACACACATCTAATATTCTTCTTCAAACCTTTAATCTACAGTAAAGGAATTCCTTTAAAAGACATCAGTCCACAAAGATGGGGAGAACCAAAGAGGAGACAACAACAACATTTTGGAAGTTGGAAAGCACATGGTTGAGAGAAGAGACAACTGACAGCAAACCCAAGAGAGGTGAATCCCCAGGAGTGGCAAGAGGAAAAACAACCCAAATTATACCACTGAACCTCAAAAGACATAAGAACTACAGTACAAAGATCCTTGTAGAACCAAGGATGCAAAGACAGAATCTAACATAAGGAAGACTAGGTGTATGCTGTTTGAGAAAGAGCTTTCCTAACACCAACACACACACACACACACACACACACACACACACACACTCCCATTGCTGGGCAAATGACTCCTGGTCCCACGCCACCCCAAGAGATGCCTAGAGGTTATTCTCTGGAGAAAATAGAGGGTCTCTGACATGAGAAACACTAAAAACCACTAAGGCATGCATGTAAAAACTGCAAGGTGCTGACAAAAACTTTATCCTTGACCAACTTTAGTTAGGCTCCTCTGAACCGTCTTGACTGGGTCTCAACTAGGCCTTCCATGCCTGCCCTGTCCTTGCTGGGTCTGAATAAGCCAGTGTAGAGAAATCCCTCTAGTCTTGCTAGCTGATCAAGTTCTTCATCCCCTACCTTTGACTTGCATTCAGCAAGAATCCTCTACGCTTGCTGTTTCCTCCTAATTATTTTGTATCCACTGGCCTATTGGCTATAAATCCCCCAGCTGTCTTTGCTGTATTTGAATTTGAGCATGATCTCTTTCCTATATTGTAATAACCCCGTTACAGATTGAATTTCTGTGTCTGCTATGGATTGAATTGTAACCCTCCTGAAATTCATATGTTGAAGCCCTAACCCCCAATGTGACTATATTTGGAGATAGGACTTTAAGGAGGTAACTGAGTTTAAATATCATAAAGGTGAGATCCCTAGTCCAATAGGATTTGTAGCCCTATAAAAAGAGGAAGATCTCTCTCTCTCCCCCTTCACCCCTTCCTCCACCCCACCCCCAAACACACACACTGAGGAAAGGCCATGTGAGCTTACAGCAAGGTGGTGGCCATCTAAAGCCAGAGAGCCTCACCAGAACCCAACCATGCTGGCACCCTGATCTCGAACTTCGAGCCCCCAGAACTATGAGTAAATAAATTTCTGTTTAAGCCACCCAATATTTGGTATTTTTGTTATGGCAGACCAATACACTCCTTTTGCAATAGTCCTGAATAAAGTCTTTCTTGTCATTTTAACAAGTGTCAGACTAATTTTCCTTTAACACCATAATAACAAAATACTCATTATAAGGTATAGAAAATAAAGTTGAGGCCATTTATTTTTTCAGGGGAAAAAAAACAAGAAAAAAAGAGAAAACGGGGGCGGGAGGGAAAGAAAAAGTAGAAGAAAAAGATATGAAAATAAGACAAGTAACAAGATTCAGCATCAAAATACCAGAAAGAGCAGACATTCTTCCCCCTCTTTTTAAAAGGCCAGAAAGGGGGTGGGGGGGTGAATGCTTTAAAATAGCCCCCAAATTTTCTAGAGTCTAGCCAAAATACCCAATAAGTCCTCAACACAATAACTGGAAAAAAAGACGGTTTCAAATTTCAGAACACCAGAAATAAAGAGAAGATGCTACACATTTCCTTAGAAATGGAAGAGAAAAAAGAGGACAAAAACACAGGTCATATCCAAAGGATCATGAGTCAAAATGGCTTCAGCAACACTGAAAGCAGGAAGTCAACCTGATGCCTTTTAAATACTGAAGGGAAATGATTTCCAACTTAGAACTCTATACTTAGGCAAACTACCAGTCCAACTGGAGCAGTCTGACCCCAGAGACAGCCACATTGAGTGCTGCCATCAAAGACAGTTACTGCCCTGGGACCAGGTGAAGCTGGCCTAGATTCTTATCTGAGCTTATCTTATTCTACCCTTCACACTTTCTATAATCATGTTTCCATATAAAGAGTACTTAAAAAGATATTGTAAAGGGAATTTTTAAAAGATAGTCTCAATTCCCAGTACCTAAAACATATGAAAGGCTGACTACATATGCATTGCAGAAATACAAAGTGTAAAAAAAAAAAAAAAAAGAATTGTAAGAATCACTAGAACCTTGAAATTCCTTAAGTTATTCAGGAAAAGAGAGGGAGTGCTCTATAATATCCTATGATCAAAGGAAAATTACCATTTTTAGTACTTATTTGACAACGGATACTTTTACAGTAGGCCCAAAAGTAATCATTAATATATAAAAGGCAAGCTGTAGCCTTTCAGACGTACTATGCTAACCTTTAATTTATTCTTTTTTAAACATTTTTTTAAATATATTTCTTTATTGATTTCAGAGAGGAAGGGAGAGGGAAAAAGAGAAACATCAATGATAAGAGAGAATCGGCTGTCTCCTGCATGCCTCTCACTGGGGACTAAGCCCGCAACCCGGGCATGTGCCCTTGGCCGGAATTGAACCTGGGACCCCCCAGTCCACAGGCCGAGGCTCTATCCACTGAGCCAAACTGGCCAGGGCACCTTTCATTTATTCCTGTTGAAAGGTGAGAAGCATTATCCCCAAGAGGCTCTCTACGAAGCAAACATACTGAAGGCTGGAATGATAAATACTAATATATACACATCATTATTCTTTTTTTTCTCTGCAACTCCAGTGACGATTCCAATAATGACTGTGTGCTATGAGTAGGAAGAGCAGATCTAAACCACAAAATAAGAGCCATTGCCTGTTATGTCACCATTACCTTCAAAGATTATCCTTTAAAAATTATACCTGTGATAATTATAATGTCTTATATTTTATTAGCTAGGGTATTAGAAATTGAGCACTAGCTAAAAGTAATTTAGAGTTGGTCTGAAGAGCTGGAATAAGATACCAGAAAGGATAGAAAAAAGGCATTAAAGAGTTAAGACGAATGCTTAAGACTGCCTTCCATGGTCAATCATTATGTTGGCTTATTTATTTAGCCATCTACTATGTACCATATACTTCTAGGTGCTAGGGACATAATGACGTGCAAATAGAGACATGGTCTGGTCTCATGGATCTTTATGGTCACTTGGAATAGAGCAGTAAACAGATTGGCAAAAATCCCTGCCCTCCAGGATCTTAAAATCTAGTTGGGGGTAAGGGAGTGATGCAGATGTATCAAATTTGCCTTCTAAAAAGACTACTCTTTCATCTGGCCAGGCTCTAGCCCTGCTGATCAAAAGAATGTTATGTGCACCCTTGGCACACAAGCTTTAAACTGGCAACTTCTCTCATCTGTATCAGTGTGTCCTAAGGCTATTAGCTTCCCTGGTGTCCAGACACCGTGAGAGAACTGGGCACCACATAACAGTTGGCTGTTGCTGATGTTGTGTGAACCTAGTACAATCTTTCACTGAGCATTTCAATCCAAAAAAAACTTATTTGTGCACAAAAATTCTCAAAAATATTTCAGCAGGATTCTCTTTAGTCACTAAGTTACGTTTTAAAATGCCTTCCTAGAAAATATGTTCAAGTTAATCTCGTTCAGCTAGTTTACAAAGTATGGGAATCACTGAATTTATATAACACTGTATTATGCATTCATTAAACAATAGTATTGGCCCTGGCAGGGCAGCTCAGTTGGTTAGAGTGTTGTCCAATATTCCAAAGTTATGGGTTTGATCTCTGGTCAGGGCACATACAAGAATCAACCAATGAATGATAAAGAAATGGAACAACAAACCAATGTTTCTTTCTCCTTTCCTCTCTCTCTCTCTCTAAAATCAATTTTTAAGAAACCATTAGTATTAAACTTTATTGTGAATATCTTGGTTGTATCAGCAATGAACATTCATTAACAATGGGGAGACAACACCTATCACTAAGTCCAGAGTCAGAACAAAGAAATAAAATAAGAAAACTTCTCAAGTTAACAAGATCTAAAAATTGACTACCTCAACTTAATAAATAATTTTGATACCCACTCATTAGTTTTCAATGAATATTAACTAAACACCTACTATGTGCCAGCCACTGTTTTAGCTTTAGCTATTGATGAGAAAATACAGAATTCTAATGTTTTTCTTTCTAAGAAATCAAAAGAGAAAAATGTTGTCTGGCCAGGGTTGCTCAGTGGTTGTGCTTCGACCCATAAACCAGGAGGTCGCTGGTTCAATTCCCAGTCGGGGCACACGCACAGTTGCGGGCTCGACCCCCAGTAGAGGGCTTGTGGGAGGCAGTCCATCAATGTTTCTCTTTCAACGATGTTTCTCTCTATCCCTCTCTCTTTCCCTCTATCTAAAATCAATAAAAACATTTTTTAAAAATATCTAGGCCAAGGGGATTGTCAAGGGCGGGGGGAAAAAAAGGACACATATGTAATACCCTTTGTAATACTTTAAGCAATAAAAAAAAAGGGGGGGGGGGAAACTGCCATTCACTGAAGCATTATCTCAATGTGTTGAGATTTTGCTCCCTCACAATTATCGAGTTTGACTCAAATAAAGTCACAAAAATTCTTTAAAAAAAAAATATCTAGGCCAGCTATGACACTCTTTCTGATTTTAATAGTTATAGGTCCAGTTGCTCACAGCCATGGTCCTGATGACTGACCAGTTTTTACAAAAGTTACAGTATTGTACTTTCAAATATAACCTTAGAAAGCCCAATGTATTGATTGAAGTTTTAAGCTAGGTCCATTACTCAATTCTTAGGAACAGCCTTGGAACACTTAAATGGTATAGTGAAGATTAACTTACTGACAAAAAAGAGGGTAAAAATAAAAGCATGTTTTATTAATAAGTTTATAATATAGTTATTAAATATTAAAAATATTTTATACAATGATCTGAAAAGTGATACTATCAGGAAATCACTCCAAATATGTACAATATGAATTGTGAGAACTGGTTATATGATCTTATTAGATTTTCAGAGAAGAAATCATAATTCAGATTATATTTCAGATATAAAATCCTCCATAAACTATTACTACAAAAAAGATATGAATTCAGACATAATTCAAGTAATTTATGTAGACAATGTATACTAATATAACCTGGCCAAAATATAGACCATTTAGAGAAAGCCCTCTATTCTTCAGAATCTAAACATACCAGTTTACTTCAGAAGCTCAAAATTTTTCTTACAGCCGAAACCGGTTTGGCTCAGTGGATAGAGCGTCGGCCTGCGGACTGAAGGGTCCCGGGTCCGATTCCGGTCAAGGGCATGTGCCGGGGTTGCGGGCACATCCCCAGTGGGAGATGTGCAGGAGGCAGCTGATCGATGTTTCTAGCTATCTCTCTCCCTTCCTCTCTCCCTTCCTCTCTGTAGAAAATCAATAAAATATATTTTTTAAAAATTTTTTCTTACAGATGTTAAAAAAATTACCAGAATATAATAGCAAGATTTTATCCCGGGTCATTTAAATTTTCCATACACTGTGACCAATCTTATTTATTATGTCCAGAACTTAACTAGTTTTGTAATTACTACTAGATTTAAAAGTTATTCCTTAAATTTTCTGGTCTTTTGCAAAAGGAATTTGTAAAGACTATAAATTTTAATTCACTTTCTCCACCAACAAACAATATTGGTCTCCCCATAAGTGGTTAATGAAAAGAAACCAAGTTGTTCTTCAAATCAAAGGGCCTTTTCTCCAGAGGATCCCGCCTGTGTAAAATGGCCCACTCCGCTCAAATTGCAACACCCTGCAGCATAAATTGAAGCTCTGGGCTAATGGTATGCAGATTTTTCAGAGATTAAAAGATGTACAAAACCACAATCTAGATGGTACACTATAATTAATCAAGGTGATAAGATGTCTGAACAATCCTTAATCTTTTAAACACATCTGTGACATCTCTGGCATTTTAACTCTCCTAAAATGTCCCAAAACAGAAGTTAAAGATTTTCATCTACAATCAGCAGGGCCATTTTACAGAGGTGACCCCAAAAGCCAATCCAATTCAGGCAACACAGTCCTTCTGAGAGAGTACTTGTTAAAACGGGGGGGGGGGGGGGGGGGGGGGGGTCTATGATCAGGAGACATAAACTCTGAGAAACATATAGATTAAAGGGAAAGGCTAGAGCCCTATCTGGTTTGGCTCAGTGGATAGAGCGTGGTCCTAAGGACCAAAGGTCCCAGGTTCGATTCAGGTCAAGGGCACATACCTTGGTTGCAGGCTCCTACCTGGCCTGGGCCCTGGTCAGGGCACTTGCAAGGCAACCAATCGATGTGTTTCTCTCACATCTATGTTTCTCTCTATTTTTCCTTGTCTCTTCCACTCTCTCTAAAAAAGCAATGGAAAAATATCCTCGGGTGAAGATTAACAAAAAAATAAAAATTAAAAAGAAAAAGAAAGGGTAGAAGGTATTGTTCCATTGTAATCTCTATCATTCTTTAATTAATAAACAAATAAAATCTAGATATTCTATTAAGTTCTCATGTAATTCATAACACTAAGTTTTTTCAACTCTACTAACTTGGGTTGTGTGTGCATATATGTTCATGCATATATCACACAAAAACAGGAACTGAAGGTGAACTGAATATTCTTCTCACAGATGGTGGCATGAAGTTCAATTCAGCTCATCAAAGACACCCAAAGGGCAATCTCAGGAGGCAGGCATCCCTTGGACAAAAAGACCTGGCTGTATAATATTATGCTGTCCTAACCATTTTTTAATGGCATAAGAAATAAACTTAGTTCCAAAGTAAAGGCTTTATGAAAACTCTCTTACTACTACTTTTATAAACATTAAAATGTTTATTTCTTGCTGGTAAAGTCTTAATTTGATTTAAAAATTTAATGGCTCAATAACAAGTACAAACTACAACTTCTTAGCTTAAGTGGTCTGTACTAAAAGGCAGACATGATGGTAAGTGTAGTTAATTTTGTCTTCCAGTTACTATTGCATTTAAATGACTGGCTAAGAGAGAGACAACCAAAAGGATTGAAGCTTTTCATTGGAAATTTTCACTTTATTGATTCAATTACAAAATATCACTATATTGTTGTTTCTTCTTAACTGACAGATCAATAAAAATATGTAACAAGAATGTTCAGACAGTCTACAAAATGAGAAATGTGAACTATCTTCCCAACATTCTGTATGAAAACACAACTTTACCAAACAGTTGGCAAAGTTTAGGTGAGTTAAATTTTCCTTTTTAGATTTCAGTAAAAAGTAGATTAATAAGCAACTAAATAAATCAAGCACTCTATGGGGAGTTCTCTGAGTAGAAAATCTGCCTGGACTTTTGATTTTTCACAGCAAGACTTGAGACAAACACAATTTATGTGTTATTATGACCCCCTATGAAAAGTGTTATATGACTACAATGATTTTGACAAAGCACTTAAAAACTTAACCAAATAATTAACTTTTCACAAAAATAATCACTCTAAAATGTAAAATAGTGATTAAATAACCCAAAGCTTCATACATCTTCTCAGCTCATAAAGCAGGACATCCAAAAGGAATGCTATTTATAGGATGAAAAGGCTCCAGTTTTCCTAAATAGAGTTAAAAGTAAGCAGACTTTTGTTTTGTTTTTTAAGTAGATCTCACAATGAAAACCCTCTCCTCTACTGCACTTTGGGCATTTTGCCAGTCTTTATTCCTAACCACCAACACAGCTATGAATGGTTTCCTTTACAACTGCTGCTTTCAACCTATACCAAAATCCAATCTTAAGTTTTTACAGTATCAACTTTATTTATAAAGTCCCTAGTTATTAAGGTCAATTGAATCCAAAAACTTTCTCAGAGTAGTTCAAGCACTCATTTACTATTTTTATAATCTCATACATCTTCTGGACTTAATTACACTGTGATTATTCAACAATTAAAATTCTACTCAGCTACATTTTAGTCTCAATTCACAAGAATTACCATCCCAGAATAGAACCCGTTAGAACTACTGAGTAGTCTTCATGAAGAAAGAATTTCATCACACTCACAGTTTGAGCCTGCTTTTTTTTTTTTCTTCAGCTCAGGCTTTAATATTAAAGTAGTACTGAGTACATACAATTTTCTCACACTTTCCATTCAATAATAATAGTATTTCATGAAAATACACTTTATGTTCAATTTTTTTATTAAAGTGATAGAACAGGGTTTTTAAAGCCAAATATACCATTAAAAAGGGCTTATGTAACCAATAACAGGGCCCCTCTACCCTCCTCCGGACTGCCTCCTCTTCCCCCTCCCCCCCTTTGCATGGCTGCTCTCTACGCCTGCTGCCCAGCTATCTTTTGGGGACAGCCCTTCACTGCTCTCTCGTGGGTATATATCGGAGTCCTTTCATGCCCCAAAATGTCTTTATTCGACCTTCGTACTTGAATGATAGGTTGAACGCACATATACACAAAAAACACAAAAGTGGATTCTAGGTTGAAAGTCATTTTTCTTCAGGATTTTAAAGGTATAACAAGTATTTGTACATCCAGAACTGCCTCTGCCTTTCAGATTCTGATCATTTTATACTCCTCTTTATTTCTTGCCTCTCAGCTAGAAGCTTAAAAAATCTGGCCTTCATGGTTGCTCTGAACTTCCATGATGACATGGCCAGGTGTACAGTGTGTGAATTCATTTGGCTACACACTCTGAGAGCACATTCAGTCCAGAGGTACAAATTATATACGTGGGTTGGCAAAAGAGGTTTACAGTTGTGAGTACATGAACTATAGTTTATTCTTGTATTATTTCTTAATTACTGTATTATTTATTTGTATTACAACTGTAAACCTACTTTTGCTCACCCTGTACATAGCTGAGGAATGGTCTCATAGTATTTCTATTATTTCTTTTAAAATGTCTTCCTGTTTCTTGTTCTTTCTTTCTAAAAGTTTTATAATTTGATGTTGCACTGCTATGAGACTGCTATTATCATTTTCTCCTCTTTCCTATTACCCATTTCTTTACCTGTTCAGTCCATCTTCTTGGAAATGTCCCCACTTGACTTTCTAATCCTTCTATTGACATTTTTTATTTTTATAATGATATTTTTAATTTCCCTCTATTGTCTTTGCTTCTTTCTTGCTGCTTTTTTTCTACTTTGCTTCTGTTCTTGTCTTTCATGGAAGGCTTTCATCTAATTTTCTATTCACATTTAAAAGGCACTAGAAAGCTAACTGGAAGCTCTGTTTAAGTAGGTCAAGACTATCACCTGGTAAACTTCATCCTAAAGTAACATGGCAGTACTAAACTCTTTGTGGGAATGTTCCCACCGTTAGTGTTTGTTCATCGTCCTCTAGTAAAGTTCCGTTTTCCAGAGAAAAAGGTGTCTGGGTCTCTGGCAAGACAGTTAAGGAACTGGAGGCCTAACCTCTTCACTTATAGCCTCCAACCAACCCCACTAGCTTTTGCCCTGAGTCTTAAAACTCACCTTATATAATAACTGAAACCTCCAACCCTTACCCTCTGATCTCCTCTTTGCAAGAACTTAAATACAGTCTTCTGCTTAACCAAGTCAGATAACATTCTTCTCTCCAAACTTGCTGAAATCCCTCATCTACTATTGCCTCCTTTTTCTAATCTCTTTGCCCCTGTAGATTTATATATTTTTTAAATTCCTGTACTACCATTTTAATGAAGTACCAGGAAAGAAAGAACAGATAAATATATGCAAATAAGAAACGTTTAACAAGGAAAAATATTTCCATAGAATAATTGACTTAGTTGTTTTCATCATTGCACTGGGAATGTCTAACAAAGCTTATTATCTGACAATTTCACAATATTTGAAATTTTAGTCATTGCTTTTTGAAAAGCCCCACTACTTTAGTAACACAGTTATTACTTAAGAAGTATTTCTTTTGCCCTGGCTGGTATGGCTCTGTGGACAGAGCATCGGCCTGCAGACTGAAAGGTCCCAGGTTTGATTCCAGTCAGGGGCATGTACCTTGGTTGTGGGCACATCCCCAGTGGGGGGTGTGCAGGAGGCAGCTGATCGATGTTTCTCTCTCATTGATGTTTCTAACTCTCTATCCCTCCTCCTTCTTCTCTGTAAAAACTCAATAAAAATATATTTTAAAAAAAAGAAGTATTTCTTTCAATCCTCAGTTGAGGATATGTTTTCACTGATTTGAGAGAGAGAGGAAGAGGGAAGGAGAGGGAGAAAGGAGGACAGAGAGGAGAGAGAGAGAAACATGGATTGGTTGCCTCCCAGACACACCCCGTCCAGGAATCAGACCCGCAACCTAGGTATGTACTCAGACTTGGAATCAAACCCACAACCTTTTAGTGTACAGAACAATGCTCCAACCAACTGAGCTACCCGTCTAGGGTTAGTTAAGAGTTTTTTTAACTTAATATTTAAAAGTTTGCCGTAAAATACATTTCAGGTAAAATGAATTATGTTCTCACTGACTTGTATTCTCACTAACTTTCAATATAAAATTGGAAATGTTTATATACGGAGAAAAAGGGCACAATAAAGGAAAAGCGTAAGTACCCAAAGCAGGCAGAACCATTACTACTGTTCATCCTTCTTCACTTATTGTAGCCACCACATGATAGCAATCCCACAAAAGGCCTACATTAGTATTTTTACTTTATTTCAATATTCTCAAACATATTCTAAATAAAGAGACTACAGCTGGATAAAAACAGATACAGAAATATCATATAAGCTCTACCATTGTAAATAAGCTTGACAGAAAACACTGTTGTTATTTTTTTTGGAATAATGACCAAAATGCATGTTAGAGATCTTAATCTCTGTGGCACAAATTCTCCTCTTTTAACTGTGTAGAAAATAATTATACAGTCCAACTTAACTTCTAGAAAACAATCTAGTATCTTATTTTGTTAACAAAATATTGATAACCCATATCATCATCCAAGATACCTCATTAATATCAAAAGAGCAAACTCATTTAAAATGTGCTGGATTGGATCGAGCCAGGAAATAAATCCATCTTAAGCCAAACCTTACAACCAAATAACAGGAGTGACAGGTGCACCAGCTCTTCCAAAGAATATCGGAATTTGACTGTTTTTACAATGTGAACAATCAATGACCCGAGTTGTTGTGCTCATTTCCAAATACAAAAACAAAAGCTGGAAAAAGTTAAGTGACTCATCCATAGCTACAAAACACAGACCACCAGAACAAGGAGAGCCTTGTCCATCCACTTGCTTTCATTTAAACTGTGCCAACTCTTCTACTTTCTTTTAAAAATCTGTTTGGATCAGAGCCTACTAGTAGAAATATTATGTCACAGGAAAACTCTCATTTTATTATATATTACATAACACCCAGTTTTTTTTTTTGTTTCCCTAAAAAGATTCAAATTTGCACTACAATATATATTGTTGAAAGACATTTAGAAATAGAAGTTAGTGTGGCTCAAAAGGAATTTTTCAAAATAGTCAAGACATATGATTCTGCTTTACAAGTATTCAAACAGATCCCTATAAGAGATCAGAGTGGACATAATTTTTTTCATTCTTAAATCCGCTGAAAAATCAGTCTCTTTGACGAGGTACTCTTTCCCAATGGAATAAATTCAAGAGAAAAGGCTTTTAGTAGAATCTTTGTTTTATCACTAAGCCCCAGTTTATTTTTACCACTTAGTATAGCACATTTTATCACATTGTAAGCATATACTATTATAATTTAATTTTATATAATTTACAAATTATAGAATACTAGAGGCCCAGTGCACAAAAATTTGTGCACTGGGGGGGGAGGGAGGGTCCCTCAGCCCGGCCTGTGCCCTCTTGCAGTCTGGGACCCCTCAGGAGATAACGACCTGCTGGCTTAGGCCTGCTCCTGGGTGGCAGAGGGCAGGCCCAATCCCTAGGTGCAGCCCCTGGTCGGGCTCAGAGCAGGGCTGATTGGGGAGTTGGGGCGCCGTCCCCTGTCATGCACAGAGCAGGGCGGATCGGGAGGTTGCGATGCCACCCTCAGTCACGCTCAGGGTGGGGCCGATTGGGGGGTTGGGGCACCGCCCCCTGTCACACTCAAGGCAGGGTCGATGGGGAGTTTGCGGCGCCACCCTGTCACACACAGAGCAGGGCTGATCAGGGGGTTGGGGCGCTGCCCCCTGTCACGCACAGAGCAGGGCCCATCAGGGGGTTGGGGAGCTCCCCCCTGTCATGCACAGAGCAGGGCCGATCAGGGGGTTGAGGAGCTCCCCCCTGTCACGCACAGAGCAGAGCCCATCAGGGGGTTGGGGAGCTCCCCCCTGTCACTCACAGAGTAGGGCCGATAGGGGAGTTGGGGCACCGCCCCCTGTCACACACAGAGCAGGGCGGATCAGGGGGTTGGGGCGCCACCCTCTATCACCCATAGAGCAGGGCCGATCAGGGGGCTGGGGCGCTGCCACTGTCACACTCAGGGCAGTGCCAATGGGGAGGTTATGGCTCTACCCCGTCACACACAGAGCAGGGCCCGTGGGGGGGGGGGGGGGGTTTGGGGCGCCGCACCCTGTCACACACAGAGCAGGGCCCATCAGGGGGTTGGGGCGCCTTCCCCTGTCACGAACAGAGCAGGGCGGATAGGGAGGTTGTGGCCCCGCCCCCTGTCACACACAGAGCTGCAGGGCGATCAGGTTTGGGTGCTGCCCCCTGTCACACTGATCCCGGTGCTGGGAGGCATATTACCCTTTTACTATATAGGATAGAGGCCTGGGGGCCGGCTGGTTTGCCCTGAAGGGTGTCCTGGATCAGGGTGGGGGTCCCCACTGGGGTGCCTGGCCAGCCTGGATGAGGGGATGATGGCTGTTTGCAGCTGGTCACACACCCTTCAGGGTGGGGGTCCCCACTGGGGTGCCTGGCCAGTCTGGGTGAGGAGCTGAGGGCTGCTTTCAGGCTGGCAGTTGTTGACTGAAGCTCCCAACCGCTCCTTTTTTTTCTCTTTTTTTAATTTTATTCTGGGCCAGCTTTAGCTCTGGCTCTAGCTCTGAGGCTTCGTATCTGGTTTGTTTGCCGTTCTATAATCGAAACAATGTATAACTTCAGCTCTGAGATCCTGGCAGGCTGAAAGCTGGTTTCTGGGGTTTTGTTTAGCTTCTTATTTGCAACATAGTACATAGTTGCTTAGAGTTGCAACTCAGAGGCCGGCAAGTCAGGCAGGGAACGTTGGAGTTTGCAGTCACTGGAGCAAGCAAGCCTCATGTTCGCTTCCAGCTGCCTGGCTGCCGGCTGCCATCTTGGCTGACAGTTAATTTGCATAAGGATATGCTGATTAGCCAATGGGAAGGGTAGTGGTCGTACGCTAATTACCATGTTTCTCTTTTATTAGTGTAGATAATTTCTCACTTAATTGGGCTTCATAGAAATTAAAATGTATCCCAGCATTAACTGGATCATAAGCAGTATATATTTTAAGTTCATTAATTCTTTAAAACATGAAATTTCACCTAGAAAAATCCACAACTGAACCACAGATCAAAGTAAGAAATTTAGCACTCCAAAGTTTTCTAATTGCATCAATTATTTTTCACAATTAAAAATATAGCTATTATGCTACTGCAAAAGAAAAATAAATCTAGTAATTAAAAATATCCTCACAGATGTATAATTACATATGTATTTAATATATAATCACACATACACAAAATACCTGAAATTTATACACCAATAAGCTCCTATAAAATTAATGTGATGAAGTCTTCAATTTTGTATGCAAAATATGCAAATTAAAGTGAGAAACCATTTTTGCCTGCAGAATTAGAAAAAATTTTATTGTAATAATAAACATTAAAAATAATAATAATAATGAACACTAAAGAAGTTACAATGGAACATATATCTCTAAGCACTGTAATGAAAAATATAAACGGGTAACTATAGTTTTGAAAAGCAAAATGGCTATATGCATATAACAAGAGTCTTTAAAATATTTAGAATTTTAGATCTTGTATTTGTATTTCTAGATATCTATAGTTAAGAAAATAATCAGAATTTTACCTATAAAGATATTCTCTGAAGTGGTATTTACAAAAAAAGAGGGAAAAGGTGAAGAAAGAGGAGGAGAAAAAGAAGAAAACAAACAGAAAAAGAAAAAAAAGAAATTTAGAAATAAGCTAAATTTCTAATACAGGGTAATTAAATGACAGTATTGTGTAATTCTGCATTTGATCCAGTATTTGAGATGTCAACAGCCACAGGCCTGATTAAAGAGCTACTCCGAAAACCATGACATAAACTTGTAATTTATAAGGGGGCAATACCCACTTAAAACTGCTATTGTGAGGATTAATGAAATACCATATATCTCAAAAATTCTAATATGCACTTTTTTTCACATGCTAACATGTAAATCAATGGTGTATCTTTGCTTATTTGTTAAGGGGTTTTTTTCTCTTTCAGAAATGTGTGTGTTATGACCCCTGAGGTAGCTCTAACTCCCGGCCCTGCTATGAATGAGTGATGTCCACAGAGTCCTGTCCTCAACAGCCCTGGTCAGCTCCTGTAGACTCAGGCCTGTGGCTTCTTTTATGGAATCAATCCATCTCACATTTGGTCTTCCTCTTTTCCTGCTGCCTTCCATTTTCCCCAAAATTATCAACATTCTCAAAATTATCAACATTTCCTGTCTTCTCATAATATTCCCACAGTAGACAACTTCAGTTTTGCCATTTTTGCCTCCAGCAGTGTCTTGCATTGTTTCGGGCTTTATTTTCTCAAGGATGTACTTGTTCATCTTTCTGGTGGTCCAAAGTATCTGCACAGCTCTTCTCCCGCACATTTCAAATGAACCCATCATTTTCCTATCAGTCTTGTTCACTGTCCAACTTTCCCATCCATACGTAGTGATTGGGAACACAAGAGTGTAGATGATCTTAGCCTTGGTCTCTAATGACACATCTTTGCTCTTGATGATCTTTCCTAATTCTTCCAGTGCTGCCCTCCTGAGTCTCAATCTTCTCTTGATTTCTTGGCTTCAGTCTCCATCTGCATATAAATTCTTTCATTAATCTCTTCCCAGGCCCACACTCCGCCTTCCCTCTGAGATTCATCAGTCTGTTCCGTGCTTCTCTGTCTCTGGATCTATTTTGTTCAGTTTATATGAGTGAGATCATGTGATACTTGTCTTTCTATGATGGGCTTATTTAGCTTAGCATAATACTGTCCAGGTCCCTCCCAGAGAATATTTTAATAAATAAATGCCTTAAAGTATTTAAAATATGATGATTCCATTTTTCAAAATATAAAATGTAAACTGAGACAAGAGTTTGTATGTTGCTCCTGTATCTGGGAAAGAAGGGCCAGATCTTGGAACCTTTGAACCCTGCTTTCCCAGGCCTTGCAGGTGTGCTTGAATCTTCACAGGCCTAACCTTGGCCCAGAAGGAAAGTTTGATAAGTTGCTCTGGAGCCCTAGCCAGTTTGGCTCAGTGGATAGAGCGTCAGCCTGCAGACTGAAGGGTCCTCGGTTCGATTTCGGCCAAGGGCACATGCCCAGGTTGTGGGCTCGATCCCCGATAGGGGGTGTGCAGGAGGCAGCCAATCAATGATTCCTGCTCATCATTGATGTTTCTATCTCTCTCCCCCTCTCCCTTCTTCTCTGAAATCAATAAAAACACATTACAAAAAAATAAAAAATAATAATAATAAATAAATAAGTTGCTCTGGAAAGCCATTTGGTGTCCTTGACCAACTGCATCTCTGCTAAGAGGCATCGCTGCCTAAATGAACAGAGGTCTTTGAGTTGAACAGCCTGATTTTCATTGAGCATTTCTCTCACGATTTTTTCCAATTGCCCTGAAATTTCTATGTATTATGTTTCTCTATGTATGTTCAATTTTTAAATGTAACTACTACTTTTGAGTACTTGCCCACATCTCTGGGATTTGAATGGGGGTTATATCCTATTTTATTGTTTTTTAACTTTACATTTAACTTGTTTCTCTGCTTCCCTTGCCCACTGGGAACCCTCTGACTCCTTAAAGTTTGCTGCTCAGAAGTTCAACAGGCAGGTATCGTGCCACAAGTTCTTTTTGGACCTCTGACAAAGGGAGTGATCAGAGAAGGCCATCACTACCTTGGGATCTGCAAGGTGTTCTGGGTACCTGCTGTCCATAGCCCTCCACTGTTATCAGAATACCTTGCCAGTGCACTAATCTCTTTGGAGATAAAATTCGTTAGCATGTTACTAAATGTTAATTTTCTTTTGCAGAAAAAACAGTACCGTGTCTGAATTAATTAATGATATTTAAAATATTTCATTCCTTAACACTCTCATTTGCTTTGTCCACAGCCTATTCCGATCCTTTGGCCCCTGACGTATTTATACTGATTTGGTAGTTTGTCCTCAAATGTGTGTAGAAAGCATGTATTTTATGATAAATTTTTATGTAGTGAATGCTCTGTGTGGAATTCAGAGGAAAACCCAGATTCAGTGAGTAACAATGCCAAAAATGCAAATAACTAGCCATTGTTCAAGTAACAGTGGTGCTATTTCTCTTTTGTGGCCTTTTAGACTTTTGTTGCCCTAAAATTCCATTTTATTGGGAATACATTTTCTACCTCATTTTTTTTCCTACTATAAAGAGCTTCTAAATAAAATTCTGTATTTAAAAAAAAATGAGATGCCACTACAAATCCACTAGAAAGACTAATTTTTTTTTAATCCTCACCCAAGGATTTTTTTTTTTTTTTTTTTTAAGAAAAAAAGGAAGGGAGAGAATGTGAGAGAGAGGAGGGGGGAGAGAAACAGCCATCGGTTGTCTCCCACACACACTTTGATCAGGGATTGAACTTGCAACCTGGATATCGAACTTGACCAGGAATCAAACCCACAACCTTTTGGTATACAGGATGACACTCCAACCAATGAGCCACACTGGCCAAAGCGAGGCTAAAATGTCTAAAACTGGCAATACCAAATGTTAGCAAGGATACAGAACAATTGAAACTCTCATTTATTGCTTACCATACTACCTAAAATCCTACTCCTAGTTATTTACCCAAGAGAAACATTCACACAAAGGCATACCTGAATGTTCATAGTAGTTCTGTAATTGCCCCACAGTGGACACAATTCCAATATCCATCAACAGATGAAAAGATAAATATCTGTACAATGAAAAAACTACTCAGCAATAAGTAGGATTGAACTAACAGCCACAACATGGATAAATTTCAAAAGCATTATAACTGGAATACATGAGATAACAGTAATATACAGTTTAAGATTCCATTTATATGAAATGCTAGAATAGGCCAAACTAATCTAAAATTACAGAAATCAGATAAGGGAAAATGAAATTGACTACTGAAGGGAACAAGGGAACTTTTGGGGAAAATAGAATTATTCTAAATCTCAAACTGATCTCCTAACAAAGTGAATTTTATTTTACGTAACTTATACCTTCAGAAATTTGACTTTGAAAAAATCAATCATTAGAACTCAACATGAACAGTACAAAAGTTTGATAAAATTCAAAGTCAAAGATACTTATTAATTACAAAGCAAAAAATAGTAACTTTATATATAAGGAGGCAGATACCGCTTTAACCAAGTAATCAAAACTCTTCTTAATACATCATATCACTTCTCTGGTACTCCTGCTAAAATATATAATCTAAATCTCATCATGAGGAAATATTAAACAAACCCAAATAGAGAGGCTTGCATTATTAAACAATTTCAAGGTCATGAAACACAAAGGAAGATGAGGAACGGTTCCAGATGATTGGAGACGAAAGCAACATGACTACAGATGCACTGATCTGGGATTTACTTTTGCATTGAAAGATATATTTGGCACAAATCATGATTTCTGAATAAGGTCTACAGATTTTAAATTACAGTATTGGTAAGTGTGACCTGTGGTCGTGTGGGATAATAATTTTGTTATTAGGAAATACACATGAAAATTGTTTGGAGTAAAGGAGGAGGAGTAACTATGTAAATTACACTCAAAAGACTCTTAAGTGTCAGCTGTGTTTATATATAGAAAGAGAAGGAGAAGGAGAAATAAAATGTGGTAAAGGTACTCATCTAGGAATCTGGGTGAAGAGTAGCAGGAATTTTTATATAGTATTGTCCTTATAACTCTTCTGGAAATCTGAAACTAGAGCAAAGTAAAAGTTTAAAAAATATGGACTTAAGTCAAAGACATTATTTTTTTACTGCCAGGTATCACAACCAACAATCATGTCCGAAAGCTCACCTGCCACACCTCTTGCTCCTGCCATGGAGAAGACACCCAGGAAAAAGAAGGTCCACAAGTCCATGGGTGCCGCCAAGCGCAAGGCCTCTGAGCCTCTGGTGCCTGAGCTCATCGCCAAGGCTATGGTCACCTCCACGGAGCCCAGCAGCATGTCACTGGCCATGCTCAAGAAGTGGCCAGAGTAGCCAAGAAATCCAAGAAGGCCACGGGGTCAGCTACCCCCAAGAAGAGCGCCAAGAAGACAGCGAAGAAGAAGGCAAAGAAAACTGAGAAGCTGGCGGTAGCTGCAGGGACCAAAAAAGTAACCAAGAGTCTGAAAAAGGTCAAAGCAGCCCAAACCCAAGAAGGCGACTAAAAGTCCAGCCAAGGCCAAAGCCCCAAGCCCAAGGCAGCCAAGCCAAAATCTGCCAAGCCCAAGAAGGCTGCCCCCCAAAGAAATAAGGATTAAGACTACCTGAGAATAAAGGCTCTTTTCAGAGCCACCCAATTAACCTGATAAAGAGCTTTCACTGGATGGGGGGTGAGAGGCGACGGAGGTAAAAATGTTTATATTTTCTACTTTCTGATGCATAGAGATCTCAGTGTAGTAACAAGAGCAAGTACAGAGTTACATTTCCCAGAAAAGATGGTTGATGCTATAAAGAGCCTTTTGGTTTAAGGTTAGCACAGCTGGTCCAGCTTTTCACTCAGCACTATGCCCCTTGAGGTGCAGCCAGGTTGTTGTTACATATATCAATAGACCCTTTTTATTGCTGGGTAGGATTAAGTGATATCATGTATAAGAATTTGTGTAACCATTTGTGAATAGAAAAATATAAACTTGCTTCCACTTGAGGAAATAAAGCTGTTAAGAAGAAAAAAAATAATGTAAGAATACTACAGAAAACACTGTGAAATTATAAAACATCATTAAAAGAAATTAATAAAGACCTAAGTAAATTAAGCAATACACTAGGATCCTAAATGGGAAGGCAATTCTCTCCAAAGCAATCTCTAGGTTCAATGCAATCTCAATTAAAATTACAACTGATTTCTTTTCCAGAACTTGACAAACTGATTTTAAAATTTATAGAGAAATGTAAGGGCAAGAACAGCCAAGACAATCTCAAAGAACTAAATGGGAAAATAAGATTTACTATAAGGCTACAATAATAAGACAGTGTGGCAATGGCTCCTGAATAGACAAACAGGTCAATGAAACAGAACAATGATTCATATATTACACACACACACATACACACACACACACACACACACACATACATACTTGATTTACAACGAAAGTAGCAAGGCAGAATGAAGGAGCTGTAGAGGAAAGACTACCTTTTCAACAAATGCTACTAGGAAAACTAGACATACATTCAGGAAAAAATTAAATATAAGACCACCCAGCCGGCATTGCTCAGTGGTTGAGCATTGACCTATGAACCGAGAGGTCACAGTTCAATTCCCTGTCAAGGCATATGCCGGGGTTGCTGGCCTGATCCCCAGTAGGGGGTATATAGGAGGCAACCGATCATGATTCTCTCTCATCGCTGATGTTTCTTTCTCTCTCTCCCTCTTCCTTCCTCTCTGAAAAGTATATTTTAAAAAATAATTAATAAATAAATACAGCCATCCATAGATGCATACATACATAAATAAAAGGCCTACACCTCACATCGTGGCCAAAAATTACACACTGGGGTGTGTGGGTGTTGGGGAGGGGGGTAGAGGAGATTTTAAATTTACATGTGGCCGAAACCGGTTTGGCTCAGTGGATAGAGCGTTGGCCTGCGGACTGAAAGGTCCTGGGTTCGATTCCAGTCAAGGGCACGTACCTGGGTTGCGGGCACATCCCCAGTAGGAGATTGCAGGAGGCAGCTGATCGATGTTTCTCTCTCATTGATGTTTCTAACTCTCTATCTCTCTCCCTTCCTCTCTGTAAAAAATCAATAAAAAATATTTAAAAAAATAATAAATTTACATGTGAAAGGCAAACAATAAGGCTTCTAGAAGTTTATCCAGTAATTCATCTTCTAGACCTCAGAATAGGGAAGAACTTAAAACAAGGGGAAAAACTAACTACAAAGAAAAAGATGCATACATGTGACAAGTTAACAATTTGTATTCTTCATTACTGCACTACACTACTTTCTCCCAAAGAAGGCATTTTAACAGAATTTTCAGCTTTTCTTACGGCTTATATGCTGCTAGCACTTTCTTCCTTAAAATGAGAACGGTTACCACTCTGTGCTTCAAAGGATTAACTTGTTGGGGGAAACCCCATATGAACCAATAAGACTTCCACTTTATACTGAACTGGTTCCTCTGTTTACCCAGCAATAGAACAGACTGGACTTTGACCTTTCTCTCTCCCTTTTCCTGAGCTGTAGGAGCCTGGATTATAGCTGGCACTCAGTAAAATAGTCACTGACTAAATGACTAGATGAATAAATGAAAATTTACTTAATGAAAAATGTTATACATATATGACAAATCCATACCTGAAGAATGAAAGTATGCACTGAATACTAATGCACAATGAATTACAAAATGACTCCTTACCTGATCACACATGTGCCTCCTCTAACAGTTTCAAGGATGAACAAATTAAGCAACGAACAGCTTTCAGTTTGTCTAGAACTGGTTCAAACTACAACAGTTTTCATCTCAAGCAGGTTGGTATTTTATTCATTCCTCTGCTCTATCCTCCACTTCCTGTGCCTCCTTTAAGTGTCCCTCTCACTCTGCTCTGTTCCTTAATTGCCACATCGTGTGGTCTGTTGGTTTTCCCCACTCTGATTCTACTAATTCACTCCTAACTCTGGCTTCCACCTTCACCTCCATCCCCCATGCCCAACCCTAGTTATTTCAAACTTCTATCTTAACCCACTGCCCTTCAAATAAAGTCACCCTCCTTTAGAATCTCTCAACCCACGCATACAAAAAGTCCTTCCCACCATGATTCCACTGAAGGCAAACTCTAATGAACAAGACCTATATTCAAACCTTCTCCCTCTAACCCTTTTTACTTTTAGGCAGAACTCTGACTTCTCCCTAAAACTAAGCCTGCCTTTTTCCTCTGCCCCACTTAAAAGATTCACAAATATATGTAAGGTTCAAGTAACTGTTTCAATCTGGAAGGTAATTTCCAACTCTTTCAAAACAGCTGGCAAACACTAAATGACAATAAAAATGGCCATAAAAGTGCCTTTATTGTCAAAATAATCGATATTATTGACCTCCTGACACAGCCCAAGGCTTTGTCTAATTATGGTATGCATCAGTTTTACTGAGGCAAGTAGGATGTTTAAAACAACAACAAATAAAATATCAAATGGCGTCTTAGAGGTGGAAATTACCCCCTCTCTAGAATATTTTAATCTATATATATAAAAGCCTAAGCGACCGAACGACCGGACAACCAGACAACTGGTCAGTAGCTATGATGCACACTGACCACCAGGGGGAAGACACTCAATGCAGGAGCTGCCCCTGGTGGTCAGTGCGCTCCCACAGCCAACCTCCCATGGCCAGCCAACCTCCCGCGGTCCCTCCCCAACGCCAGACAGCCCCAATGGGCCAACCTCCCACGGTCCCTCTCTCCCCTGCTCAGCTGGCCCTGGCTAGCCCCAGACAGCCCCGATCAGCCCCGATCACCGGCCAGGCCGAGGGACCCCACCCATGCACGAATTTGTGCACTGGGCCTCTAGTATTAAAATAAAGAGCTCCACCCTGTGAGCTGTCACCAACATTCAGGAAGAGACAGGAAGGGAGAAATCCTGAAAGCCTCATTTAAAGGCTATTTCAAAGTCCTCATTTCACAAGTGAGGTTCCCAGGTCAGTGAACTCAATCATGTAATCTATGCAATAATTCTCACTTGAAATCAAAACAAAGACCTTATACCAATAAGCTCTTTCCCAAAGGACAAAGAAAAATAAAACTTTGGGAGAAAACTACAGGAACTTTGCAGAAAGAACAATCCAGGGATATCAGAGACTATCAATTGTTCTTCTGTCAAAAGCTAAATTTGCAACAAGTAGATTTCAGAGAAGATTCAAAAAGAATCCTTAGACAGAGAATCTGTTTTCAGTGTAAGAGATAGTAAGCACAAAAATAACAGATATGGGGCCAGGAAACAAGGACAGATGGAAGACAGCCTTAAAAGGGAAAAGGGAAAGAAGAGAGAGGAAACATGAATCGAGGGATGGGATATCAGAGAAGGATGAAAACTGTAGCAACCAGAGCCACAAACTGGTTAAGAAAACAGTAACTGGCTTAGCACGGTAAACTAAATAAATGTAGGCAAAGGGAAATTAAGAGGAGATTTGGAAAAACACCATAGTCAGTGACTAATCATTTTTCTTTCTATTTTTTTTTTAACCAGCTAGAGAAAAGATAAAACTCAGAACCTATGGAAGACAAGATACCATCGCCATCCTAAATACCAGTATAAGAGTAAAAGAAGGCTCAGAAACCAAGATAAATCCACAACAACATAAAGCTATTTGAACTGATATTAATTAAAGTAATTAATGAATATTAATTGCATTTCAACCTATTATTACCTTCAAACAAAATGCCCAGTACAAATTCAGATTCAAAATGCAAAGGATTTGTATTTATGAAAATTCCACTAAGTCAAAGAACTGTGAAATCCATCCCAAAGTTACCTCTATTATCCTGCCTAACTTTACAAGACTCACCTCACTTTAATATTTGGAGTAAGGTTACTCCGAATAATTAGTTTCGCTAGGAACTCCAGCACAGCTCCTCATCTGTCCTGGTACGGTTTAGGTGACACCCCACTCCCCCATCTCTTTGTCTTATCTTATCTCGAATAGAAACCGTTTCTCCAAATGACACTAGAGGAAACACATGCAATCTAGAAAACCTGGAAAGCTGAGTTATCACCCAGCACAGATCAACACGTCAACTCCATTTTGGAGATGAAGGCGCTCGGCATCCCTCTCACTAGACTGAATGGGCCAATTTCTACGGGGGAACCTTCTGCGCTGAGCATGTGCCCCAAGCACCCTGAACATTCCACACACACAATCTGCACTCCTCTTGCCAGGTCTCTCCCCTGTTCTTCACAGACTGCATTTCTGCTCACTACTTCAAAAATTATGCAAATCTTACCTCCCTGAAGTCTTCCCCCATAAATCTTTTCAGAATCAGGTGCTCCTTCCTCTGCACCTGCTATTAACTTTATATAGCATTAGTTTCTCTCTGCTTTGTTTTGTATTTCTTTGTTGAATTTTAATCTTTCCTTAGAATTTGAGGACAAGAATCATACACATATACTGCCATCACTTAATGCAGTGATGGGAATTATTAAATCTTGTTTACTTAACAGATGCATAGTAAATGCCCTCTTCAACCGAAATGGCTAAACAAGGCTGTCTGTTAGGTCAGAATCTGCACAAAGCATACAATGTCTGATGCTCAGACTAAAGTTTCTGGGGAAGCAGGCGTATACTGTTATCAGTTCGTCTCTACAGAATTTCAAATCTAGCACATACCCTACCTTGTCTCTGTAAAGAACAAAAAAGAAATCATAATATGCTTAAGTAGAATGTTAAGATACATATTTAAAGTGTCCTATTTTGATAATGATTTTTGCCATTACTCAAAAATGTTAATGAACACAACATATAGCTCCTAAAGTAAAACCTGACACATGACAACAGTTTCGCTAATGAAAGGCAACTTTGTGAATTAAAACTTAGCTAGGTGCTTTATGATCATTTTTTTGTCATTATTCAAAACCACAGATTTATATATACAGAGTGAAAACAAAGCCAATTACAAAACAGAACTGCCGAAAGAAGGCTGCTGTTCTACAGAAAGAACAAGGAGCAAAGCCATACAGACGAGTGGGTGACACGAGGATGCGGTTCCTCCCGAGAGATGTGGGGCAGTAATTCCCTCTTCTTCCTGCCCCTTCCAAGTGGACTGTGTCTTTCTTCACATGGCTTCTTCTTTATATCCCTAGTTGTAGGAGTTCTGTTCAGACGGTTCTCAAGAGTGGTGATTCTATCATTCAGCTGTAATTTTGATGTGGGTGTGGGAGCATTACCTAACTCCAACAACTTGACCAGTAATCGCTTTGGTCAATACTTAAATTTAACAGTGCAAAAACTACACCCTTAGTTATATATTTAAATTCTAATTAATCCGTTACTTGCCTCTTTTCCAGACCATTTTAATTTTTATTTCTCCATTCCTCTAAATCAGAACATAATATGGTGCATTAGATCCCTATTTTATTAAACAAACTGTGTTTTGTTGAGTTTGGAAATGTTTCTCAAGGTCTTAAACTTTAAAATATCTGATCCTAGAAACTGGAAAGTAAAGAATACCTTCTCCCTGTGTTACAGCTCGAGTCAAATAAAAACTAACTATAATGAATTGGAGAAAAAAATTAAGTGCTTCCTTATATAAAATCCTAAGTTCAGCTTTTTGCCTTTCAATCATAAAATCTATGTTTCAAATAGCCAGCCATGTCTCTGTAAAAAATTATGCCAGAACACCATATTTTACCCATTTTCATCATTAAATTCTGATTTTCCCCTTAAGAAAAATATTATAATATATGTTATATAATTAAACAATAATGAGATGCATTTTTCACCCATCACAGTGATGTTTTCAACAACATCAAGTTGTTCCGTTAGTGAGACTATAAACTAGTAAACTCTCTGAAACAGCACTTCTTGGTGGATATTTATTGTACCACAATGAGAAAAACTGCAAACAATCTGAATGCCTAACAGTAAGAAAATAGTTTAATAAGTTATGCAATATCCAGACTACAGACAGCCATGCAGCAGTTAAAAACAGGGAGGTGGAACGTTACCTTTCAATACAAACACCTAAGGCCTATTGTTACATGAAAAAATAAAGTTGCAAAACTACATTTTCTATAAACCTAAAACTTTAAATAATAGTAAAAGATGCAGAAGTTTACATACCAAAATGAAAACAGTGCTTAGTTTTCAAATGATGAGCAACCAGGTCTAGGGAAATATGAACTATTTCTGTAATTGTTTTGATTTGTTGTTGGCAAATAAATGCATTCACTTATTAATTATTTAAAATGAACACAATGTAAAAAAAATATTGTTCAAAAATTTTATGGAGCTTTAATAAAGAATATGAGGAATTTATTAAAAACTTCCCACCCTGGCTGGTGTGCTCGGTGGTTAGGGTGTCGGGTTCGGAAGATTCCCAGTCAAGGGCATATACCTGGGTTGCAGATTCAAACCTCTCCCCGCCTCACTCGGTTCACATATAGGAGGCAACCAATCGCTGTGTCCCTCTAACATCGACGTTTCTCCTCTCTCTCTCCCCCCTTCTTCTGCTCTCTCTAAAAATCAATGGAAAAAATATCCTCAGGTGAAGATTAACAAAAAAAACACTGCCCTAATAATTCAAAGGATCAGTTTTTTCTTTCTCAATGGCAAAAAAAAAAGACTAAATATTATCATTTTAAAATTACATTGCAACCATAATCCAAAGTAAGTTCCAGATAAATTAGTTATTTTTTTTTAGAAAAAAACCTCGAAGAGCATATTATTTATCTGATTTGGCAATAAGAATTAACTAATAAATGAAATTTTCAATTTTATATAAACATTTTTATTAAACGTTCATATATAACTAGTGGCCTGGTACATGGATTCATGCACATTGAAAGAAAATTAATTAGAAGATTCATACGGTAAACTTTTATTTTTATTTTCTATTTTTTTCTGTTCATCAGATTTTTTATTCACTTGATTTTTAGATTCACTTGTTGATAGATATATATTTGTTGTTCATAATTTTTATCTTTACCTTTTTCTTCTTCTTCCTCTTCTTAAAGAATACCTTTCAGCATTTCATATAATACTGGTTTGGTGGTGATGAACTCCTTTAGCTTTTTCTTATCTGTGAAGCTCTTTATCTGACCTTCAATTCTGAATGATAACTTCGCTGGGTAGACTAATCTTTGTTGTAGGTTCTTGCTATTCATCACTTTGAATATTTCTTGCCACTCCCTTCTGGCCTGCATAGTTTCTGTTGAGAAATCAGCTGACAATCGTATGGGTACTCCCTTGTAGGTAACTAGCTGTTTTTCTCTTGCTGCTTTTAAGATTCTCTCTTTGTCTTTTGCTCTTGGCATTTTAATTATGATGTGTCTTGGTGTGGTCCTTTTTGGATTCCTTTTGTTTGGGGTTCCCTGCGCTTCCTGGACTTGTAAGTCTATTTCTTTCACCAGGTAGGGGAAGTTTTCTGTCATTATTTCTCCAAATAGGTTTTCAATATCTTGCTTTCTCTCTTCTTCTGGCACCCCCATAATTCGGGTGTTAGTACGCTTGAAGTTGTCCCAGAGGCTCCTTACACTATCTTCATATTTTTGGATTCTTTTTTCTTTTTGCTTTTCTGATTGGGTGTTTTTTACTTCTTCGTACTTCAAATCTTTGACTTGATTTTTGCGATCCGCTAGTCTGCTGTTGGATATCTACATAATATTCTCTTTATTTCAGTCAATGTATGCTTAATTTCTAGTTGGTCCTTTTTCATATCCTCGAGGGTCTCACTAGACTTATTGAGGGTCTTACTAAATTTATCGGCGGTCTCACTAGACTTATTGAGGGTCTTACTAAATTTATCAGCAGTTTCTAGAAAACTCTTGAAAAACCTTAAAACCGTGGTTTTGAACTCTATATCCAGTAGTTTGCTTTCCTCCACTTCTGTCATTTGTGACCTGTTTGTCTCCGCATTTTGGCTGCTTTCCTGTATTGGTAGAGTGGCTTTGTGTGCTAGGTGTCCTATAGGGCCCAGTGGCTCAGCCTCCCCAACTACCTGAGGTAGACACTCTTGGTGCACCCCTTTGTGGGCTGTGTGCACAGTCTTGTTGTAGTTAAGCCTTGATTGTAGTTGGTATCACTGGGAGGAATTGACCTCCAGGCCAATTGGCTGTGAGATTCAGCTGTGTCTACAGTGGGAGAACTTCTGTGCTGGAGACACCCTTATGGGGCAAGACTTGTTTCAGTGGGGCTTTGGTGCTCACTGAGTCTGCCCCCTAAGTGTGTCCCTTATGGATCTGAGGAGTTGTAATCTGGATGGTCCCACTCTGACCACTGGGTACACTGGCTCTTGGATCTCTAAGGAGGTGCTAATTCAGCCTCTGCCTGAGGCTACCTAGCAGGAGGTATGGAGAGATCTGCAGATTCCTCTTCCTTGTTTGGGGTTTGGAGGTGCCCAGATGAGGCCCAGCTGTGAAGGAATGCAAGCTGATGTGGGGCCTTAGGCCTTCTTTTGGATGATCTGGGTCTCTCTGACCCAGCTGCAGTTTGTTAGGTAATTTTAGATTGCAAAGGGCCAGGTCATTCATATGCAAAAGCCTCTGGGCACAGCTTGGGTGGGGCGGGGTCTCAGGGAATCAACAGGGCAGAGCAAACAGCTATGGCTGATCCTCAGCCCTGCCTTAAGAGGTCCCAGGTCTCAGTGGCCCGAGGTAATCGCTGCAAGTACCTCTGAGAGAAAGCTGCCCTTGAGTTCTGCCCCCTGCCAGACAGTCCAGTTTCTCCCCGTATGAGTCTGGGTCCCCAGAGACTCAACTGGAACTGGAGTCAGGGCCGTCGGAAGCTTGTGTCTCCCTCCCGATTGAAAAAGACAACCGCGTCCTCAGTTGCCAGCCCTTTCCGCGCGTGCCTCCATACCTCTTCACTTTACTTCCACACCTCCTCTGAGTCTCAGTGTGCTTTTCTCTTTCCTTCTAGTTGTAGAATTTCCACTCAGCCAGCCTTCCTGTGGTTCTGGATGATGTCCGTTTTGTCTTTTCGTTGTATTTTTTTTTTTAATATATTTTATTGATTTTCTACAGAGAGGAAGGGAGAGGGATAGAGAGCTAGAAACATCGATGAGAGAGAAACATCGACCAGCTGCCTCCTGCACATCTCCTACTGGGGATGTGCCCGCAACCAATGCACGCGCCCTTGACCGGAATGGAACCCGGGACCCTTCAGTCCGCAGGCCGACGCTCTATCCGCTGAGCCAAACCGGTTTCGGCTCGTTGTATTTTTGAAGTTGTTGTGCGAGGCAGCAATTTCAGGTGTTTACCTATGCCGCCATCTTGGTTTCTCTAAACTTTTATTTTTAAATTGCTCATCATCTGTACCAGCCAGTTGGTCACATGCGATTGGCGCCAGCGAGAGCTTGATATGTATCACACATGCGTGAGTCAACGTTTATTTTTAAATTCCCAGTGCGTGTGATATGTACCGGCTGGCTGGTCGGTCAGATGGTCAGACAGACATACCTTTGGTCACTTAGCCTTTTACATATATAGATTAATAAAGTGTATCTACTTTATATAAATGGTATATAAAGTATTAACACTTCTTATTTTTAAGTGGTGGCATTATAAATAATTTTTCTTTTGTCCTTTACACATCTCAGAGTTTTCAAACTTTCTGAAAGATAGCTATTGCTTTAATAATTTAAAAAGTATTATCTTTAAAGTGACTTTCATCTAAAAGTAAAACAAATTCTATGAAGATTCAAATTGGTCCTTCAATTGTATATGTGTTTACAAGTGTAACAGACTTTCATACTCAATCAGACTTAGTCAACCCTGAGGCCAGAAAAAAACAGTACACAAAACCTCAGGGTGGAAGTTAAAAAATGGAATATGGCCCCGCTAGTGTGGCTCAGTGGTTGAATGTCAACCCATGAACTTGGAATTCACGGTTAGATTCCATGTTAAGGCACAGTGGATTGCAGGCTCTATCACCAAAAGGGGATGTGCAGGAGGCAGCTGGTCAATGATTCTCTCTCATTGATGTTTCTCTCTCTCTCTCCCTCTCCCTTCCTCTCTCTGAAATCAATAAAAACATATTTTTTTAAATGGGCATATGCCCAAGTTACTAAATTTAGCTTTGTGATTTTTCAAAATAATTGCTCTAGCTCTAATAGTTATGAGAAGCCAAGGTTAAATTTTTTTCATAAATGAAAATGATCTCATCACAGGCAATCATCCTGTACCACACTCTCCCAAATTATTAAGAAACGGTTCTTAAGAGACATCCTTTCAGCTATAGTTTCCTCTTCCCTAAAAGATTTTTTCTTACCATTGCTACTAGTTTGGGGGTAATTTTTTTTTTTTTTAGCAATATTCTTGGTACTAGGGCTCATAAGGCCTTTGACAATTCCAATCTCACCACCTCTAAGAGATGTTATGTGAATGAGGTGACCCAGAACTTACAATTTGAGAAAATTTTTAAAGTAGTAGGTAATATATTCACATTTGCTATGTGAATTTGCAATGAAATTATTCACTGAATGGGCATTTATTGGTCATCTATTATAACAGGGCAAAGTACTAGGCCCTGAACACACAAGAATAAAACCAGACTGTTTACAATCTACTGAAGGAAAAGACAAGGAAACTGTTGTACAGCAACACTTAAAGTGCTAACACAACGTAATCACAGAAAGGGGGACTGCCGGGTTGGGGGAAAGGGGAGGATTAGGGACAAGGAGCAGGACAAAGGAAATCCATTTTGAACAGAATATGAATAGATGAGTAGAATGAAATCTTAAAGCAGTGATATGCTACACAATCCAGGAACACAAAACAAAACACCAATGTGTTCTACATAACAAGCCACCTTGTATTCAACCTACCTTGCACATGTTACTAATTACTGATACCTAGAATGCATCAGTCAACTCCATTAAAAAGCCATTTTCCATTCCTTTATTAGGGTAGCAGTATGAATTTCTGATACAGGCCATATTCCCTCAAACAAATGTATTACTAAACTTTGACTAGACATAAAAATTGTTAACCAATAACAAAATAACATTAAACCAACAACCGAATACAGCTCGAGCCCTGAATAACCTAATTGGAAAAGGAGAGGATCCTTTTACAGGTCATATATACCTCCTGACCTGTATTTGGAAATCTTCTCCCAGACTGTCAGTAGATAAGCAGCACAGCTCTCAAGATGGGAGACCGATCTTTGGCAAAGCCAGGCGTCCACCCGGGGTGCTGCTATCCCCATACATTGCCCTCAGAGGAGCCCAGGTAGGCCTGGAACTTGAGAAGGCTTAATTCCAATCTGGACAGCTGCCAACGTGTCGCATTCAAAGTTCAATGACAAGGGCCAGCCAGCCCCCCATGCCAGGATCTAAGGCAGCATTACCTTCTGTACATGTTCCTGACCCAGAGGTGACCTGCACGCACTCTTCCACGCCTGCTAATAGCCATACAAGAATTTGCCCAGCCCAGTTATTATGCAGACTCTAACCTTATCACTGGCAACCCAGCAACAGCAAATTCCAAGTCCTAGGAGGATCATATGTACTGGAGAAAGCACATTGGTCCTATTGGGACATAATTAAGGACTACAAAAACATCACCTCATTTACAATGTACAAATTATAATATTACAGTATAATCTAACATACAGTTACAATAAAATAATCTCCCATCTAAACCACCCAAATGTTAAAGAAACACCTCACAAACTGGAGAAGCGAGGGGATTAAAAGCTAAGGGGAAACTCCATTTCCTTGATTTTGCTCACTGAAGAAAAACACCATGAAATTTTCTAACAGTCACTTAATAAGTCATTTTTTAAAAGGTAGAAGACAGTTGACACATGAAAAGTAAAAACACCTAAGTTGCTTTAGTATATTTCAATGTTTAAAGAATGAACAGTTACATAAAACACTAAATTACATTCATTCTCTAGAAGTGACCAAAAAAAATCCAGTAGAATATAGAAGAATATCAGCAATATAGTAGTAGAAAGGCACATGGATATATAAAAAGAACATGTCAAAAATAAATGATACGTTTATTTAAACTACTGTATTATGGTAGGGAGGCCTAATTGTTTACATTTCTATAGGGCTATAATTAATATGAATTTACTAATACTACTGGGCGCAAAAATATTTAACTACCATGCTTTTAAATAATATTCCTGGGGGGGAATACATAATTCATAACCATTTAATTATGTAAAAATTAAAACACAATAAACATACTGCCTGTTATATATAACACCTCAATAAACACATTCCTCTACAGAAGTCATTAAGCAGGTCTTAAGTGGGGCTATGGCAAAGTGTCTAAAGATAATTATTTTTTTTTATACACAGCGATAGAGAACCCCGCAATCATAAATTACAGATACAGAAATGAAATTTCCCAAATCACCGTATAGAAATAAAAATGCATTAAATTTTTAAGGCTTTCCAAATAAAGCCTTTTTATAAAGAATACACGGGGGGGGGGGGGGGAATACACAGGCATACACACTAAAAAAAATACTAAAGTACCCACAAAAATAACAACGATAGTGATTGTCTTTACATGACAGAAATAGCAAAGATTTTTGCCCTGGCCAATTGGTTGGAGCATCGACCAGTATACAAAAGACTGCGAGTTTGACTCTCAGTCAGGGCACATAGCTAGGTTGCGGGTTCAATCCCCAGTCGGGGAGACAACCAACTGATGTTTCTCTCTCTCTTTTCCCCCTCTCTAAAATAATCAATACACATATACTTGAGTGAGGATTTAAAAAATAAATAAAAGATTCTTGTGTGGAATTTCCAAAATGAACAAATGAGTTAATGTGGGGTGTGGAGGGTCCTTAAAAGAAGACTGGTTAGTCACAAGGTATCCCATAGCCATCCTGTTTTGCCACCACCTTACACTGTTCTTTCTCACATCTTTCCCTATCACGATCATGTGCTCTCATAGCACCCACAGAACAGCTCCTCTGAAGTACAGCCAGATGATAAAGAGTTGTTTAAGGTCTGTCTCCCTGCCAGAATATAAGTTTAATGATGATGGAGTCGTGTCTGCACTGATCACAGATGAGTCTTGAGAACTTGGCATAGTGCTTCCACGTATCAGGCAGGCAGTTTTCAATGAATGAATGAACAAACTGGTCTAAATCCCTCAGAATGCAGCTGATGATCAAGCTTTCCTCTTTTCCTTAAAAAATTCTGATTGATATATTATCACTATCTTCTGTATTTGAAAACACGTCTGAATCACCCCATTAGCTTTCTTATTTTCAATTTAATCAATTCCAGTTCCCTAAAATTTCCTCCAAAAACTCAGCTCTTGCTCTGAACCCTAGTTTCTCCACCATGGGTCTATTGTGAAATTTAGTACTAAGCCAAACATTCCAATTCCTATTTACTACTTACTATAATTGAAGGAATATTCATAATTTTGTATAAAACTTGGGCAAATTCAATCAAGTGTTTACAATATCCTTCATATGTAAACATCCTTCCCTCCCAGAATGTGAAATTTCAAGTTGCTAAAGAGACTGTATCATTCTTACCATTCACCACTGTCACTAGCATAGTGTCTGCATCAGTTGTATTAATCCACATCTTACAGATTCTATATCATAATTATTACAATTACATAGTCTGCTTTTAAGTGATTATCAAAAATACACAGATAAGCTTGAAACTTATACAATGTTACTAACCAATGTCACCAAAAAAATTTAATTTAAAAAACACAAACTTATAGTTACTTTCCTAACTCACAGAATAAATTTAAATATTTTCTGAATAGTCAGGTAAACATATTTAAAATCCAATCTTTGAACAGGGTAGTTGAACAATTTGCTTTCATAATCCGTATAATCACTAAAATAACAACATCACTAACATTGTTCATAATACTGTCTCCAAACATCAGCACTCCAATAAAAGCCCCAATATCACCTCCATCAGGTAAAAACTTATGATGACCAAATGTCTACATGAAAGGGGGGAAGGGAGGGGGATAAAAAGGCAATAAGGTATAAAGAAAGTCCCTCAAAACTCAGCCTCTCCAACTGTACACACTTCTGTAACTTCCTCTATACCTGAACTTGCCCCAACTCTTCTCAGTGCTCTTGATCCCATCAGTTTCCAGACGGTCCAGAATCTCAGTGCTCCATACTGTGAATTGTTTTCTGTTTTTCTTAATTGGGCATATCTTATTATAGATAAATTACAGCTTAGTAAAGTTAGGGGAAAAAAATATATCCAAAATCCAACCTCTTTTACCATCTCCATTGTTTCCATCCTGAAGTGTCTGGACTGGTTTTAGTCATTTCCTCACCACTGCCTTCTCTTTATCAGCAACATTAGTAAAACAATGGTTCCTAAAGTAAAATGTTTCCTTTATACTAAAACACAAAATAGCAGTCACAATAGAGAATTCTCTGATTGGATAATAAAAAAATAAAAAAAAAATTAGCCCTGACCGGTTTGGCTCAGTCTGCGGATAGAGCGTCAGTCTGCGGACTGAAGGGTCCTGGGTTCGATTCCGGTCAAGGGCGTGTACCTTGGTTGCGGGCACATCCCCAGTAGGGGGTGTGCAAGAGGCAGCTGATTGATGTTTCTCTCGCATCAATGTTTCTAACTCTCTATCCCTCTCCCTTCCTCTCTGTAAAAGATCAATAAAATATTAAAAAAAAAAATTACCTAACAAGCTATTTTGATTAAAAGAAATAATTTGTCTTCAATTACATGAATGATAAGGATTAAAAAATGTGTTTATTTAGGGGTGGGTGTGTATACATATACACCAATGATCAAATGGCCTGCATCTCCAGAAAGATGTAGGCCATCTATCAAAATATAAAGATAGAGCATTTTAGGTTAGACATAAAGACTCTTCATGAAGAACAAGAGACAAAAGAAGGTTACAGTAATCCCTCAATTTTGCGGACCTCAACTTTGGATTTAACAGGAAAAAATTCCGATCCCTATGTCATATGTGAAAAATTAACATCCTGTTCATTTTAAAATGCTTTTAACCAAGATTTGCTTATAATTAAATTAATAGGCTATTTTTTGTTATTAATTCACTATTATTTTTAACAAATTTTAGTGAATAGGCCATATGTTGGAAAAAAACACTGAGGTAATTTAACCAACATAAATAATATTACATATCTACGACTATAGTCCACATATTTAAATCCAAGAGTCACGGCTCATAAACAATGCTGGAGAATGATTAGCACGTGGTCATACCACATCGCATGCGGTTACTGGTTCTGTTGTCACTTGCTGTGACTTTCTGCAGCGGTTTTAACTAGTGCTGGCCAATGTTCCCATGTGTGCTAAGCCACGCCCCCACTGTGTGCACTTGTTTCCTCGAGGTGACTGGTGAATGCATGCATTTATTAGACCTACTCAGTATAAATGTAAAATTACAGTAATACTAGTACATAGAGAAAACTTTTCTGTGAAATTAAACTTTTCATACATACTTAATTTTAATTACACAAATAAGTCTACATAAGCAAAAAGTGGTAGGCAGTTGGGCAGACTTGAGCAGAGCAAGGATGACAGGCCAAGTACAGAAGGTCACCAGGGCAGAAAGCCCTGGGTGCCTAGCAAAGGACAATTGTAGCATAGGACCTTGTCCCCGGGGTGACCTTTTCTCCCCTAGAATATCGCTGGTCATGTGGTATGGACCCCTGACCTTTCCTCCCTAGAGAGCACATCTAGACCTCAGTTGTATTTCAGCTGCAGGCCCAGAAAACCAACAAAACCAGACAAGCAATGCCATGGCCAAGGCTGACCTCAGGGACAACTGCAAGGAATAATGACCCCCTGCCCTGGTGCCAACCAATCAATCAGTGGAGACCATGGCCCTGAAAGGACACACCAGTCAAGTTGATGGCATCTCTCCCAGGGACCTCCCCTAAAATCTTCACCCTTAAAACCTTTAGAACAGAGGACTCCGCCCACTCTCCCTACCAGGAGCACATCTGTACCTTCCCCCCCCCAACCCTCTCTCCCCAGGTGTATCACCTCCACCTTCCTCACTTCTAAGCTCCCAGGGCCCTTTCTTTACCTCTATAACTTACTCCCTAAGCCCATTTCTTCTACAAATGACTTCTACATCTGTGACTTTTCAAGTAAATGTTCTTTTATAGTCTGATCACCACTGTTAGTTTCCTCGGGATTTGAAAGTTTTATTCACACAGATTTAACATAAAAAGGTAAAAACAATTGAACTGTACATTCGAATCATCTAGAGACCTTTTAAAAAGTATTGATATCTAGGTCTCATCCTCCAAAATCTGGGATGTAATGGGTGTAGGCTGTGGCCTAGGCATCAAGATTTTGAGAACAACCCTAGAATTTATGTTTTCACTTCTAACAGTGACAAATGGAAATTCAATCACTTTCATATTGATACAGTAACTATTTTAGAAAGTCTCGTTTTTATTGCAGGGAGAAATAATGTAAAGATTTCATGTTGTCTTATACTAGTAGTACAATTTGGGGCAATTTTAAATTTTAGCTTGTAACTTCTATTAGCTGATTTTTTTCCCCTTAAAAGTTTATGGAGAAATACATTTAGCATCTGGTGTACAAATATAAAGACTGCATCTTCAGCTAAAACATATTCATTCATCTCTTTCCTTTTTGTTCATTAATCATTCTCTTGGAAATATATACATTCTTTAGGAAAGGCCAATAAAAGGGCCCAGTGGTTAGAGCATCAGCCCATGCACCAAACGGTCCCGGGTTTGATTCCTGGTCAAGGACACGTACCTGGATTGCAGGTTTGATCCACGGCCCTTGTCAGGGCACATGTGGGAAGCAACCAAACCATGTGTCACTTTCACATGGATGCTTCTCTCTCTGTCTCTCCCTTCCCTCCACTCTCACCCTCCCAACTTCCCTCCCTTCCACATTCTCTAAAAATCAATGGAAAAAATATCCTGGGGTGAGAATTAACGAACAAACAAAAACAAAAACAAAAAACAAAAAATGAGGGGCCCATTGCAGAATCCTTTTACAAGGAAAACTTATTTATGAAAAAGCATTGCTAACTTATATATGTCTTATATATATGTTTACATTTCTGTAAATTTCTTGGGCAAAGCCATCTACACTATTCTTGTTAACAACACTAGGACTCTTTAGTTACACTGATATACACCAAGGTTCAGCTAAATTATCAATTTGACATCAAAATAAATCAGTAAAGACAACTCAATTATAAGACATCTAGCTTTCAAATAATAGTTATTGGGAAAAATGAAAGGTATAAAAGGGGGTAGTTTAGAAGTTCAGATTATTACATCAAGAACAACAGGTACTTAACTCTATACTAATAAACAATATCAGAAAATTATTTCTGGCCATGTTTTCAAATAGGTATCTCAGTATGATATCTCTTTATACATCTGTATAGCAATCTATGTTCCCTATGGCAAAACAATGTATTTTACAGCAATAATTTCTTTCTAACCTTTGCTCATCCTCAAATTCACAGTCACCTTGAAGGTAAAAAGTAGACTACTACATCTGAGACACAACTCTCTCATGAAACAAAGAAAAACTTTTGTATTTATATTCAGATCCAAAGTACACCAGATTACTGGTATATCAATAATCTAGCCCTAACCGGTTTGGCTCAGTGGATAGAGCGTCGGCCTGCGGACTCAAGGGTTCCAGGTTCGATTCCGGTCAAGGGCATGTACCTGGGTTGTGGGCACATACCCAGTGGGGAGTGTGCAGGAGGCAGATGATCGATGTTTCTCTCTCATCGATGTTTCTAACTCTATCCCTCTCCCTTCCTCTCTGTAAAAAAATCAATAAAATATATATTTTTTAAAAATAATCTAAAACCACTGGTAAAAAAGTTACTTATGCATCTTGCAACAGATATGACTTTTAAAATGTTGACAGTAAAATGTTTGGGGAGCCAAAATATTGCTTCTGTAGTAAATTCATTTAAAAATGCAATAAACTGCTATTAATCTGTTGGAGTGGAATCTGTGGGTTTTTTTAAATGACTGTACGCTATTTAAAATTATTAGAATTTCAGTATGCCAGTATGAATGTCTTTATTATTTCACTAATTCTTTATATATTTGACTCAGAATTTAAACGCTTCAGTGTCTCACCTGAAGACAATCATACACATTAAAGAATAAATTAAAGAAGACTCAATAAAACTGCAGCCAAAGTAATTGCCCTCTAGGACAGTCTACACTGATATGGCTCCTGTGTGAAGGGATATAAAAACTTTTTTACTTTTTATTTCAAATTATCCTGATGCCATTAATGATATATAGAAGGTAACATGAATAGCAAACTTAAAAAAGATAGGTGAGCCCAAAATCTAATCCAATAAATGTATACCTATATACAAAATATTTTTGCACTGTTTTAATACACATTGAGTTTTCCAGAAATACAATACCATATAAACTGAAAGAAGACTGTCCTTCATTTGGAACCTTACCAAAAGGTGTTCGTCATTTTGGAAAAACATTAGAGAGCAATACTGATCATGACATGTGAATCATCAATATAACATACCTATTTGTTAGTTTATTTTTTTTTAAATATATTTTATTGATTTTTTACAGAGAGGAAGGGAGAGAGATAGAGAGTTAGAAACATCGATGAGAGAGAAACATCGATCAGCTGCCTCCTGCACATCTCCCACTGGGGATGTGCCCGCAACCAAAGTACATGCCCTTGACCGGAATCGAACCCAGGACCCTTGAGTCCACAGGCCGATGCTCTATCCACTGAGCCAAACCGGTTCCGGCCTATTTGTTAGTTTAATTTGCAGCAGCTGCATTAATGACTATACATATGGATATTAGCATCTCATTACTTTATTCTGTCTTATAGCATAGAATTACCTAAGCTTCCACATACTGAAATACATATATTAATATATAAATAAATTAAATTCAAATTTATATATTTATAAAATTAATATTATTTTTTAATCCCCACTTGAAGATATGTTTTTATTGATTTGAGAGAAGAGAGAGAAAAGCATCGATGTGAGAGACAAACATAGATCATTTGCCTCCCATACACACTCCAACCAGGGGTCGAACCTGCAACCGTTTTGGTGTATAGGATGATGCTCTAACCAACTGAGCCACCCGACCAGAGCTAAGTATGAGTATTTTCTCCTTTATTGATTTTTAGAGAAAGAGGAAGGGAGAGGGATAGAGAAACATCAATGAGAGAGAAACATCATTGATCAGCTGCCTCCTGCACGCCCTTTATTGGGGATTGAGCCTGCAACCAGGACATGTGCCCCAACCAGGAATGTAACCAGTTACCTCTGGGCTCCTGGGTCGAGGCTCAACCACTGAGCCAAACCAGCCAGGCAATATAAATATTATTAACATAAGCATTAATAGATTTAATCACTGTGATAAATACACATAATTTATAATTACTTGCTTTTGTGTTAGTCCAGTATATTTTTTTATGTTATGCGTATTGACTTGTATATTTATATACATATACATGCACATTGGTAAGTTTTTGTCTAGTAATTTCTTTTTTAATATATTTTTATTGATTTTAGAGAGAGAGTAAGGGAGAGGGAGAAAGAGATAAATATTGATGAGAGAAACATCAACATCAACCAGCTGCCTCCTGCATGTCCCCCACTGGAGATTAAGCCCTAAACCTAGGCGTGTGCCCTGACCAGGAATTGAACCCCAGACCTCTTGGTGTATGGGTCGATGCTCAAACACTAAGCCACACTGACCGGGCTTTTATCTACTAATTTTATTTCAGTGTAGTAAATGGAGTATTGTAAAATAATTGTTTTAAAAAGGGGGCACCAAGTCTGACAGAATAAAAAAGTACTAATATAACAGTAAAAGAAAATGAGATTAAGGCCAGAAACCTGACATGTCAAAGGAAGAATGAGAAACAATGGGTAAAAGTATACAGAAAGTCCCTGGGGAGAGAGTACTAGGCCAAAGGAGAAAGAAGTCGCAACAAGAAGGGGTTGTCAACATCATCAAATGATTCAGGAGAGGCTACAAACAACTGAAAATAGGCCAACAGATTTGAAAATGGGAAGGGCACTGGTCATCTTTGAGCAGTTTCAGAATAGTAGTTGAAGCAGAAATGATAACTGCAGTGAAAAGTGTGAAGGAGATAAAGTGGAAACAGGGAACCAAGCCTTCTCTTTCAAGAAGTTTAGGGTAAGGGAAAGAGAAATAAGGCAACAGAACAAGGATCATGGCAGGATGGAAGGGAGGTTTTCATTGGTTTGTTTTTTGTTAATTAGGCTATAAAAGACTACTGAAAGTTTAATCCAAGTTTATTTTAGATATCAAGTCCTGACTTCATTATATATGCCTAAATACAAGTTATAAGAAATAATCTCTTCTATAAACTGAAATGTTTATAGATGATAAAATTACATGCTAGCTTGGGTTTGATTTAAAATAATCCAGAGGGAGACGGAATAATTGTTGATTTTTTTAAAAAAGGTAAATAAAGTAAGATTAGCAAAGGGTTGCTAACTGTTGAATCTGGGTGATGGAAACACAGTGGTTCATATGCTCTCCTCTTCTTTTCTGAATATGCTTGAAACTTTCCATAATAAAATTATTTTTAAAAGAAATAATCTCTAAAAGATGCTCAATTATTTTTCACTTTTATACATAATATGCTCTTCTTTTAAATGTCAAACTGATTATACTGAGTTTTATCAGGGTATATTTTGAGGGCTTTTTAAGCAATGATCACCCATGAATTGCTGCATTATCTCAATTTCTCATGTGACCTGCCAACTGATTACAGCAAGCAATTTCACATTCATCTAGATCAGTGGTTCTCAACCTTGGGTTGAGACCCCTTTGGGGGTCGAATGACACTTTCACAGAGGTCGCCTAAGACCATCGGAAAACACATATATAATTACATATTGTTTTTGTGATTAATCACTATGCTTTAATTATGTTCAATTTGTAACAATGAAATTGGGGGTCACCACAACATGAGGAACTGTATTAAAGGGTCGTGGCAATAGGAAGGTTGAGAACCACTGATCTAGATGAAGAAAGGAGGTGAGAAAAAGAGATGAAAGCTGGTGGTTGACTCCTCTTCACCATTTCTTCTCACAAGACTTTCAGGATCAAGAGGTTCCTGGCCAAGAAACAGAAGCAGAATCGGCCCATTCCCCAATGGATTCAGATAGAAACTGATAATAAAATCAAGTACGACTCCAACTGGAGAAGAACACACTAAGTCTAGAAGGAAATGCACATGAGATGGCTCACATATTTATGCTGTGTCTGGATTGATTACAACTTACCACATCACTGAAAAGATCACTACTATCTAAACAGTTGGACATGTTTTATTGGAAAATTATTGGAATACTTTTCTCTGTTAACATTTTTCTACGCTACTAGACTGGTTCAGTAATAAGTATGTGTAACCTTTACAAAAAAAAAAAATAGATGAAAGCTGGTCCTAGAGTTCTGGGTCATAGAGTTAAAAAAAAAATTTCCTCTATATGCACCCATATGTTCATAGCAGCACAATTCACCATAGCTAAGATCTGGAAACAGCCTAAGTGCCCATCAGTAGATGAATGGATTAGAAAACTGTGGTACATCTACATGATGGAATACTATTCTGCTGTAAAAAAAGAAGGAACTCTTACAATTTGCAACGGCATGGATGGAGCTGGAGAGCATTATGCTAAGTGAAATAAGCCAGTCAATGAAGGAAAAATACCACATGATCTCACTCATTCATGGATAATAGAGACCATTATAAACTTTTGAACAATAATAGATATAGAGGCAGAGCTGCCTCACACAGATTGTCAAACTGCAGCGGGAAGGCCGGGAGGGTTGGGGGGCAGGAGGGAGGGGGGTAAGAGATCAACCGAAGGACTTGTATGCATGCATATGAGCATAACCAATGGACATAAGACACTGCGGGGTAGGGGAAGCCGGGGTATTGTCAAGGGCGGGGGAAAAAAAGGACACATATGTAATACCCTTTGTAATGCTTTAAGCAATAAAAAATAAAATTAAAAAAATATATAAATTAAAAAAAAATCTATCCTCTAAGGAATTCTATTTTACAGTATCCATATTATTGCATAAAAGGAAATGCTTATTTTCTTGACATAGTTTTATATAAAATGTGTCTGAAATGACCTTTAAAAGTTTTAACTGCACAATACTGATAGAAAAAGAATGAACTCTGAATTAATCAAGCCATATGAATTATCTTTTCAGTTCTTCCAGTAATTTAGCTGAATGAACTTTACCAAGTCTCTTAACCTCTCTAAACCTGTTTCCTCAACTTCTTAATAAAGAATTGTAATAAAATTAACTCTGGGATAATGTCTAACTAGAACTTTCTAGGCTTCTACTTGTGTGGTCTACAGGAAACCTGAACACATTCCCAACTCAAGTCAACAATTTTCCAGACCAGCAGTTCTCCAAGTGTGGCCAATGAAACCCCTGGAGATCCCTAAGACCTTTTCAGAATGTCAACAAGGTCAAAATTATTTTGAACACATTGTCTTTTTGCACTGTGGTTACATTTGCTCTGATATTGCAGATCCAATGGTGGGTAAAACTTCTACCAGTTTACCTAGAATCAAGGCAGTGGCACCAACCATATATACCAGTGGTCACAGTAAAAAGAATGCTGTCTCACTTAATACCTTTGTTGAAGCAGTAAAATATATTGATTTTATTAGCTCTTCACCCTCAGATACACATGTTTTTAATACATGACAAAATAGAAATTGTGCATAAAGTACAAAGTATGATAGTTGACTCAAGGAAAATATGTGTGGATGCTCGAGTTCTAGCCTTCAGGAACTGGATACCTTTTCTTAGTTTTCATGAAACACCATTTTCACTGAAGAGAATGACTGACTATAGTTATTGAAACTCTGGCTTCTGGCAAACAGGTTTTGTTTGTTCATTTGTTTTTGAGTGAAGCCTGTTACTTCAAGGAAAACAACTGACAAGTATTTGCTGAATCTGGGCCCCTCCCTTCCACTCTCTCTTAAAAAAATATCAATGGAGGGGGGTGAGGGTATGAGTGTAGGGGGGGGGGGGGGTAGGGAGTAACGTGGGGATAAGGACACATATGTAATAGCTTAATCAATAAGAAAAATTTAAAAAAATATGTCAATGGAAAAATATCCTCAGGTGAGGATTAACAACAACAAAAAAGTAGAATCTGGGAAAACTTGTATCTGACCTGAGCATAATAGCTTATGCTGTTTAAGTTTAAATACTTAAAAAGATTTTTCTGATGAGATAAATATATGATTTTTTTAAATGTTTTTATGGATTTTTTTTTTTTTTTTTTTTTTTTTTTTTGGAGAGAGAGAAACATCCATCGGCTGCCTCCTGCAAACCCCTCATTGGGGATCAAGTGTGCAACCTGGGCATGTGCCCTGACCAGGAATCGAACCGATGCCCTCTCGGTGCATGGGATGATGCTCAACCAACTGAGCCACACCAGCCAGGGCAAAATATGATTTGGATATTAAATAAATTTAGAAAACCTGCATAATTCAGTGAAATAGAATGTTCCAAATGACCAATACATCATGTTATAAAATAATGCATGGGTAAAAGATCCAAAGTGCTAAACAGATCAGCGAATTGTAATATAACACAGTACAAAAAGTTCACTGATATGGTTAAAGATTCTACTTTGGAACATTAAGAAATGACCACTTGCTGAGTTTTGGTGAAGGATCAAAGAAGAATACACAGAGTTATCTGAAAAGGTCAAATTAATACTTCCTTTCTCAATGATGTGTCTGTGTGAGGTCAGATTTTCTTCATATACAATTCAACCAAAACATAATGCAACAAATTAAATGCATAAGCAGATAGGACAATCCAACTATCCTCTATTGAGTTAGACAGTAAAGAGCTTTATAAAAATGTAAAATAGTGCCACTCTCTTCATTAACTTTTATTTTTGAAAATAGTTATTTTTCAAAATATATGTGATTTCTGTTAACATGCATTTATTAATTATTGTTGCTTTAAAATAAATTAAATAATTTTTAAATTTTAATACAGTAAATATCTATAATAATAAAAGCATAATATGCTAACTAGGCCAGATGACCTACCAGACGAAGCCGCCATGGCAGGGGCCAAGGCAGAGGCAGCCACTGTGGCTGCAGGGGCCAAGCCCCTTGCATGAATTTCGTGCATCGGGCTTCTAGTTGATAAATAAAACCAAATAGATAAACAAAATTTTTAGAGACCTCAATAATTAAGAGTGCAAAGGAGTACTAAGACCTGAGATCCACTGATCTTCATAAAACCTTACCAAATCTTTTGCTAGACAGTTCTCACTCTAGTCATTCACAATCTAGTGAGAGTAGAGAAATGAAAGAAGATAGAGCCCAGCCGGCTTGGCTCAGTGGTTGAGCATCGACCTATGAACCAGGAGATCACAGTTCCATTCGCAGTCAGGGCACATGCCCAGGTTGCAGGCTCGATCCTCAGTGTGGGGTGTACAGGAGGCAGCCAATCAATTATTCTCTCTCATCATTGATGTTTCTATCTCTCCCTCTCCCTTTTCTCTGAAATAAAATAATATTTTTTTTTAAAAAAAGAAAGATACATGTCACATAACCTGTGATAAATATTATAATATAGGTGTAACTTCAAACAGTAAATTTGGAAAAGTGACTTAGAAAGATTTATTCAACCAGGTCCTGAAAAATGGGTAAGACTGACCAAAAGGCAAAAGTCTGTTTGAATAAAACTAGGGAGATGAGAGAACGGGGACATGTTTGAGGAATAGGTCAACAGGGCTAGAGTATAATGGCAGAAGAGTGACAAGGCTGAGGTGGAAAAGTGGGCCAAGAGATTAGACTACAAAGGGTTTCAAATCCCACAATGAAAGTTTGGACTCTTAAATGTATTAATGAAGGGCTAATATGGATTCTTATTTAGCTAGAGAATATTACAGTCACATTTCTGCTTTGAAATATAACCCTAATGGCAATGCACAGAATAGACTGACCATACATTGAAGGGCCAAATATAGGGAGGTGTATATGGAAAGAAAACTAATAAGGCCTGCTTCGGTCAGAGGGCATAGGGAGTGAAGGACGACCTTCCAGAAGCAAAAGAGGGGCTGACACCTGACAAACATGCCAAGTGAAGAGGGGAAAAAATGAGTGAAAGTTCTGAGCATGAACAATAGAGTAATGAGAGCATCATAAGGGAAAAGGAAGAAAATGCAAGTTTCTAAAAAGAGGTGGGTGTGATGGGAATATGTGAAATTTTAAGATGTCTGTAGAGCAGCAATTTTCAACCTTTTTCATCTCATAGCACACATAAACTAATTACTAAAATTCTGCAGCACAACAAAAAATATATTTTTTACCGATCTGACAACAGAAAATAGTTATAATTTTGATTCCTTCACATTGAACAATTATTGTTTTAATGGCTATTGTCATTTTTTTATTTGACAATCTCAGGAGGAAAGAGGTCAGTGGCCCTGACTAAATAGTCAGTATTGCATGTTTTAAAAATTCTTGCAGCACACCAGTTAAAAATCGCTACTGTAGAATATCAGTTTAGAAATGCTGGTTAAGATGATATGGAAAGAAATTTTGTATTAATCTGCATATGAATAAGAGTTGGAACCACAGGACTGAGATAATTATCAAAAATAAGAACAGAGTGAGTAGAGCAAAGTGCAAAATACAGGATTTTATGAGACATGAACAGCAAAGAGAGAAAATTAAACAATAAAAATAAAAAAGGAAAAGTCAGAAACCTGAGAGAGTGCATGACCACAGAATCTAAGAAGAGAGAGCTTAAGGAGAATTAGTTGGTCAGTAGCTTAAAGGTTGGAAAATAATAATGACCTAAATGAAGCCACTAAATCTATTAATTAGGAGGTTACAGAGTAGTAAGTCTCCGTTGAATGTTTAGGGACAGAACATAGATTACAATGAATCTGGGTTTATGGCCTCATTAGCATAGTATTAGGTACAAGAAACAACTATTTTAGCCAGGGACACATGAAGATGTTTTCCAAACAATAGTTTGTCTGCTTTCAACTGTAACAATTTTTAATAAAATGATCTCTCTAAAATTTGTGATATTTTCAGAGAATTTAGATCAGAATAGCATCAAACACTGACTTAAGCATTTATACAGAACACTAGCATTTACCTAATAAATTTTATGACCCAAACAATTTACTGTTGTGCTATTTATTAAACCTCAACCTACCACTGAAAAAATTATTCTTAGCCCTGGCCAGTTTCGCTCAGTGGTTAGAGCGTCAGCCCTCAGACCAAAGGGTCTCCAATTCAATTCCCGGTCAAGGGCACATATTTTGGTGGCAGGTTCCATCCCCAGCCCTGGTCTGGGCATGTGCAGGAGGCAACCAGTTGATGTGTCTCTCTCACATCGATGTTTTTCTCTCTCTCTTTCTCTCTCCTCCCCTTCCTCTCTCCCTTCCACACTCTCTCTAAAGATCAATGGAAAAAATATCCTCAGGTGAGGTTTAAATATAGCCTATATAATAAAGAGATAATATGCAAATTGACTGTCACACCCTCTCACAAGATGGCCACCCCCATGTGGGCACAAGATGGCCAGCAGGGGAGGGCAGTTAGGGGCGACCAGGCCTGCAGGGGAGGGTAGTTAGGGGCGACCAGACCGGCAGGGGAGGGCAGTTAGGGGTGACCAGGCCAGCAGGGGAGGGCAGTTGGGGGCAACCGGGCTGGCAGGGGGGCAGTTAGGCGTCGATCAGGATGGCAGGGGTGTGGTTAGGGGGTGATCAGGCTGGCAAGCAGGCAAGTGATTGGGAGCCAGCAGTCCTGGATTGTGAGAGGGATGTCTGACTGCCGGTTTAGGGATCCCATGGGTCGGGCCTAAACCAGCAGTCGGACATCCCCCGAGGGGTCCAGATTGGAGAGGGTAAAGGCTGAGCTGAGGGACACCCCCTGCCCCAGTGCACGAATTTCATGCACTGTGCCTCTAGTGTGTGTGTGTGTGTGTGTGTGTGTATATATATATATATATATATGTTACTCTTAGTGTAGATAAGCCTACTAAAGTACATTTTAGTGCAAATCCAACAAGTAGCATTTATTTAAGAAAAAACTGATTATCCATTCCCTTTTATTTCATAATATCAGGCAAAATATGAGCTCAAACTTAATTTAGGCACATTTATATAAAATGTATATACAGCCAGACCTATGTTTCTATAAAGGTAATATGTGCAAGATCCATATTTATTATTGTAATTTAGAAAATAATCATTTGTTTTACCAAAGGATTCTTCCCTTTGCAAAAGCACTCACTATTGGAGTCCTTTAAATAAATATGAAGTGTTCCAGGATAAGACAAAATTATAATTTAATTCTTCATTTAATTTACACAAAACTTGACAAGAATACATTTAAAGCAAATTTATGAACTATGAATTTAAAATGGGTAGTTGTTATGGAATGTAAAAGCCATAAGTAATAGTTTACACTCTGCATGCCAGAAATCTCCCTTCTCGCACCAACTAGCAGAGGTAGCTGGAGCACCGTGGAGAACAGAAATCCAAGGGTGAGGATAAAAGAGGGTATCACTGAGGAGTTCTCTACCTTAAACTTGAAAGCAGGCAACAGCTGCATGAGTGTCATGATGTTACCATCCTTGATTAGGCACAGAAAAACAGTACTAATGAATCCTGTAGGGCAATGATTCTCAACCTTGGCTGCACATTAGAATCACCTGGGAATCTTTTTAAAATCCTGATTTCTGGGCCTCACCCTCCAGAAATTCTGTTTCTTTGTTATGGGGTGAGGCCACAACATTAGTAACAAAGAAACAGAATTTCCGGAGGATGAGGCCCAGAAATCAGGATTTTAAAAAGATTCCCAGGTGATTCTAATATGCAGCCAAGGTTGAGAACCACTGCTTTAAAAGAACACCAAAAAAGAAAAAAGAAAAAAAAAAAAGAGGTAACTTCAAATCCTAAATGGGACGAAGGCTCTGAATCCAGATCACCTGGGGACTTCTCAGCTCTCCCCCTCACTACTGTATCTCTTTAGCAAGTTAGTTAGACCTCAGTACTCAGCTGTAAAATGAGATAAGAACTACCTCATAGGGTCAACATTACAATTAAATGAGAAAATGACTATGAAACACTCAATGTGGTGGCACACTGCTGGTCCTCAAGAATTATTAGGATTTACTGATCTAGGGTCATTCTGGATCACTCATTTAACCCATCCTTATAACATACTGCCAACTCCCAACCGGCAATATAAACCTTTCACTGTTAAATCCTGATGACCTACTCAGCTGTCGGTATGTACTGAAAATACGAACCTTTGTCAATGTTGTACGCCAAACAGCCAGACCCTAGAGCAGCGGTTCTCAACCTGTGGGTGGCGACCCCTTTGGCGGTCAAACGACCCTTTCACAGGGGTCGCCTAAGACCATCCTGCATATCAGATATTTACATTACGATTCCTAACAGTAGCAACATTACAGTTATGAAGTAGCAACGAAAATAATTTTATGGTTGGGTCACAACATGAGGAACTGTCTTTAAAGGGCCAGAAGGTTGAGAACCGCTGCCCTAGAGAACACGACCAGAGTCTGTGAGATTCTGGACCAGTTCCAGAAGCACACCTCTAATAAATAATAGCCCATTTCCTGACACACTAACATTATGTAGCCATCAGGCTATCCCCATGTTTGTTAGTAACCCACTGAGTCACCAAATTAAACAAGTGGTTTCTATAGTCTTAACTTATGCTGCACCCCCTTTTCAAAACAGCAAACTTATCAGTAAAATATATCTCTATGTAACACAAAATTCTAACTGAAATATTCTTTTCTGGTTTCTAAAAATCTGCTGTGAAATCTGTTCAGATATTCAAACTCATTCAATTCCCTTCCTCTTCTCCCCTCCCCACCATATCTGATAGAAAATCCTTCAAACTAATATAAACTTCCTCAATTAGCCACTGAGTACATGATGACTAGTTTTACGCTTTGTCTCCATTAACTCAATGGCCAACACAGCCACAGTTTTGTTTAAAAACTCAAACACAAGCATAATAGCTCCATCAGTCATCTTGCTCTTCTCATCTTCAAGTCAACGGTGACAGACAGGAAAAGCAGAGAAACTAATACATTTCTCCTCAAAACACATACATATGCATACACTTTGTTCTTCCCCAAAGCACCACAAGGATAACAGACAGCAAATCATGCCCACAAACCAAAACACAGCTATTTCATCTAATTTTAGAAAAAGAATAACAAGGAACCAGAGAAAAGCTCTCTCAGGAATAACTCAATCCTCAAATCAGGGAATTCAAAGAGCATAATATGGAAAAACCAACAGCCTTAATTCTCTCCTGCGGGATACTAATTCTATCAGTGTCAAATCAAAATGAACAATATGTTTTTTTGAAGATACCACAAAAGTTTGAAATCTCTCCTTTAAAAAAAAAGCCCACTTACAGAGAAAATATCTAACTGTATGATTTCTGAGCACAGGTGCTATTTGGTTGCTGTGTATTAGTTTGATATGATTTCAAATTCACTTGCTTATGACTTTAATAAAGTTGTTTTAATCCATGTGTTTATGACAAGACAAATAAAAGCTGTTTTCAGAAGTTGTTTGGATAGAAGAATGTGTCAGGATGCCATCATCTCATCTGTTGTCGCTGATTATCACTCAATAGCCCAGCTGCTGAGGGTCCCCACTGGGGGCTTAAGCATAAGAACATGGAGAGAAGCAACTATGGCAAGGGGACATTTAGAGAATTTATGAGGACTATTGGAGAGTTTGGGTCTGGGCAAAGTGACACTTTGCTGATGTAAAGAGCTCTCTGAAGATCACTGGGGCATTAGCTCCTGTCTCCATGAGGCAATTCCTCCTAGACAGTGGTGAAAGCAGAGAAGCAGCCCCCGCAAAGATCATCCCCCTCATCAACATGGGAGCATGGTTCCCTAGCAACGTGCTCTAGCAACAAGAGCAGCTGGTGTCAGCTCTCCATTGGCCAACTACCTCTCCTGAGTGCCTACTCATGTAAAAAGGGACACCTACTAGTAATCTGAATTTTGACTTTATTCCTTTCATCTCCCCTTGCATGAAACAATAATGTAATTAAGCTATCACTGCCTCGGAGTACGTTATTTCTTTCAGGCTTACTATGAGACATTATCCTAATAAGTCATGAAGATGTAATGTACAGTATAGGGAATATAATCAATAATATCGCTATAACTGTACGGTGACAGTTCGTTACTAGACTTGTGGTGATCAATTTGTAAGGTACAGAAATGTTGAGTCCTTATGTTGTACACCTGAAACTAATATATTGTATATCAACTATACTTCGATTTTTTTAAAAAGCGGCATTATCCTGTGTGCTACTGGCTTATGAAATTCACTGGGTTAAATAAATTGCTGGCAAAGACAAAATCAGTCTCTGAGCATAATTTTACTACCCAAAATACTGGTTTACTCCAAAACTGTTCTTCTCCCACCATACTCTTTTAAAAACAAGATGAAAAACGTATTTGTTTTTTTTAAAAAATGACCCAATTATATTTACATCTAGAACAGCGGTTCTCAACCTGTGGGTCGCGACCCCTTTGGTGGTCGAACGACCCTTTCACAGGGGTCGCCTAAGACCATCCTGCATATCAGATATTTACATAATGATTCATAACTGTAGCAACATTACAGTTATGAAGTAGCAACGAAAATAATTTTATGGTTGGGTCACAACATGAGGAACTGTATTTAAAGGGCCAGAAGGTTGAGAACCACTGGTTTAGAAGTACCCTTTATTTGTAATTTAAAGTCTCACAGTCAGGTGTTGTTATGTGATAATTTGCTCAGCCCCAGACAATATGGTTCTTCCCTTTCTGGAAGCTGTGACCAAGACGGCTGCTGCTGAGTCTGAGTAAAATTCTGTACTTCTTTTTCCCTGGAACTCCCAAGCGAAAAAAAGACAAGCCATAATCTAATCGCTTTGGGGGAGGTACTGCTCAGATACTAAGAACCTTCATATCTTCTCTTTAAGGAGAGAAACCCTTTTCTTTAGTAATCCTAAACAACCTGTCCAAAATAAAGAGCATGGATTAATAAGACTCTTAACCAAAACTCAGATTAACTAGGTAAAATTCTTAGCAAAAGACAGCTGAATAGCAACAAACTGCAACAGATTTATACTAAAATGTAATGCCTTTAACAGGACTCGGGGAGGAAGAACATTTCATAAAAGTCTTATTTACCACATCAAGCCTACGTTCTGGTTTTTCTGCTATCAAGAGTCCAAGTGAATAGACGTATAAATTCCAGAAGGCAAAGGACTATTCTAGCCAGAATTTTTGAAACTTAGTCATTAAAGTATTTTTTTAATGAAAAACAGTTATTCTATCAACCCAAGACTACCCAATGAAGAAAATGTCAGAAAACCTCATTAAGGCCTAACAATATATTAAGAAATATGCATTGTGTTAACAAACCTAAATTATGGTTCTCACTCGGTTGGTTATATAAATCACCAAAAGTTCCTAAAATAATTGTTCCATTAAATGAGAAAGTGCACTATTTTCTAAAAGCATATATATAAGTCAAGTAGTCTCAAGCGTTTTGCAGATGTATCACAATGCTAAAAACTGTTTTAAATGCACTGAGGAAATACTACAAATTCCCGAAGGTTCTAATCAACGTCCTAGTTATTTTCCACTTGCTCCACAGCACCCCAAAATCCCTGCTCTGCTCTGCTCCTGGCCTGGGAGGATGAACCTGCACAGATCAGGACCTAGGCTCCCCAACTGGGTGCTAGAAATGGAAGTCACTGGCCCAGACCTACAAACAGAGGGAGGAGGGGGCAGGGAGCAGCCCCTCCCTCCCTGCCTGCCTCAAAGCCAGCTCCCCTGGGCCCTCCTCCACAATGTCCGCTCTCTGCTCTGCTCATCTCTGGGGAATTAAGGGCTTCTTGCTGTTGCTATTCCCTGGGTGCTTCACCACCCCTTGTTTGTTCCCTAACCTCTACAATCTCTTCATTTGCACCATCAAGGATGAAATTTCTTTTCTTGCTGGTACCTTGCCTGATGCAGCCAACAATACCAAGTCTGGTTAGTAAAAAGTCTATTATTTAAAGAAATCCAATTAAAAAGTTTAAAAAGGACTTAAGATCTATATGGACATTATTTATATACTACTGCTATCTGTATAATTATATAAAAATTAAATATAACTAGCTTACTTCCACATGAAGCTGGTTAATAAGCTGAAATATTCATCACAATTAAATTTAGGCGTGTAATTTCACACTGCATTGTTCTCTCAAGATAAATGCAATAAGGCTGAAATAAGCTTTAAAAAAAAATCAATGAAGAGATTCTGGTAACTGATATTTCCCTTTCATCTACCGGGTTAATCCAAGTAATTTTGTTGTTGTTATTGTTGAAGCCCTCTCTAAGTACAGGATGAAAAAAAAACGTTTAAACCAACAGTTCTCAAATTTTGATAGGCAAATAAATCAACTTAGGAGCTTGTTAAAATGCTAACGCCAGGCCCCACCCACACCTCTCTGATACGTGTTTTCAGTAGTCCCCCAGGTATTTCTGATGCACACCTAAATTTCAGAACTATTTAAAACTGGCCAACTTCAAGATTCCACCCAAACTTCCAATATATTGCTTTTTTTCTTTTGAATTCACATTCCACATTAAACATTGTCCAAAAGAAAAAAAGATAATAACCAAACCACAGTAACAATAATAATGCCAGTATGATACGTGCTTTACATGTAATATCAGCTAGTTCAGTGCTCACAAGAACTACACCAGTTAGGTAGCATTGTTGCCTCCATTTTACAAATGAGAAAACGAAAGCCCAGAGAAACGAAGTAACCTGACCAATGGTAATGAGTGGCAAAACCAGGATCACCTCAGGTCTGCCTGTCCTCTTACCCAGGAGCTGGACAACCAAGCATTTGTGCATTTAAGGAGGATTAAGCCTGAGGGCCAAGCAAAACAATAACCCTCCCTGTCCCTCCCCAACTCCAACCACTCACCCAACAAGCTCTCTTGACTCTCCCCACCCATCCCTCCCTCACCAAGGTGTGCCACCTACATGGTGTGCCACCACACGGCACAAGTCTGTATGTATACCAGCACTCTTTCCACAGGAGTACCTACCACATGCCAAGTACTACAAAGGATCCAAAATCCAGCTCCAAGTATGAGCTTTGGGCTTGAGCAAATTTAACATCTCTGCGCTACGGTCTCCTAATCTGTAAAATGAGGGTCCTAAAGCTAAGTGCACTGAAATGACACAGTGAGCTAATGAGTTAAAGTACTTGTTTGACATAGGACCTGAGCAAGAGCTCAATAAACAATAACTGCTATTAAAATTCTACTTTGCCAACCACCTCTCTTACAAAATTCAACATATCAGTCAGTACAAGGTCTGATTTATTTTCTCACAGCTCTGTGTCCTGGGACTGTGATAAAAGATAGAACATATCTTATTTTCAGGAGTACACTGGTAACAGTGTGTAACTCAGTGGACTGAATGACAGGAGTAGAGTATTTTAGAGCAAATGAGTCTTTTAGTAGCCCTGAAATTGTACCACTTTGACAAGTGTCTATTTCCCAACTTTAGAGTCAGCCCTGTGGATTACATACTAGTATAGAGTCTATAATTACCTTAATTCAAAACAATAATAAAATGTCACATGGTACAGGGACTTGGTCTTAATTTATCACTGCATCATCAGCACTTTGAACAATGCCTGGCCCATGGTAAATACTCAAATATTTGTTAAATGAATGAAGGTATCAAGGTACCAATGAAGACACACCTTAGCTCATTATTACAAAAAACAAGTATAATCATCAGATCAAGAACAATGTGCCAATAACTTGTAAGTTATTTTCAAAATTCCCTCAGAACATTTTTCTTCTTTCTTTTTAACTAATTGTTGAATTTTCTTTAAAAACTCTTCAACTAGAAAAGTTAATGTTAAAGTGGTTCCATGATACATCACCCTCATCATTCTACCTTACTTTAAAAACAAACTATTTAACAATGAGTATTTAACAATGAGCATTTCAGTGACCATCTGAATTAAAGCCATAAAATGAAATAAGCACTGCTAAGAGATTAACCATAACTAACATCGAAGAGATGGAGAACTGGGGGAAGAGAGATCACTACGGAATACACAGAGAGAAGTTCCATTCTCAGCTATGCTTCTAAGCAGCCACATATGTGACCTTGAACAGGTACTTAATTTCTGTCTCCATTTACTCATCTTCAGTATAGGAATAAGTTTACCACATCTACTTCATCAAGTTGTTTTAAGGACCAAATACACATAAACTAATTTCCAAAACAATAAAACACCAAACAAAGGTATGTTAACCTTTAATATAAACATCTTCAGATTTTAAATGTTTCTATTCATCTTTTTTTTTATGTCTCTGCGTATTTAAATTTAGTTAGTTCTTGATTATCTACACCTGCAGAGATACACACACACACACACACACACACACAGGTGTATTACAGATCATCCATTAATAATTTATATTAAGCCCTTGGATGATGGTTTTGTATTTACAGTTGAGTATCCTTGCGATATTGAGATATGGTGGAGTATCCTCAAGATGTAAAATTCTTAATAGTTCAAACCAAATAATGAAACACCTGTAAAAGTAGTCACGCAACTCAGCCTTCTTATCATTTTTCTTCCTATCATTTATCTAATTACATTCTACCGCTGAAATGACGCCTACTTTGTTATAAAAGATGAACTTTGTGTGCTCATTATGTTATTATAGTTCAAGGGACATTTCTGAAATAAACATGAGCCATATCTAAATTAAAAGGCAAATTTAAAGAAAAAAAAAACCTGTCTAAATAGTACAGTTGACAATTTAATCATACTCTGAAAGCAAGTCTTTCCCCCCTCAACCCCCCCCACCAGGATTAGAGAGTTATACAACATTTAAAGGACAGCTACTGCATGTACAGGTAACAATCTGTCTAATTTGAGGAAAATTTTTAAGTTCTCTCCTAAGCAGTAACATTATACTATTCATTTTAGCTACAATAAAAACCAGTGTTACATTACAACCTAATTCTAGTTCCTATAAACCCATCAAAATAAAAAGTGCACAAAAGGTATAATATTCTGGAATTTACACCAGAAATGATAAAGCAACATCATATTACTGTTCAAAGCTGTCATCTTAAGAATTAAGAAACAGATGCATGAATTCAAAATTAGTTCCAGAACCACATTCCTGGCCTATCTCATCGTCACTCCTGTGTGCCTTCTTCAACCCTCAAGCCACACTCTTTAACACAGTGTCAGTTCTGCAGGTTTATTTGAACAGTCTACCAAATGAACTGAGATCAAGGCAACCAGGTCTGTCTAAAAGGACAGGGGTTTCGAGACTTGGGTGTGAATCCAGCCTTTGTCCTTCTGGAGCTACATGACCTTGAGCAAATATTTAGTATTTAGAGACAAGCCTAAACTTCTCATGTGTAAAAGGACAAGACCACCAACCTTGAATTCTTTTGTACATCAAGTCCCTCAGTTAGTGCTCTGCTTATGGCAGATGCCTAATAAATGGGTGACAACAGTCTTAAAGGGCCAGTTCACAAATTATGAGGTATCTCATTAAGGGGGATCACAATGAACTTGTCTGAAATGTACTAAAGTTGCAATGCTTTTTTCAATCTTTTACTTAAAATGTTTTAACATAGAGAAGTGAAAATTTCACAAAGGCTGGAAATCTTTTAAAAACTGACCTTTTACATATCAACGATGAAGATTCGATTATCATTATATAGGGACAACTGGTAAATTTTTTCAACAATGTTTCAGGTGCTCCCACGGTCAAAAGTTCTAAAACTTTCTGAAGAAAGTTGTATTTTAGAACCCGGAGACAGCCCAGTTGTCTAAACAATGGGCTACATGATCCACCACAGTCTCCAGGCAAAGTCACAACAGGATGAGAAAAGAGCCTTCAGCCTCTCTCAGATTTCCTGGCCACTGTTATTTTAAAACTTGATCACATAAACATAAACAGATGAAAAAATCCATTTCAGATAAGCCCCATGGGTTATGATTTATGATCTTGTTTTAAATACCTCATAAATTTACATTAAATATTGCAATATCTTATTACATTTTTCTCACTTGTATTTGTACACACTCATGAAAAATATATTTGTTATATATATTATATAGAGTTTTTAATCATGATTATCTTTTCTTAAAGTCATTCATCACTTTTGTAACTCCCTTTTAAAATTAGTTTTTGCACACAAAAATGTAACTTAAAAAGCTGGAAGAACAATAAATGGCGTGTCACATAGAACATACAAACGCAACAGGCAAATCTGCGTAAGACTAAAATGACTTCTGTTTACCACTGTGCACATAATTCCCGCGCAACTGAAAATGCTCCCAAATGAGCTGGATATTTAAAAGTCAATGAGTTATTTTGAAGAGTTGCATTGTTTCATGCTCTGGCTATAGCTCAATTTGTGGTGTTTCTAAAGTGAATGATAAAAGACACCAAGGTCATTTTTTTTCACTAAACAATTTCCAATTTGAAAACCACAACCCAAGACCTCTATGAAGTTTAGTTAATTTGTACAGAAATGCCATTTTGCTGCCAACCTTTGTACCATGACCATTACCAGCCCAAGTTCAAGATTCACATTTTATGGTGTGAATGGTGTCAGCTAAATCTTAAGAACGTGAATTTCTTAAACTCTCAAACCCTGACTGTTTAAATATTCTGCATCTACACCCCCAGAGCATAGCAGCATGTTATATGAGACTTGAGCACGTACACCAGTCTGTTAAGCTCCTCGCTCATACCTGTAGGCTCTCCCTGAAGCACTTCACCCCACACTTCACGCCAGGTACAATGTAACGTGCTTCTGAAACTGAATGCACATATTCCTGAGACAGGTGCTCCAGAAATAAAAGTTACTTCCTATTCCAAAAATCCCAGATTTGAGCATTTCCATTGTTTTACGGAGTTTTGTCAATTAACAAATGTTAAAAAGCTATTGTTAGGCAACCTACAAATTAACATACTCAAAGGACTGGTCCACCTAAAGACTGAACATACAGACGGAGACCGTCCCAGCCTGATCTGCTACATGATTAAACTATTAGTCAGCTGATCCTCACACCCCAGGACAAACGACATTATTCCTGCCCCGCATTTTAAACTTGTTTACGAAAGAGAAAACTATCACGGAGAGTCAGAGTCGGACACCTGAGTGCTCCGCTCCTACCTGGAGCCAGAGACGACGCACCAAGGTATCCGGGTGATGATCACCCCGTGAAAGGAGACTCTCCCGGCGGCTGGAAGTGAGAGCCGGCCGTGCGCCCCGCGAGCCGCCGCCGCCCGGGCCCACCCATCACCTGCTTCACCTATGGGAGTCCCCGGAGGGGAACCGCGCCGTGGGCCACCTGGGCGGCCTCAGCGAGGCCTCCAAGCAGGACGGGGGGCGCGAGGGGCCGGGCTCCGGGACACTCACCTGTGCGGACACGGAGGCAGGTGCGCGCTGGCGGGGCTGCCTGTCGCCGCGGAGGCTGGAGGGCGGGCCGGGAGGTGAGGAGGGGAGCGGAGAGGCCGGTGACGCGGACCAGCCCAGGACGGGGCGGAGGCGGCGACCGGGCGGCTCCTCGCTTCCTGCTCGGACAGATCCCGGTCCTTCTCCGCCCGCCAGCCGGCGCCCCACCGAGTCCCCGGCCCCGCCGCGCGCACGTCACGGCTACGGAGCGCCCGAGGGGGCGGGGGCGCCGCGGGCCGGGGCGGGACGGCCGCGCGCGCGGGGGCGCAGGGCCGCGTTCCGGGAGGGGGCGCTCGGCGCCCGGGGCCGCCCCGCCGCCCCGCCCCTCCGCTCGCCCAGCTCCGCGGCCACCGCCTCGGGCTCGGTGTGGGCGCGGCGGCGCGGGGAGGGGCCGCCGCGGGCCTAGCTGAATCCTGGTCCCGCCCCCGCGAAAGGGCCTGCTCAGCTGTTAGGTTTGCAGCCCTGCAGGGCGAGTCCTCTGCGCCGGAGACGGAGACTGTGCAGAAGGTGTTCGGGGGAGAGCGCTGGCCATCGAGGGGCGAGCACCCCGAGTGGTGCGGGCCGCAGCGAGGAGGTGCTGTCGCCGAGGACAGAGCCGCGGCTCCCTCGGCTGCACTGCAAGGGGCTGGGGCTGGGCTGCGCTGGGGAGGGAGCACCTTCCTGCGCGACAGACTTTGGATTCTGCTGTTGGGAGCAGGGGGTCCGGGATGAACATGTTGTATTTCCTCGGCCTCCGCCGCCCCCCATTGACTTATTAAAGCTCCGATCTTCTCTGTCGTTTAAATGTTATTGTTTCTGTAAATGACATGCCAATGAGTCATAGTTGAAAATTAAATATGAAGTAGCTGTGCAAATTGGATGGTATGAAAACCTACATTGCCTTTACGACGAAAAGACGCGTCTTTTAAGACAATAAAATGGTCGTTTACTATAATGCTAAATGTCTCCGCTGCGGGGGCGGGGGGCGGGGGGCGGGGGGAGCTAAAGATACCTACATATAAGAATTATACTTTTTTTCCTGCAACATGTCCGAGTAGCAACTAGAAAACTTAAGGAAATCGACAAGATTCTGAGAAGAGGCAAGTTTCAGATAATTCAGATGTTGCAGTTCTTTTGGTGGAAAAGGTAGGATGAGATATTTTAGGATACAACTAAAACATTGACCAAATAGGGAAGTAAGAAAGAGGAAGAGAAACCAAGAAAGGAAATAATTTACAGCAATCTCAGAAGTTTAGTTCCAGATTGCCAGGAGGTAAATCTTAAGTATATAAAACTAGATTTTAAAACGAAGCGGGGTGGCGGAGAGAGAACAGGAGGAGAGGAGAACTTCAGTTCACTGCTTTGACTTCATTTTGGATGTGAGATTAAAAGGCTTTGACAGACCAATAGAAGCCTGTACAGTTTATTGTGATGCCGTGTGATTTTTTTTCTCTTTCCTTTGTCCACCACTTCCAATCCATTACTGAGCCCTTTTGCTTCTAGTTCCGTATCTCTCTTATGTTTCCAATCCCTCTTTATTGTCTAGTTTCAAGCCACCGTTTTAGGTCTTGCATACTGTTTTAGCAACCTAACCAAATCTAAGTTTTCCGGGCTGCAGTCTTACCCACTTATAATCCAGTCTCTACAACGCCACCAGGTTTATGTTTCATAAAATAAAAGTCTGATTATGTACTCCTCTTTTTAAACTCCTATAGTGGCACTCCATTACCCTTAGTACAAAGTCCAAACTCCTTAAGATGTCTTACATGATCCTCGAACTGTTTTTGTTTGGCTAGCAGAGTAGGGATCTCTTGTTAAAATACAACTAAAAACAAGTGGAGAAAAGGGAACACTAGTTCACTGCTGGTGGGAATGCAGATTGGTGCAGCTCTATGGAAAACAGTATGGAGTTTCCTCAAAAAATTAAAAATGGAACTGCTGCCCTAACCGGTTTGGCTCAGTGGATAGAGCATCGGCCTGCGGACTCAAGGGTCCCAGGTTCGATTCCAGTCAAGGACATGTACCTTGGTTGCAGGCACATCCCCAGTGGGGAGTGTGCAGGAGGCCGCAGATCAATGTTTCTCTCTCATTGATGTTTCTTTTTTTTTTTTTTTAAATATATTTTTTATTGATTTTTTACAGAGAGGAATGGAGAGAGATAGAGAGTTAGAAACATCGATCAGCGGCTTCCTGCACATCTCCTACTGGGGATATGCCTGCAACCAAGGTACATGCCCCTGACCGGAATCGAACCTGGGACCTTTCGGTCCGCAGACCGACGCTCTATCCACTGAGCCAAACCGGTTTCGGCTCATTGATGTTTCTAACTCTCTACTCCTTTCCTTTCCTCTCTGTAAAAAATCAATAAAATATATATTTTTAAAAATAAATAAATAAATAAATAAATAAAAATGGAACTGCTGTTTGACCCAGCGATACCACTTCTGGGAATATATCCTAACTCCTGAAATACCAATCAGAAAGAATATATGCACCCCTATGTTTGTAGCAACAATATTTACAACTATAATTTTGTGCGCTTGGGGGGCGTCCCTCAGCCTGGTCTGTGCAGTCTAGGACCCCTCAGGGGTTATCCGTCAGCCTACAGGCAGACATCCCTCTCACAGTCCAGGACCCCTCACTCCTTACTGCCCACCTGCCCTCTGCTCCTTAGTGAGCCCAGCCTCTGGCTGAGCAGCACTCCCCCTGTGGGAGCACACTGACCACCAGGGGGCAGCTCCTTCATTGAGCATCTGCCCCCTTGTGGTCAGTGCACATCATTGCATATTAGGCTTTTATTATATAGGCTAGCTAAGATTTGGAAACAATGCAAGTGCCCCTCAATAGGTGAATGGATAAAAATGCTGCAGAGCACTTACACAATGGAATACTATGCAGCAGTAAAAGAGAAGGATCTCTTACCCTTTGAGACAGCATGGATGGACCTGGAGACTATTATGCTAAGTGAAATAAGCCAATCAGAGAAAGACAAATATCACATTTGTGGATTTGTGGAATTTAATGAACAAAATGAATTGACCAACAAAATAAGACCCAAGGCATGGAACAGACTGACATATCTGGGTGTGTGTGTGGGGGGGGGGCGGGGGGGGGGAGAAGAGATAAACCGAAGAAGTTATAGGCCTACTAGTGCCCAGTGCATGGATTTGTGCACATTGAAATGAAATTAATAAGAAGGTGGCCTGTGGGCAGGACTGGGTGAGAGGGGCCAGACACGCCCTGGAGCCAACTTCCCACAGTCCCTCCCCACCGACTGCACCTGAGGCAGCACCATGACTCAAAGGTTGTCTGCAGAGTGAGTGGGGTCCCTCCGGCAGGTGGGGTCCCTCAGCCTGGCTTGCAGGGATAGGGCTGAAACTGGCTCTCTGACATCCCCCAAGGGGTTCCAAATTGTGAGAGGGAGTTTCTCAGGTGATGCACCCTGGAATCGGGCTCCCTCCTCTCGGGTTCTGGGGTTCATCACTGAGAACTGCTGCTGCCAAGTCACTGCAACTCAGCAGCTTCTGTGTTGAACATCTGCCCCCTGGTGGTTAGTGTATGTCATAGCTACCAGTCAGAGCAACTGCCCCCTGGTGTTCATTGTGCATCATAGCTACTGGTTAGATGGTCGGACTGTCGCTTAGCCTTTTATATATATAGACTAGAGGCCCATTGCACAAAGAGATTCGTGCAATAGGCCTTCCTTCCGCTGCCGGACACTTAGCATATTAGGCTTTTATTATATAGGACTAGAGGCCCAATGCACAAAATTTGCGCAAGGGCCTTGGCCCTGGCCCCTGCCCACTGCTGCCACCAGGGCCAGGGGCCTCTGCCACCTCTGCCTGGGCCCCCACCCACTGCGGCTTTGTCCAGAAGGAAGGACGTCCAGAAGGGTGGCCAGTCTAATTAGCATATTATGCTTTCATTATTATAGATTATTGAATAAATGGGACAGATGGGTGAACAAACAGTAAGAGAACTGACAATTTTAGAAAATTGCATATACTGTTGTTAAGCATGGTGGATATAACTGTGTCATATTTGCATCCAAATCTGCACTTAACAATTATTTCATATTTACATTTGTAGGTTTTTCTAATTTGTTCTCACCCATTAAATATTTGTAAGACTCTTCTCAGAGTCTCCTTGTACTGTCCCCCCTCTTAAGCCATATACAAGATTTTATAATTTTTTTCCATCGTTTTTACAAAAATCTATATCATAGTCATTTACAGAGTCTCTACTGTCTCCCTGGCTGATATCTACTTTAACAGCTTCAACTGCATCTTTCTTACTAACTCCTAAAGTAAGGGAGCCAAAACACCCCAAAGAAACTCATTCTTTTTTCCTTCCCAATTGCCTCAAATGATCCCCTTGCCAATGGACCCTATTAAAATCATGGTATTACCAGCTACTAGTCTCAAGAAGTCACCCAGAACTCTTTCCTTTCCTCACTCATAATTTTGAAGTCACTGAGTTCAGTTCATTCTATGTCCTAAATTATTTCTAAATTGATGTCTCCATCCTCCTTTAGAGCAGGCCATCATCTTTTAACTCTTGACATGACCCCTGCTCAGTGTAGTCCATTCTTTCACCACTCCCCCCTCCAAATCTAATTATGTCATCCACTATCTCAAGTCATGGTGACTTTCAGATCAATTAAAACTTATGCTTTGCCCTAACCGGTTTGGCTCAGTGGATGGAGCGTCGGCCTGCGGACTGAAGGGTCCCAGGTTCGATTCCGGTCAAGGGCATGTACCTGGGTTGTGGGCACATCCCCAGTGGGGGGGTGTGCAGGAGGCAGCTGATCGATGTTTCTCTCTCATCAATGTTTCTAGCTCTCTATCCCTCTCCCTTCCTCTCTGTCAAAAGTCAATAAAATATATTAAAAAAAAAAAAAAAAACTTATGCTTGGCCAGTGTTGCTCAGTGGTTGAGTGTTGGCCTATGTACCAGGAGATCAGGGTTCAATTCCCAATTCCTGTGCAGGTTGTGGGCCCGATCCCCAGGAGGCAGCCAATGCATGATTCTCTCTCATCATTGATATTTCTATCTCTCTCTCCCTCTCCTGTACTCTCTGAAATGAATAAAAACATTTTACAAAACTCATTTATATGATACTAGAGGCCCAGTGCACGGATTTGTGCACCAGTGGGGTCCCTCGGCCTGGCTTGCGGGGATTGGGCCGAAACCAGCTCTCCGGCATCTCCTGATGGGTCCCGGATTGTGAAAGAGCAGTTCTCGGGTGATCCACCCCGGAATCGGGCTCCCTCCTCTCCGGTTCCGGGTGCATCACCCGAGAACCACAGCTGCCAAGTCACTGCAGCTCGGCAGCTCCTGCATTAAGCGTCTGCCCCCTGGTGGTCATTGCACATCATAGCTACTGGTCAGATGGTTGAACTGTCAGACAGTTGCTTAGGCTTTTATATAGAGAGATATAAAATCCTTCAAAATCCCGAACCTACTCACATCATAGGAATTCAAACATACCAAGCCCTTCATGGCCTTCCTCTCAATCTTCAAAACTCAATGTATTATTTTTTCTGTCCTGACTCTGGCAAAATTGATTTTTCTTTTCCCTACTTTCCAGAGTACCCATTTCATACCTATATTGTAGCACTTATTAAGTGGTTTTATAATTATGTTTTTATACTTTTTTGCTCCATAACAACTCTCTAAAATACTGAGCTTTTGCCCAGCCAGTGTGGCTCAGTGGTTGAGTGTCAACCCAAGAACCAAGAGGTCCCTGGTTTGATTCCAATTCCCAGTCAGGGCACATGCTGGGGTTGTGGGCTGAATCCAGTAGCGGGCATACAGGAGGCAGCCGATCAATGTTTCTATCATTGATGTGTCTCTCTATCTCCCTTCCTCTCTCTCTAAAAATCAATAAAAACACTTAAATAAATAAATAAATAAAAATACTGAGCTTTTTAAAGAAATTCTGCCCTGTTCTTTTTATCCCTAGAAATTAGCAATTGCTTGTCTCATCGAATTAATAATAACAATGCTGAAATTTATTGAATGCTTACTAGGTGCCAGCACTGTTAAGCTCTTTATATATATATATATATATATATATATATATATGTATATATATATATATATATATATATATATCATCCCATTAAATTTTCACAGCCATTTGAAGGTAGTATGGTGAGCATTTGCTTTTTGCCTCTCTAGCTTCTGAAGTCCCATCCTATTTGTGGCGAATTCTTAATTTTGAGTCTTGGTGGGAGCAGGGCCCACCTCACACTTTGGCAAGTGAGTTTGGGCAAAGTCTTTCTCCCCACTATCTGGCTACTAGGGGTTAAGTCAATTGGATGCTCTCACCTGAAACTTGGAATCTGGACAAACTGATACAAAGATGCAGAGATAGAGATAGAGGTAGAGATAACTCACAGTAGTGTAGGTAATTGTAGCAACCAGGGTCTGGTCGAGACAGTGCCAACAGTGACATTCTAAATGATGGCCCTGCACATTTTACACACCTAGTTCTCCACCATCCCCAGTGATTCTGTGAGCTACATGATATTCTACCAATGCATTCTTTTCCTGGATAATTCAGCCAGAGTTTCTTTCTGTTATCTTCAACCAAGAACACCAATTAATACAAAAAAAGTTCTATCGCTATTCTCATCTTACAAAAAAAAAATGAGTAGGTGCTCAAGTGTTTATTTAGTGAATAAATAATTGACTATTTACATTATAACTTCTAAAAGAAGTTTAGAAGTTTTGATCATTGCCTCAGTTATTAGCAAGTTGCACTGAAGGTAATCATCTGGAACATACAGGAAAACAAATTACAGGAAATAAGCGGGTCACTAAAGAGTTTGTCATGATTTTTTTCCTTAGGGTATTAGCTTAGCTGATCCTCACATACCACCACCATCTGCGTCTCCCATATTTTATTTTTAGAAAAACCACTAATGTTTAACGTAGTCACTGTAAAATCTTAAATAATTTCTGTAAAAAGACTGAGTGATGTTTTAAACATCATTCCTGAATTTACTCTAGAAAGTAGGCGAATATACTTTTAAAATATTTTCAATATAAAGGACTAAAATTAAAGCTAAAATGTCAATAGATACTTTGTTGTTGTTGTTGTTGTTAATCTCAACCAAGGATAGTCCCTCTGTTGATTTTCAGAGACAGTGGGAGGAAGAAGAAAGATAGAGAGAAACCTTGATGTGAGAGAGAGACATCAGTTGGCCGCCTCTTGCATATGCCCCAACCGGGGCCCAGGATCGAGCCTGCACTTGAAGAGAACAGACCCAAGACCCTTCAGTCCGAGGGCCGATGTTTTAACCACCAAGCAGAATTGGCTAGGGCTGTAAAGATATTTTTTAAAAAAACAATTCATTAACCAGATCACTGCACATCTCATCATTCTAGCCCCAAGAAATTACTGTAACTATAGTTTCTCTTATTTAAACTCCCCGCTAATTTTCCCTGAATTGTTCTTAGTGTCATTATCATTAAAACTGAAACAACAGCAAAAGTGTAACCAAAGTTCACGTCAAACACTTAATTGAACTGTCAAATGAGTTTAAAATGAACTTTCATCTAATTTGCCATATCTTGTGATCTTCAGTCCGAGTGCAGTAATGTGAAGAAAGGCAGAGAAAAGCCAATTATTTTTTTAAACTTAAATGGGTCAAATGTAACCTAGGCAAATAGCAGATATTAAAAGAAAGCAAATGAGTGAAGGCCATTCTGAAGGTGCAGAATTACATTAATCCGTATTTAATATGAAGTGAATATTGTGAGGAGAAACCAGGTTCCAGGCCTAACTGTCCAGGCCTAACTGTCCAGGCCTGTGACCTGTATAAGTCACTTAATCTCATGAAGAGTCAATTTACTCATCAATAAAATAGCAATGATAATAATACCTTCTCCTTCGAGAAAGGACTAAGTAAGATCATGCAAAAATGAAAGCATTTTGCGAACTAAAAATAGGTTTATAAACAGCATATTATCAATCCCATGTACAAATAATGTAAACAAATACTTTAAAAAGAATACATTCACATACAATCTTGAACTTGTTACTTGCTGGAAAAGTTTGTAAGTACATTTAAACAAGAAAAAAGTAAGTCTTTAAAAATAAAACTAATTATAAAACATTTGAAATTACCTTTGTTTTAAACATAGAGATTAATACACAACAATTATAAAATTTCCTTTTATGTGCAGTTTTGATGAAATATGAATATTAAAAAATTCATAGTAACTTACATAAGACATAACTTCTAAAAATTTTTCCTAGTCTAGAAGTCTTTCTGCTATAGCTGTATACTACTTCCAGAAATATAAGAAAAGTAGTTGACTATTTTTATTACATATTATGAATAAAGTATTACAGTTGAATTTATAAATATTATTTAATTTTACAAATCAGACATAAAATAAAATTAAAGAAGTTTTGGGAAAAGATAAAAACAAATGAATTAATTTCAAGGAAGGAAAACATAAATATACTAGAGGCCCGGTGCACAAAATTCGTGCACTGTTGGGGGGTTGTCCCTCAGCCCAGCCTGCACCTTCTCCAATCTAGGATCCCTCTCACAATCCGAGACTGCTAGCTCCCAAACGCTCGCCTGCCTGCCTGATCACCCCCTAACCAATCCCCTGCCAGCCTGACTGATGCCTAACTGTTCCCCTGCTGGCCTGGTCACCCCCAACTGCCCTCCCCTGCAGGCCATCTTGTGGTGGCCATCTTTGACCACATGGGGGTGGCCATCTTGTTGTGTTGGAATGATGGTCAATTTGCATACTGGTCATGGCTGATTAGCATATCAGGGCTAATTAGCATATCCTTCTCTTATTGTGTTGGAGTGTGGTCAATTTGCATACTGGCCATGACTAATTAGCATATCCGGTTGTGACTGTTAGGGCCTCGTGACCAATTTGCATATTACCCTTTTATTAGTATACTAGAGGCCCGGTGCACAAAAATTTGCGCACTCGGCAGGGTGGGGGAGGTCCCTCAGCCCAGCCTGTGCCCTCTCACAGTCTGGGACCCCTCGGGGGATGACCATCTGCTGGCTGAGGCCTGCTTCCCAGGGGATTGGGCCTAAGCTGTCAATCAGATATCCCTCTGGCAGCCCAGCAGCCCTCGGGGGATGTCCACTAGCCAGCGGGGAGCAGACCTAAACTGCAGTCAGACATCCTTAGCGCTGTTGAGGAGGCAGGAGAGGCTCCCACCACCACCGCTGTACTGGCAGCCATCAGCCTGGCTTGTGGCTGAGCAGAGCTCCTCCATGTAGGAGCTCACTGACCACCAGAGAGCAGCTCCTTCATTGAGCGTCTGCCCCCTGGTGGTCAGTGTGTGTCATAGTGGCCAGTCATTCCCAGTCTTTCTGCTGTTAGGGTCAGTTTGCAAATTACCCTTTTACTATATAGGAGAGAGGCTTGGTGCACAGGTGGGGGCTGGCTGATTTGCCCTGAATGGTGTCCCGGATCAGGGTGGGGGTCCCGCTTGGGTGCCTGGCCAGCTTGGGTGAGGGGCTGATGGCTGTTTTCAAGCTGCCTGCACCCTCTTCAGGGTGGGGGTCCCCACTGGGGTGCCTGGCCAGCCTGGATGAGGGGCTGATGGCTGTTTTCAGGCTGCCTGCACCCCCTTTAGGGTGGGTGTCCCCACCGGGGTGCCTGGCCAGCCTGGATGAGGGGCTGATGGCTGTTTTCAGGCTGCCTGCACCCCCTTTAGGGTGGGTGTCCCCACCGGGGTGCCTGGCCAGCCTGGATGAGGGGCTGAGGGCCATTTTCAGGCTGCCTGCACCCCCTTCAGGGTAAGGGTCCCCACTGGGGTGCCTGGCCAGCCTGGATGAGGGGCTGATGGCTGTTTTCAGGCTGCCCACACCCCCTTTAGGGTGGGGGTCCCCACTGGGGTGCCTGGCCAGCCTGGATGAGGGGCTGAGGGCTGTTTTCAGGCGGGGCAAGCCTGCAACTGAAGCTCCCAGTCTCCCCTTTTTTTCTTTTTCTTTTTTTATTCTGGGATTTATTTACCTTCTGTAATTGAAACTTCGTTGTGGCTCCAGCTTCGAGGCCAGCTGGCTGAAAGCAGGTTTCTGGGTTTGTTTAGCTTCTATAATTGCAACATTGTTGCTTAGAGTGCAGCTCAGAGCTGGGCCATGGCAGGTGGGGAACCTTGGCTTCCTCCATCACAGGAGCAAGCAAGCCTCCTGTTCGCTTCAGCTGCCTGGCTGCCGGCCGCCATCTAGGTTGGCAGTTAATTTGCATATTGCCCTGATTAGCCAATGGGAAGCGTAGCAGAAGTATGGTTAGTTACCATGTTTGTCTATTATTAGATAGGATACTAGTGGCCCGGTGCACAAAAATTTGTGCACTCAGGGGGTGTCCCTCAGCCTGGCCTGTGCCCTCTCGAAGTCTGGGACCCCTCGGGGGATGTCCACTTGCTGGCTTAGGCCCACTCACTGGGGAGTTGGGCCTAAGCTGGCAGTCAGACATCACTCTGGCAGCCCGGCAGCCCTCGGGGGATGTCCACTTGCCAGCAGGGAGCAGGCCTAAGCTTCAGTCGGACATCTTTAGTGCTGTTGAGGAGGTGGGAGAGGCTCCTACCACCACCGCTGTACTGGCAGCCATCAGCCTGGCTTGTGGCTGAGCAGAGCTCCCACTGTGGGACTGCACTGACCACCAGAGGGCAGCTCCTTCATTGACCGTCTGCCCCCTGGTGGTCAGTGTGTGTCATAGTGACCAGTCATTCCCAGTCTTTCTGCTGTTAGGGTCAGTTTGCATATTACCCTTTTATTATATAGGATAGAGGCCTGGTGCATGGGTGGGGGCCAGCTGGTTTGCCCTGAAGCGTGTCCCAGATCATGGTGGGGGTCCCGCTGGGGTGCCTGGCTAGCCTAGGTGAGGGGCTGATGGCTGTTTGCAGGCTGCCCGCACCCCCTTCAGGGTGGGGGTCCCCACTGGGGTGCCTGGCCAGCCTGGGTGAGGGGCTGAGGGCCATTTTCAGGCTGGCCAAGCCCCCCGGTGACGGAAGCTCCCAGCCTCTCCTTTTTTTCTTTTTCTTTTTTATTCTGGGATTTATTTACCTTCTATAATTGAAACTTTGTTGCCTTCAGTGGAGCTCAGAGCAGGCTGGGAAGCTTGGCTTCCTCCATCACTGGAGCAACCAAGCCTCCTGCTCGCTTCAGCTCCGTGGCTGCCAGCCGCCATCTTGGTTGGGTTAATTTGTATATAGTCTCTCTGATTGGCTGGTGGGTGTGGCTTAAGGTGTAGCCAAGGTATGGTCAATTTGCATGTTTGTCTTTTATTAGATTAGATATGTTATAACTAGATAATTTGCATAAAAATTTCAAGAACAAATCGGAAAGGTCAGTTCTCCGCAGCCTACGTATATATAGTCCAGAAAATAAAACAAAAATTAATAGTGTTTGTTTCTGAAAAATTCTATTTTTATAAATTAATCTCAAATTGATGACAAGTTAAAGTTAATCATTTCAGTGATTAGTTGATCCATATTTATATTAATATCACAAATATAATTCAACACTCAAATTGGATTTAACGTCTACTGAAATACCCTGTGCAGATATGTATGTTAGCATCCTTCTTCTTTTGTTGAATGTTTTATTTCCATGTCTGGGAGCTAGCTTGCTGAGATCTTAACTATCTTTGGACATCCAGAGTCAGCTGGGACATAAAACACATGCACACTGTCAACATTTGTGCAAATGACTGAGCTGAATGAACTTGAGCTTTGTCAGGTCCATACTCTTGACAGTGGAGGTCCTTCAGAATTGAATTTTTTTTAAAATATATTTTATTGATTTTTTACAGAGAGGAAGGGAGAGAGAGAGAGAGTTAGAAACATCAACGAGAGAGAAACATCGATCAGCTGCCTCCTGCACATCTCCTACTGGGGATGTGCCCACGACCCAGGTACATGCCCTTGACCGGAATTGAACCCGGGACCCTTCAGTCCGCAGGCCGACGCTCTATCCACTGAGCCAAACCGGTTTCGGCCAGAATTGAATTTTTTTTTTAAACATTTTAGAACTTAGTTATAGAACAGAAGGGGATTTGCCCAATTCTCCATGGAACATAAATTTAAATTTAAATCACTATTCCACAGGTGATTCAATATTTATAAAGAATTTATGTACAAGGTCGATAGGGGAAAAGGGGATATATGTAATACTTTCAACAATAAACATTTTTTAAAATATATTTTTATTGATTTCAGAAAGGGAGAGGGAAATAGAAACATCAATGATGAGAGAGAATCATTGACCGCTGCCTCCTGCATGCCCCTACTGGGGATCGAGCCCTCAACCCAACCATGTGCCCTTGACCAGAATCAAACCCGGGACCCTTCAGTCCACAGGCCAACACTCTATCCACTGAGCCAAACCAGCTAGGGCTGCTTTTGGATATTTTAAAACAAATGTTTTTAAAGAAATGTATTGCTCATGCTAATTTGATCATGCCAATAACAATTAAACAGAATTAGAAAACAATCTGCCTTGATATATATCCTCCCAATTTTCCAAAATTCATTATTTTCAAATAAGTGTGGCATATTTCTGAAACTTTCAGTTTTGTGTGTGAGAGAGAGAAATGTGAGGGGGTAGGCAGAAATCGAAAGGTAGTGAGGGAGGGGGCTGGTTTTTATAGGGGGGCAAACTTAAAACATTTATCAGTGATGTCATTGTCAAAAATCCTGACAAAGACAGGAAAAGTCTGACAATCATTTCCTATCCCAGAATGGGTGGAGTCTCCAGTCCATGAACCTGGACTTGCCCAGGGCTTTTAGGTTACTTGGTGACTTGAGGAAATCATGACCAGTGCTATGTCTAGAGAATAATTTCTCTCCAGGAGTCTTGTGGTTATCCTATTTATAGCCAAGTGTCTAGTGATTTAAGGATTAAAAACAAATGAAGAACTGTTATTATAACATGCTAATTAGTACTTCAAATACTGCTCAGATAACAAGCAGCAATTAATTTATTCTAAAGCTCACAACCTAAATCAGTGATGGCGAACCTATGACACGCATGTAGAGGTGACACGCGAACTCATTTTTTTGGTTGATTTTTCTTTGTTAAATGGCATTTAAATATATAAAATAAATCTCAAAAATATAAATCTTTGTTTTACTATGGTTGCAAATATCAAAAAAATTCTATATTGACACGGCACCAGAGTTAAGTTAGGGTTTTTAAAAATGCTGACACTCGAGCTCAAAAGGTTCGCCATCACAGCAGGTAGAGGGTTGGTGACAATGAACAATTGGATTACTGACTTCCTTTTTTTCTGACTCCTCTCAGGCAGTTTTTTCTTTTATACAACCTCTGAGATTTTAAAATCTAAAATAATAACGCTACTGGCATAACATAAATTTCAATTACAGTTACATATTAGGAAGGGATTGAAGATTTTACAGTATTAAGCCCTTCCATCAAGAATGTGATTATCTATGTCTTTCCATTCCTGTAGGTCTAATCAATGAAATAGTGTAGTTTTCTCATTCAGGTTATGTGCTTTTATTAAATTTACTAGAGGCCTGGCACACGAAATTGTGTGTGGGTATGGTCCCTAGGCCTAGGCTGCGATCAGGGCCATCTTCCCTAAATGCCAGCGGCTGCCCCACCCCCCGCTGCCACCCACCTGGGTTCCCAGTTTGCCATCAGGCGATCAGGCAATCGGAGCCTGCTGGCCAGGGAAGGAACCAAGAGGTCAACCATTCCCACCCACTCGCAGGCCCCACGCCTACGGCAGGTTGCCCTCTGTGTGTGGGGTGACCAGCAGGGCAGGGCCTTGGCCTAGCACTGCCTGCATTCCCTGCCACCCACCCCTGGGTTCCCGTTTGCCATCAGGTGATGGGAGCCTGCTGCCTGGGGAAAGGGACCAAGAGGTGGTCAGTGCACCTCATTGTGACTGGTCAAGCAGTCATTCTGGTCGTTCTGCCATTATGGTCACTGGGCTGTTATTATATAGGACTAGAGACTCAGTGCACGAAATTAGTGCACTGAAGGAGGGGTTCCCTCAGCCCAGCCTGCACCCACTCCAATCAGGGACCCCTCTCACAATCTGGGACCGCTGGCTCCTAACCACTCACCTGCCTGCCTGCCTGATTGCTCCTAACCCCTCTGCCTGCCTGCCTGATCGCCCCTAACCTCTCTGCCTGCCTGCCTGATCACCCCTAACTGCCTTTGCCTGCCTGCCTGATCGCCCCTAACCTCTCTGCCTGCCTGCCTGATCGCCCCTAACTGCCCTCCCCTGTTGGTCTGATCTCGCTCCCAACTGCCCTCCCCTTCATGCCTGATCTCGCCCCCAACTGCCCTCCTCTGCTGGCCAATTTGGTTCTGATTAGTCAGTTTTTATGCCAGTCAGCGTCAAAAGCTCTGCCTCTTAGGCAGCCATTGGCTCCTCACAGTTGACCCAGTTTTGGTTCTGATTGGTCAGTTTCTATGTTAGTCAGCGTCAAAAGCTCTACCTCCTAGGCAGCCATTGGCTCCTCACCATTGACCTAGATTTGGTTCTGATTGGTCAGTTTCTATGCCAGTCAGCATCAAGAGCTCTGCCTCCTAGACAGCCATTGGCTCCTTACATTGACCCAGATTTGGTTCTCATTGGTCAGTTTCTATTCCAGTCAGTGTCAAAAGGTCTGCCTCCTAGGCAGCATTGGCTCCTTACATCCACCCAGATTTGGTTCTAATTGGTCAGTTTCTATGCCAGTCAGCATCTCTGGGCTTATCAACAGGGCCTGATCAGAAATGCGGGGCTGATCAGCAGACCCTGTGGAGGCCTGGAGAGAAATGGAGGCGCAGTTGTTGGCCAGGCTGGGAAAGAAAGAGAGGCAAGTTCTGATCAACAGCTGCCACAGAGGCTACGGATCATACCCTGCCTCTCTCTCTGCAAGCCTCTCTCCAGGCCTGATCCGCAGCACCCTTGGCAGTCAGTGCTGGGTGGGGCAACCACAGTGGCCCCAGTCAGTGCTGGGTTGCCGTGGCAACCCAGCACTGACTTCTGGTCTGGTTGAGGCTTCGGTTGTTATGACCCTGGCTCTTTATTATATAGATTCTTAAGTATTTTATAGTACTTGGTCATTCTTGTGAATAATTCACACACACACACACACACACACACACACACACACACACACAATTTCTTTCCTAGATTCTCATTGTGTATTTATCCAGGCAATGTAACAAATTTTCTTCTTCCTTTATAACAGGTTTCCTAACTTTCTTAATCACCTACACAGCAAAACCATACCTTTTATCTCTTATTTTCCAAATTTTATGTTATTTTCTTGTGTTGTTTACATCTGCTCCAAGTGTGAAAACAATGTTGAATAGTATGAGAGCCTGTTTAGTGCTTGATATTAATTTAATGGTTGTTTCACTATTTAATATATTTGTTACTAGGAGTTAGTCTATATCATATTTTAACAAGTTCCTCTATTATCATTTAAATATTTTTATTAATAACTGAATTTTTTGTCATAAAAATTGCCTTTAATCTTTGAAATAATAATTACTATATTTTTTGATACTGAACATCCTTGAACTTGGTTATAGGGCATCATGTATTTGCCATTACTGGATTGTAACTGCCAATATTTTATTTAGGGTTTGTCAATCTCAAAGTATATGTTACATAATATACTTATATGTTACCTTCATTTTCCTTTTTGACACCATTTTTACTACAACTTTTTATTAAAAGTATGCTGGCCTCATAAATTGGGAGATTTTCACCCATTTTTATGGCATGGAATAGTTGAATGTTAAAGGCAATTTTTAAAGCCTTTCTGTATCTGTGATATGTCTCCTTTCACCTTTTTACTTTTCTTTTCTCGTCTTTTCTCCATGACTAGGCTTAGGTGTTTATCTAATTTATGTTTAAAAAACCAAATGCTTGTGTTTTTCTTGGATAGGGTATGGTAGTGTGGTGCAGTAAGTTGTAGTTCATTGATTTTTATATTCCCTAATTTCTTTTTCCTAGTTTTTAAAAAAAATGTTTTATTGTTCTGTTTCTAATTTTTAACATGAGGCTTTAGTTCCTTTATTTTTTATTTTTGGGTTTAATAATAAAAGTGCTTAAGTCCATAAACTTTCTTTGGGTACAGCTTTCACTATTCCTTACTGTTTTCAGAAAAATAAAGTAATGAATAGACCAATTAAAGAAACAAATGGAAATTTCAGAAATACTTATTAGTAACATAATTTACTATATGACAAAGATGGAAAATCATTTTAGTGGCCCAAAGTATTTTTAATAAATGATGCTGACACAAATGACTATTTTGAAGAAAATTAAGTATATAACACCCATATCTTTTGCTATCCACAAGAATTCGTTTGAATAAATTAAAAAAAAATATTGTGCTTTGTAAAGTATTTGATTGTCTAACCACTATGTATACACATGAAACTAATACACATGAATGTAAACTGTAATTAAAAATGAAATTTAAAAAAATCTAGCAAGTATGTGACTATATGTACTATCATGAGTCAAGAAGAAGCCCCTTAACTGATTGAAAACTCAGAAAGTACATAAAAATAAAACTTTTGGTATGGAAAATCCTATCTAATAAAGAGGTAATATGCAAATTGACCCTCACGCCCTTGTGTCACAAGATGGCTGCCCTCACATCGTCATAAGATGGTCACCCCCACGTCATCACAAGATGGCTGGCAGCGGAGGGCAGTTGGGGGCAAGCAGGCCTGCAGGGGAGGGCAGTTGGGGCGACTGGGTTGGGAGGGGAGGGCAGTTGGGGGCAACCGGGCTGGCAGGGGAGGGCAGTTGGGGGCGACAGGGCTGGCAGGGGAGGGCAGTTGGGGGCAATCAGGTTTGCAGGGGAGGGCAGCTGGTAGCAACTGAGCTGGGAGGGGAGGGCAGTTGGGGGCAATCAGGCTTGCAGGGGAGGGCAGTTGGGAGCAACCGGGCCGGCAGGGGAGCAGTTAGGTGTCAATCAGGCTGGCAGGGAGTGGTTAGGGGTAGATTAGGCTGGCAGGCAGAAGCGGTTAGGGGCAATCAGGCAGGTAGGCAGGCCAGTGGTTAGTAGCCAGCAGTCCTGGATTGTGAGAGGGATGTTGGGCCTAAACTGGCAGTTGGACATCCCCTGAGGGGTCCCAGACTGGAGAGGGTGCAGGCTGGGCTGAGGGACACGCCCCCCATCCCCCATGCACGGATTTCATGCACTGGGCCTCTATATACTATAAAGTCTACAGACAAATACTAGGTTATGAAAAGCTAGTTATAACAGATGATAATGTAACATGTCTAAGGCTTAATATTAATAGAAGGAAAAAAGGCAACTACCAAGTCAATGGAAAAATGGACAAATGGTAAGTACATCTGTCATAAAATAAATTTAATCAGAGATAAATTTAAACAAAAGAGAAATGCAAATCAAAGTAATAATGAAAGACTTCTACATGCACAAGACTTATAAAATTAAAAAGAGCTATAATATCTATTGCTGCTAGGGATGTAGGAAAATTTGTATTTAAAAAGAAATGGTGGAAGAAATGTGAAATACTATATCCTTTTAAGAAACAGGGTGATAACATCTGTAATAATTAAAAGTACATATGATCTTTGATCCAGCACTCCCTGGAAATCTATTCCAAAGAAATGAAACTATCAGTATATAAAAAGATAAAATCAGAGCAATATATTACATGCTCATGTTTGCAAAAACCTGGAAATGAAGTGGATGCCATCAGAAGCGTGGTAGACACACTGCTGAAAAATATTCCTCACCTGGAAATATGGTGTGAACTTTTGTTCCTTTTGCAATTAGGAACGTTGGCTAACTAGTTTAGGCCAGTTCAGTGTGACTGGAAGTGATGTGTCACTTCTGGGTTGAAGCTTTGAGTTAGTGTTCTGCTCACCAGATCCCCTTCCCACTGTGTAGTGGCCATGGAAACTTCTTGTATCAACCTAGGGCTTTATCAGTCTGGGTAGCAGAGTAACGACTCCCTTGCTTTCCTCTTTTTGGACATGTAGGATGAACCCCCCCCCCCCCCCCCCCCCCAAATAAAACTTTTCTGGGAGGATAAACCACTGAGATTTTGGAGTTTTACTATAGCATAAGCAAGCAAATCAGGACAGAGTAAGGGAATGGCTAAATATATTGTGGTCCATCATATAACTGACTTTGATTATACCTGATGTCTTGATTTTCACAAGATATTGCTGAGAGACAAAAGAAAGATGCTGAAAAATGTTTATATTACCCCAGTTTTTATAAGAAAAACAATACATCTTAAGCATATATTACTATAAAGATCATGTGAATATGGGGGGAAATATGAAAGAATACAAAGTTGTTAAAATAGGTGATAAAGCAGAGAAGAATCCAGGCTATAACAATTTTAACAAAGAGCAAAGCTGTGTGATGTGTTTACATGCTTGAGTTATTTACATGTTTAATTATAATTACATATATTATTGAGTAGATGTGATAATTTCATACAGTACCTCATTAAACCCAAGATTCTTTGATGCTTGGTGCTTTCTTTGCGTTACCTGCATCAAAAGGTTTTTACACACCTGACTAAAAATGCTGCCAAGAAATACAACAGTGGTTCTCAATGTGTGATCTTGCCAGGGAACTTGTTTAGAAATGACCATTTACAGGGCCCACTGAAGACAATCTTGAATCAGAAACTGGGGATGGGGCCTAGTAATATGTTTTATCGTCTTTCAGGTGATTCTGATGCAAATGCATTCCTTAGTTGGTAAGATGTAGGCTTAATTCAGAGGTTAAAATATATATGTATGTGCGTGTGTGCGTATGTATGTATATATATATTATATGGATTATCTTAAAAATAAGGTAACTTAGAATGTAATTTTAACACACTGTCCTCTCCTCTCTCTGCTACATCCAATTTGCAAATATTTCTTACTTTCAATATAAATTCCCAATGATCAGATCTGATTGACTCTTTCCTTTTTTAAAAATAAATCTCCTAGGTCATATCATTACAAACTAATTTTCCTTGAGAGCAGGTGTCAATTCTAAGTCCAATTAGCTGTGACGAAAGAGACTGGGATGGGAGAGGACTAGCTATGTTTCAGATGCTTGCTCCCTCTCCCTCCCTCCCTTCTTTCCATCCTCCCTAAGATGTGGGTTTGGAAATGTCAGGCAACAAATGACCTGGTATAATTGGTTTAATTTTACATTGATAAAACACTTTTTCTGTGATGAAATGTTGGTATTTTATGCTAGTTTATACATTCTTTTTTATTATATGTGTTTCAAAAATATAACACTTTGGGTTTTTTAAAAAAATGTAATGCTTCTCCTTTGGTAGTTTCACATGCTTTATAATTTTGTTTCTAATATCAATTATCTATCAATAGCTTCAGTTAATAATTTTCTGTCCAATTTTCAACTATATATTTCATTTACATTTAAGTATTTTTGACAATAATTTATTCATAAAACAAGAAAGTTCTGAGGCAAAGGAACTTTCCGATTGTTGCATGTTTTTAAAAGGAACATCTCAAATGAAATATCCAAATTATGTCTTTTAGCATCCTATAATCATAGGCATAATTGACCTTTTATCCTATAGTAACTATTCATGACTAATTTAATTACTATAGAGGTTTGCACTAATCCTTGCCCCCTGTAATTCTTTCATTACTGTCATTAGGATCTTTATAGCATTCACAGTCAATCATGTCATTCCTCTGCTTGAAAGGCATCAGTGATTTTTTAGGATAATGACCAAAATCTTGAACATGGCTTCAATGCCCTGCGTGATCAGGTCCCAGCTTACCCATTCACCCTATTCTGAGATCCAGTTACACAGGCCTTCTTTAATTTTATTTTAAAAATTATGAAAATGTTTAAACATACTGAAAGATAACAAAGAATCCATATAACCATTTTCCAAAGTAAACAATATTCTCTCACACTGCATCTCTAAAAAAATATGTACATCTTACTTATTTCCATCTTCTTTTATCTAGCCAGGTTAACATAGTTTCTAGGGTAAGAAGGTGTGTTCAATGCCCAGTCTTGTTGGAGAAACTATTTCTTTGGGCCTGTTTGTCTTTCTGTAAATTGGGTATAACAACACTACATACCTCATATTATTGTCATGGTGAATACATGAATTCATACATTTAAAAAGCTTACAACAGTGTTTGGCATAAAATACATACTTAATAAGTGAAGCCATTATCATTTAGGAAAAGCCACACACCTCCCTGACTCAGAGCCCTTGCACAAACTATAAACACAATTCTTCTCTTGCCCACCTCAGACTGTTTAGTTTATGTCTCCCAATGGTTTAAATGTCACATTTTCAAGGAAGACTTCCTCAGTATTCCAGATGAGGCTATATTTTTTTAAATACATGTTGTACTTTTCCTGCAAGGCAGTTATTTGAAATTATTAACTTTTGAGGCTGATTAACAGATGTCATACCCATTACACATAAGGAAGCACCATGAGGGGAGATGATAGCTGTTTGGCTGTTTTATTTGTATTAAATTTATTAAGGTGACATTAGTAACATTCTATAGTTTTGGCTGTTTTAAATTTCCAACACTTATTACAAAGTTCATCTAATTTGTTTTGGATCAAGTTCTCTCCTATCAACATGTATGTAGCTAATTATGATAAATTTAATAAGTCTCATAACAGGATTAAACAACTTGTTTTCAGTTATTTGGGGGATTAAAAATACTGAAAGTCGCCCTGGCCAGGTGGCTCAGTTGGTTGGAGGGCCTTCCAAAAGGTTGAGTTTGATCCCATAAGGGCACATACCTAGGTTTCGGGTTCGATCCGCGTGTGTACAGGAGGTAACCAATCAATGTTGTTTTTATTTTTCCCTCTCTCCCTTCCTCTCTCTAAAAATCAATAAAAATATATAAATATATCCTCTAGTGAGAAATTATATATGTGTGTGTGTGTGTGCGTGTGTGTGTATTAAGTTAAAAGTGCCATTTTGCACAGATTTCTTCAGAAGGAAAAGAAAACTTATAGGTATATAGTTTGCTGCAGTTTAATTCTAAAGTAAAGGGTGATGGCGTGGAAGTTGGGAGAGGTATAAGATATCAGTTAAGATATAAACAGAGGAAAAAGCTGACAGATAATCCTTCAATTCACATTCATATTTTTGCACAATTTCTACTTGTGATGAGTTTAGATGACTTAGTGACAAAAGATGAGTATCATCAAATCTGACTTCATTTTCCCAGGACACTAGTCACTTATTTTCAAGTCTCCAAATCATATACCCAACTATTAGTGAAATAAAATGTAAATAAGTAACCAACCTCAGAGAGGTTTCAAAAGTACCCTTTCTTAAAGTTCAGTTCACAAACACCCCAATAGTTAACTCTGTGGAGCATTTATAAGGCAGTTTAGAGAACCAGACCAGAAGAGAAAAAGGAAGATATAGCCAAATCCTGTATCTATCCATGCTGTTCTATATTTTCTACTCATTAAATTGCTCTGTATTAGCATATTAAAAGTTCCAAGAAACTGGCTTAACTTGGTTTAAATATTTTACACTTACTTGACCACAGAACCAGAGTTATCAAACACATTTTGAGAATTGCTAGTCCGGCTGCATTCTAGATTTATTAGTCCAGAATTCTAATAAAAATATAAAGCAACCTTTATTGTAGTGGTTCCCTAACTTCTAGTGACCATTAAGAGTTCACACACCACCATTTAATAATTCACTTTCACATCTTCTCAAGAGTTGCTATTTTATAATTTGCAGAATCTTTAAAAAAACGTTTTAATATATTTTTATTGATTTCAGAGAGGAAGGGAGAGGGCTCCAGACTAAAACATCAATGATGAGAATCACTGATTGGCTCCTTCCTGCATGCCCCCCACTGGGGATTGAGCCTGCAACCTGGGCATGTGCTCTTGACTAGAATTGAACCTGGGACCCTCAGTCTACAGGCTGACACTCTATGAAGAGCCAAACCAGATAGGGCCAGAATCTTTAGAACTACATAATTTTCTTTATAATCTTTCAAGACTTAGTAACAGCAACTTAATAACTTCTTCAAGTTCTTAATGAAAATTTGGGGGTGGGGGGTGGGAGCAAAGTGGTATCTAAAGCATTTAAGAGAGTAAAATACAAACTTTATTACCTCTGGGACTAGCAGCTTAAAAACTGTCAGGGACATATATTGATCCTTTCCAATCAGTGGCTTGACACAGAAGATGCATATCAGAATTACTTGAAAATACATGGCTTCACTGGGGTTAAGACATGAGGTATGTGTTTTTTGAAGAGCTTCCCAGGATTTTGATACCTATTCCTAGATAAAAATAATTGCTTTGGATAATATGCTCTTCACTGTAATCATTTGCAATAAGGACAATTTAAATGTTATTTGCAATATAGTGAAGACCTGTAAGCTTTCAATTTTTTGGTCTGTTTCAGGCCATGGGTCTATGGTAGTTTCCTGAGTACAGTGCACTCTGATTTCCTTAATAGCAGTTTAGGGTACCCTATCATTATTCCTTGATCTGGTCTGTTAGAATTAAGATGGTAGAACTACTTTCCCCGAAGGTACACATTTCTTTGACTTGATCAACCAATTCTTTCTCTGTGGTTAGTTTTGAAGCATTTTCATAACCCCTTTTTTCCTTCCTATGATTAGAAAAAAACCCAAAGTCCTACTGTAGTATTTCAGTGCATTTAGATTACACTTCCCAATACAGTCCAGGGTTACCTGTTATGTTCTTACTGTAAACTATACATTTACATTCACTTGGCTACACAGTCTGTAGCATGCCTCCACAATAATCTTTTTGTCCTCAAAGTAATCTCTAGAGCAACCTTGTTATTGATACCTCTTCTAAATATACAGCACTACATTACCTTATCTTTTAAGGGTTCTGTTTCTTCTAAGTTATTCTATCATATTCCAGTAGCTTTACTCCACCAACTCTTGATCATATATATGTATATATTGAAATATATCCTTGCCTGGAGTGGCTCAGTTGGTTGAGTGTCATCCATGCACTGAAAGGTTACTAGTTCAATTCCTGGTCAGGGCACATACCTGGGTTTCGAGTTTGATCCCCAGTTGGGGAGCATACGAAAGGTGAAGCAAACTGATCGATGTTACTCTCTCACATTGTTATTTCTCTCTTAAGCATGCCCTCGAATGGGGATTAAAAAAAAAAAAAAAAAAAAATATATATATATATATATATATATATATATTCATTAATGCTTTCTGTTCAGTGAACTGTCTGTGACTTTAAGTATAATTTGTGATGTCTGGGAAATTAAAGCTGTTTGTTTTATGTTATATCTTACAATCTTCACAGATCTTAGTTTTTTAAAGAAAAGAATACTGAATTCATTCTGGTGACTTAAAACAAGATATAATTTAGATAATTATTTTACCTTTTCAAATAAAACCGCCTACATATAATTGACTAGTAGTGTAAGCACAGGTTACTCTGCTTAACTGATTTAGATTTATGTGAATTTGAAACAATACCACTAAGTTTTCACCTGTCTTAACAACATCACCAAAGGGAACGAACTAGTTAAATGCCAACTTTGCTCCTAAACTACCACAAGCTGAGACACATACAAATTTTATGGCAAGTAATCTAAAACTCTTCTAAAAATGATTAACTGTTATTCTATCCAACAAGAAAGCAAATACAACAGATCTAATTAGTTAAGACACCAGATACTTGTCATGCAGTTTCAGTGTCTAGTAACAAACCTCTAAACTTTAAAATTCTGTTTCACAACTTCCAAATACTAATGACACATTTTAAAAAGACTGGTAGCCACTTTAAACTACATATAGCAGTACCACAGTACATAATCATCAAGTAAATGTGCATATACACCAAAGATTCTCAAGTCTAGTTTTGGAGCTCACCCTCGAAGTCTCCAAAGATTTCAGTATATACTAGTATATGTAAAACAAAGTCATTAGCATAATTTTTAAAAATAGAATTTTACATGGATTGGGAGAAATATCAAATATCTGAATACTCTACCTCTAGAGAAAGCTGACAGGCATCAATCTATATGTTTCATGTCAAAATGTGATTGACTTGAGATGGCATAAAGGACAAGTTATATTTTTCTCTTAACAAGATTAAGAATGCAAAATGGAAACCATCAGAAATTAAGACAAAAAACGAGCATTTTAGAATAGTTTTTTCAGTAACTTCAAATTCTGATAAAATACAGTATATTAAAAAAATTAAATATATGAATTTTGTTTACTGCTATCAGGAATTAAAAAATAATAATTTCCAATTCTTTTTGTCCATATTCAGTAAATAGTAAGATTAAACTCATTTTTTCATATTTGGGCTAATAGCTCTAGGGCATTTCTAAAAAAAAGATAACGTAATCAGAAATTTAAAAATGTTCTCATAGTTCAAAGTAACAAAACTATAATTGAAAGCACTAATGATGATCTTCCGTAAACCTACATTTTAAGGTTTCCCTTAATGAGTGTGTCTCAATTTTTAGTTGTTGTTAACACCTCCATCTACCCCAAACACACCCACAGACTTTATTAAATTCAAGAAAATATCCTAAAATGTTGGTCACAATACCAGAAATGGCCAGACTAAAAATAAAATAAATGCTGATAAAAATGGCTTTCCTTATAGTCTCAACTATTTTTGTTATACATATGTGCATTCTGAAATTCATTTTTAACAAAAAATGACTTTTAAAATATATATTTTGAGTCTCAAAGTTAATTCAAAAGAAATGCAGCAGATATATGCAAGATTCCTATATGAGTTGTAAATCTGTCATCAAAACCATCACATTTTAAGAATTTAAAAGGGGAATTCAAGGTAGGGGATTTTTTTCCCTGCATTAAGCAATTGATCAAAAGATATTACTTTCACATGTAAAAATAATTTACACTAAAAAACTCATGTGCAAAGTCTGATACTTTATCAAAATAACAAGAACAAAATGAGCAATGAAAAAATAGCAAAAGCCATTACAAAAAATATTTAATTCCTATTTAAATTGCTGTGTTCACAGATTATAAATGTTTACCAATTAACTATATCACACATTTTGTAGAATATTTTAAGCTATAATATAGAAAGATAACATGGGATATTTGAAATTCGAGCTGCACTTATCAAAATAGTTTTAACCTGAGCCTTAGACGTCTTCAGAAATGTAGTTGGCAATAATATATGATAAAGCACAGTTATTTAGTTTAATTCAAGGTTATTCTTTGAATTACTTCTCCTTAAATATTTATGTAAAATTATATTTATTCCATTTTGGAGTTTTCTGGACACAAGGGAATATATGAATTTAAAAAGCTGTTGTTTTTTCCCCTGCTTTACAAGCACATAAAGATGTCTTTCTTGTTCAAAATGCCTTAGAGTTCATCTTATTTTCATATTTCAAGTTACTTTAGAAATGCAAAAGGTCAAAAAATTATCATAGATACTTGAATATTCCCATGAAATATACCACACACACTGAGGAATTTAATACAAATTCACTAAAGAATATCAAATTAATCAAGTCCTCCTATAAATATTTATTTATTTAGTGTTTAGAAGTTGCAGTTTTCAATACTATTAACAGAAAATACATAACAAAAGCTTCCTAACAAGTGAAAAAAAAATAATTATAAATGCTGGAAAAATTGGCCTCATTAACATATTTACAGACTAACTTAATACATACTCCACTGGAAATTAATTATATGACATTTATACAAGCATTACAAGTAGTGAGCACTTCAGTTCTTTACTGTCTGTACCCAAAGATGAAAGTCACCTGTTTCTCAGGACAACACTGACAAGAATCAGAAATGGTCAATCTGAGATACTGTCGATACTTTGTTCTGTTCCTTCATCCAAAGATGTGTCTGTTGAGTACGTGTCCTTATACTTCTTTTTCTCTTTACTCTGATCTTCCTGCAGCTTTAGAATTATGTTTCGAATTTCTTCTCTTTTTGTTCTCATTCTTGGGGGAGAGAACCAGTTTGCCAAATTCATAGGTAGTTCAAAATTGATAATTGGATTCTGAAAATAAAAATGTTAGATGCATATTAGAAAATTATAAGGAATAACAGCTTAAGTTAAAACACAAAAGCATTCCAACATTAAAAATTAAAAATCAACAACTCAGTTATTATGTATTCAGTCATTATCTATCAACATGCCAGGCATTCTGCTCGGCACAGGAGATAGATAACTTCTGCCAACAGATGGTCGTCTAGATCAGGGGTCAGCAGATGGCAGCTAGTGGGCCAAATTCTGCTTACTGCCTGTTTTTGTAAATAAAGCCTTGTTGGAACACAGTTACACTAACTCATTTACATGTTGTCTGTATATGCTTTCTTGCCACAACAGAACTGAATGGGAACAGACACTGTATAGCTGCAAGGCCTAAAATATTACTTAATATCTGGCCCTTTATAAAAAGGCTTGTTGACTCTAGTCTAGATAGACAGATAACAATTAAAACAATGAATATGACAAATATTGTGACAGCAGAATCAGAGAGTCCTATACAAATGTGGGGGCTAAACACAATTCCAAAAAGAAGTAATATTTAAGCTAAGACCTGAAGTTAATGGAGTTAGCCAAATAAGAAATGATAGAAGCATCAGCTACTGCCTGAAATCTGTTTGGTTAAACATTAGCATTTTCCCCCCTTCCAAAAACCACAAAGGTTTGAGATGGATAATATGCTGAGGGAGACAGGCAGGGTCCAGAACACCAAAGAAATTGCTTTTTAAAATGAGATTCTGCTGTACTTAGCCAAGCTGTATTTAAAAGGTAGAGTACTAAAAACATTCTGCCCATCAATAACCATATTGGTGGAACTAAGTAGAACTTAAGAACAGCATCTATGTAGAAATCGATTTAAATAAATGTCGAAGAAATTGCTCCTATAGCCTTTCACTTAATTATAACCATGATTTGAGATCTAGAAGAGATTCCAAATATTAAAAAAAAATATGATAGAAGCAATAGGAAAGAATATTTCAGGTAAAGAACTATGTATCAAGGTCTAGAGATGAGAAAGAACATGACACAATGAGAAACTGAATGACACTCAGGTGGCTGGTATACAGAATGCTAGAGTGAGAATGGTAGGAAATGAGGTCAGGAGCTTGGACAGTAGTTGGATCATGCAGGCCACATGAATTTTCTTTAATCCAAGAGCAACAGGAAGCCATTATAAGATTTAATGTAACATGACTAGATTTGGGTTTCTGGAAAAGAACTGTGAAAAGCAGAAGGTAGGAGGCAGTAGTTTAGAATAGTGATGCTAGTATACTGAACTTCAAAAGTGGCATCAGAAATAAAGAATTGAACATATTTAACATGAAGTGATAACATTTATGGTACACTGAATAGTGAATTAAAAAAAGGAGTCAATATAACTGTAAAGAATATCCAAGAGAAATATGCATGAGTGTTATTGCATCTCTTAAGATAAAGGAAGAAAGTGTTATGAGGAAGGAATGGTCAGTTTCAAATGGTGCTTAGAGGTCATGAACAATTTCAATATAAGAATGAGGATGATGCTGAAACCGATTTGGCTCAGTGGATAGAGCGTCGGCCTGCGGACTGAAGGATCCCGGGTTCGATTCCGGTCAAGGGCATGTGCCTGGGATGCGGGCACATCCCCAGTGGGAGATGTGCAGGGGGCAGCTGATCGATGTTTCTCTCTCATCGATGTTTCTAGCTCTCTATCTCTCTCCCTTCCTCTCTGTGAAAAATCAATAAAATATATTAAAAAAAAAAAAAAAAAAAAAAAAAAAGAGTGAGGATGAAGCCAGATTACAGAGATTTGAGAAGTAGAATTTGTGGAAATGAAGATAGTGAATATAAATACATCTCTAGAAATATATCTGTGAAGAGCAGAAAAGAGAGTGAAAGGGGCAATCCACATCATGGGAGAGATTTCTTTAGGTAGAAAGAGCCAGGGGGAAGGGGAGTTGATTAGTGATGAGGAATGATGTCACAAGGCTTGGATGTGATGAAATATATAACCTTTTTATGTCTTAAAAATTCTCCAATTTGGAAGTTTTTGCTCCTTGGAATAATTTTTGAAATGATAGTTTTTCAAACTCTTCAAAATATTTACTTACTGTTATTTTATAATAACGTAAGAGCCAAAACAGATTTTTACTATTTATTATCTCATATCCAACAATTTGAAACCCACCTCAAAAAAGCTCTCTACATACTGCAATACGTATACACCACAATCACTGAAGTTATTTTGTTGGGGTACTTTTGGATTAGAGCCTTTCATAACATCTTTGGAAAAACTTCTTTTGCTTCCTTTTTTAACTTCCCATTCCACCTCTAAATACCTGCAATAATAAATATGTAGTAAGAATATGCATATATATAGTTCTTTATTTCTAACAGAATACAAAGTACGAGGTGCAGTTCTGAACTTACTCTCTTAGAATTTTTACAACATTTGATCGAGAAGGGCCTCTGAGTGAGTCCATCAGTAGGATGCAAGGTCTGCATGGTAGAAAGGACCAAATGTTAACACCTTATAATGTTAAAAGAGCATAAAGAGATGTGCATTAGCAATACAATTTAAAACCTTCAATATTTCCTTTTGCATGCCTAAGTAAAAGTTAGGGAGGGTGGCAGGAATAAACCTTATAGACATACATACCCTAATAATACTCAAATAGCCATTGTTATGTTAAATACCAAATAATAAAGTAGTAATTTAATCATATTTTAGTTGTCAATATATTTCAATAAAGTTCCATAGATTTCTAAAAATACTTCAAAATTTAATAGGAAGTCAAAACCATTCTGAAAATTTGAATACCCATATTCCACCAAAAGCAGAAGAAAATAATCACACTTTTAACTAAAACCTATTACAGGTAACAAAACAGGTAATCATCACATATAAGAATTAATTTAGAATCCAGTGATTCCACTTTGAACACTCACTATAAGACTCAACCTTCAAAATTTTGTTATAAACCCAAGTAAAGGTAAGGAAGTCTAATGTAGTGCAAAGTGACCTGGAACGTTTAAAGGTCTAGTTCAGTGGTCGGCAAACTCATTATTCAACAGAGCCAAATATCAACAGTACAACGATTGAAATTTCTTTTGAGAGCCAAATTTTTTAAACTTAAACTATATAGGTAGGTACATTGTTATTAACTTAATTAGGGTACTCTAAGGCTTAGGAAGAGCCACACTCAAGGGGCCAAAGAGCCACATGTGGCTGGCAAGCCGCAGTTTGCCAACCACGGGTCTAGGTTCTTCCTGGTTAAAATTTTGTGGGATTTGGAGATCTCTTAACTGTTCAAGGTCTCTATATTTTTCTTTATAAATGAGGTTTGCTTTTCAAAAGCTGTTAATGGAGTTTTAACCAACATTTTCTACAAAGAAAAAAAAAAAAAGGTAAGAAAAAGAAGCCAAAAAAGATGAGGTTTACAAATAGGCAATACGTCATCACCTAAGAAGCTTGGAGCCCCGACCTCAGAATATAGTATTACTTCCGAAAACCAAAACGAAGTCACTCTCATTTGGGGTGGAAATGTCTGTGTGTGCATGCATGCACACATAAAAAATAGAGGACTAAAGTAATTATTCTTTCTCTCCATTTGATCCTTGGACATTGGGCATGATCCAGTTTTCCTCAATGAAACTGACAGCCATTGTGACTTTTGCTTAGTACCTGTTTAAATAAAACTGTCTAGCCCGGCTGGTGTAGTTCAGTGGTTGAGCATTGACCTATGAACCAGGTCACGGTTTGATTCTGGGTCAGGGCACATGCCTGGATTGCAGGCTTGATCCCCATTGTGGGTGGGAGGCAGCCGATCAATGAGTCACTCTAATTATTGATGTTTCTATCTCTCTCTCCACCCCCCATCCTCTCTGAAATCAATAAAAATATTTAAAAAACAAAAACAAAAAACTGTCTAGTCATGTTATTTTATGAAGGTACATAAATAAAGATTTTCATGTAGTCAATGCTTACTGTTTACAGATAGTAGGCTTTAAATGCCACTGTCCTATTTCTGAATTGCAATTGTCATCGGTAAGGAATCCATCGTCACTACTGTCATCCTATAAGAGAGAGCCTGCTGTTAGTATTGAAAATATACAATCTAAATAACTAATAACCTACCAAAGTAGAACTATTGAGGATAGAAATCTTTTATAACAAATATGTCAAAAACATTTCTAGTCAGGTGATCAAACACAAAAATTGGGATGTCACTTGATTCCAATGATCTAATATCACAACACTGACGTTTTAATGAAAAGAAACTACAAATCAAAGGAATCTGAAAAATTATTACATCATATGCTCAATCTAGAATACATTTTTAAAGACAATATATTACGACTGCTTCTTCTCTGGTCAAATACCACTGCTCTGATTTTAGGTGTTTCTATAAAAATTAAGTTAGCTAGTTATTAAGATAACTGTTTCATAATAGGACATGAGTAACTTTTATTTATTACTCTTTTATATAAATTTTTTAAAAATCAGAAATATTTCAAGGGTTTTTGCAAACACTGTTCTCCTTAACAAAACCATATATCCACTTCATTTGAGAGAAGATAGCTTAATGACAGTGTCTTATTCTATAAATTATCTTGCATGTAAAATAAACAAAGCTGCCGAAACCGGTTTGGCTCAGTGGATAGAGCGTCAGCCTGCAGACTCAAGGGTCCCAGGTTCGATTCTGGTCAAGGGCATGTACCTGGGTTGCGGGCACATCCCCAGTGGGGGATGTGCAGGAGGCAGCTGATCGATGTTTCTCTCTCATCGATGTTTCTAACTCTCTATCTCTCTCCCTTCCTCTCTGTAAAAAATCAATAAAATATATTAAAAAAATAAAAAATAAATAAATAAATAAACAAAGCTTATTTTGTTCTATGAGAAAAGCTTTTGGCAACCTTACAAATGAAATAAGTGCTACGACCAAAGAAGCATGAGTGCTCATTATAAGCCTTATATATAACCCATATATATGTCTGTATACTTTTGAGAGAAAAACTATGTTTTATAGTCATATAGACCATTTAAACATCACAAACAATGGCTTTGTTCACAAAAGAAGCAAGAAAGAAAATTTGTGCAGTATAAAGCTATCTTCACTACTAAATAAATTCAGTTTGTCCTAACTAAAAAAAGTTAAGCCAAAGCCAGTTTGGCTCAGTGGATAGAGCATCGGCCTGCGGACTCAAGGGTCCCAGGTTCGATTCCGGTCAAGGGCATGTACCTGGGTTGCGGGCACATCCCCAGTGGGAGATGTGCAGGAGGCAGCTGGTCGATGTTTCTCTCTCATCGATGTTTCTAACTCTCTATCGCTCTCCCTTCCTCTCTGTAAAAAATCAATAAAATATATTAAAAAAAAAAAAAGTTAAAGAATTAAAGAAATAGTATGCTATAGGATTTTTATAAACTTTTCTCTAGATATAAAGCCATTTTTAACTGAAATTATAAAATATTTTAAATAATATATTTTATTCTTGGTGTTAGTAAAGTTTATTGGAGCAAGTGAGACATTAAATAAATATCAGAGTAGACCTATGTTAGTTTTAACTAAGTATTATTTGCTCCTGCCATATATATTAAATTCGACCCCCTGCCAAAATCACTGAAAATGTGGAAGAATATAATACAGTTTTAGTTTAATATAATCAAAATGTTAAACATTTGTCTTCTGAATGTCAAGTTAGACCAAAGGTTAGATATAGCCCATAAACAATTTAAAAGAGGAAGAGAAAGGGTGGTAGGGGTGGTGGCTGTGTTGATTTGAAAAAATTTATTTTCTATTAAAATGGTGGGTATTATTAGTTTCATCCACAATTGGAGGTGGGGGATGGGGAGGGTGGCTCAAAACTAAAAGAAAACAGCACTAGCACATTTATCCTAGCAACCTCTGACCTGAAAACTTAATTTGTGTTTTAAAATGAAAACGAAGTCCAGATGCATGAGTTACTGGTTGAAGAAACTACCTGTAAGACTCCAAAGAAAAACACTTAATTAGATAAAACATCAGAACTTTTTGTCAAGTAAGTTTTACCTGGTTATCCTGATCTTCTGAAAAGTCAATGAGTTCATCTTCAAGCAATCTACTAGCTTCAGCTGATTCATCACTATAGTTTAGTCTGATTTTGCTTAAACCATCTGTATTAATAAGAAACATTATATAATTTAAAAAGTCCATGCATATAACAGAAATCAATTACTGAGATCTTAATCATGTCGCAAAAATTTTTATAAGCTTTCTGTATCCTAATTTTTAGTGAAGTTTTCAATTTATATAGGATAGACTGCTTAACCATCCTCTCTGAGGTAGTAAGGTTACCTCTAGAGAAACTCTTCTTTAATGTGCTTCTTGGTGAATGATCCCTTTGAAGCATCTGATGAAAGCTATGGGACCTCATTCTTGAAAAATGCACACACATACTGTAGAGCACCATTTTTTTTTTCAAACTGTGGGGCACTACCACTATTAGATTAATTCAAGAGAATAGAAAATTATCAGTGTATTACACACAATAAAGGTAAATTAATTTCCTTTAAGAAAGATATTACACACATACTAAAAAAAAAGCCAAAACAAATACCAAATGCACAAACTATAATTAAAAAATACTTAGAATAAACGAATATTGAAAGGCAAATTACGTAAAACAGATTATTCCTACTGCAGTCTCCACTAGCATTTGTGAGAATATTTACTCAACTTTAACTGCTACTACAACTTTAAAGACTGGAACATTAATTTGTAGTAGAAGGCCACTAGGAATTTCTGGAGTTTGTGTATATGAAGCCCTAGGTTTTTGTCCCATTGCTTTCTTCTGATTTACTAAAATAAACTGGTAAAAGTACCAAGAGTATGCTCAGTATTCACAATTTTTGATCGGTTCTTTCTGAATTTACATACATTTTTCTATGCTTTATACTGACCTTTTTCCTCCAAAAAAATATATTAGGATCTATTCACAGTTTAATAAGTTTACAAGTTATACACTATAGCATTGTATGGATTTAATGGAGTAGACTTTTTTACCCTGGGGATGGAGAGAAAATTATACAATCAACTTCACATGAAATTTAAGTATTTGAATAGAAACCTCAGATTTCCATAACAAGTGCTAGAAATATGGAACTGATTCAAGAAAAAAACCAAGCCACAATTTATAAAAACTGAAGGGAAATAAAGACAGGCTGCACCAGTGCCCTTCTTCACACTGGAAAAATGAAGGAGAGTGAAGAATAAGGAAGTAACCTTTAATTTCAATGTCAACAACTATTTTGGAGGAAAACCTTTAATTTCTGCCTCGGGCCACTTGATTTCCAATTTCCCATCTGTAAAGTAAGAAGACTGAACTAATTCACCTTACAGGTGTAAGACTGTACAACTACTGTTTATCCTGAATACAATAAATTTCCTTTAAAATGAAAATAAATCCAAGATCTTATGAATGGAAAATGTAGACCTTGTACTACAATTTTAAAACTGCACTCTTTGTAGAGGTGAGGGGAATAGACTGTACAAGGCAATTTTTTTTGGAGTGATGGAAAGGTTCTAAATCTCGGCTGTTGTAGTGATTACATGACTATAAACATTTATCAAAGCTCACTGAACTATACTTATAAAATGACGAAATGTTCCATTTAGGTAAATTATACTTCAATAAATCTGACTTTTAATAAAAGGTATACCCTGAAATCTTAATCCTGATTACAAAAAATCCAATTTACTCTGAACTCCTTGATTCTTTCAAAACATTTAGAAACATACCTGTATGGTGCATAGAATTTAAATATTCATTCTGTAGGCCATTCTCACTTGTAGTCCTATCAACAATTTTCTGGCATGCAGATTCTCCTTGATTTGATTCTTCATTTTCACTTGCAGTATGATTTATTTTTTTCAGACTACATTTCCCACTGCATATGTTTCTCCGATAACGAGAGTCACTTTCTTCCTGTTCAGCACTTGAATCAATTACAGCCATGCAATGCTTTTTGTTTAGCATCTTCTTAATTATAGGCTTGGCAGAAGAGTTTTGTGAACAACTGTCCATTTCACTGGCTGAAGGAGAAGAAATACAACTGTCCTCTACAGTTGAACATTTTTGCATGGTTGTATTTTCATGGTAATGAGGATTAGGTTCATACTTCGGTTTTTCCAAACCAGGGAAACAAACAACAGCCAAAAACCAGTGTGCACTGTAAAAAACAAATGAAACTACTGAATATATTATTAGAAACGTTTATTATATTTGGCAATAAATATCAATTGAAATGCTTTTCTAAAGCTTTTCTGAAGAAATTTATTAAGAATGCCCAATTTTTTCAACCTAAGTTTTGTTAGAATTTTGTAGCCTGTATTCACTTTTGCAAACAATCCTTTAAACCTTTTCTTGCTTGTGGAATGAAAAAAAATTTTTTTTTCAGGTAATTTAACAAAATATAAATGATATCACTGCCAATTCATCATTCCCATTCACCTTCCTTTTGCTTTATTTATGTCAAAGGATAGAAATCTATCTAGTCTTAAGATTAAAATGTCTTCAGAAGTTTAAACAGACTGTATAATTTTGAAGTTTTTAAATATTGTACATATATATAGCTTTTAAAAAACTTTAACCATGTCTGTGTGTCTCTTATTAATAAGGTAGGAATTGCTTAACACTGAAAGTATCGAATAATCCTTTGTCTCATGCTATATTGAAATGTAAATACACTAAAATGAAATAACATATCCAATGTAATGATTATAAAAGAACTGAAAATATTAGTAGAGTTCCAGCTATCAAGTGGGTGCTCGTGATATAGCTGAATTCAGGTACCACAGCTCTTAACAGCAGGATATAAGCCATAAGTAAGAAGCTACACAGCTAACATTGGCAAATAGTGATTAATCTAATGAAGAATTTTATTAAGGGCTTACTATTTGCTAGGTAGTATTACATGCTAAAATCAAAGGAACAGGCCATAGATGTTAGAGAACTTACTAGCCTGAGCACAATATTTGTAATATAGTAGGATGTTCAACAGGTATTTTTTGAATGAAAAAAGTAAATCTAGTGATGAGAATGAAAGTTATGCTACATTCTCATTTCTGCAAAATGTTAAATTACCCCAAGGCAATACTACAAAACAGCACTGTCTCTTCATTGGACAGCCTAAATAGAAAGATCAGAGGTTGGCTTCATCCTCAGTACTATAAAGGACAAGTGGAGGAATGCTTCTCTCCTTAATTACTAGTCCTCAGTATCCTGTGGACTTAGGTCAGGCTAGGGTGGTAGAAATAGCAGCACACCAACTTTCTCACTTGAACTCTAAGACACAGCTAATTGTATGTCACATCTGAATTTCAGAAATGTGAAAATGTGAAAAAAATGTGTTTTAAAGTTGATTAAACAGTGACTCTCAACCTACAGCAATAACCTAAGTTTATCACTGTTTTTAACATTTCTCAGTTATGACAATGTAGACATAAGCTATAAATTTTTTAATGCCTCACTGAAAAAGTAGGAAAATTCTTTCTTCACCTAGCTGACAGAAGAAAGCTGGAAGAAACAGCTGAGATCATTTTCAACCTCTAAGAGCCATGATTTTGCTTTAATGATCCTTTTAATAGCAGCTACACTGAGCTTAAATCACCAGTGGGAGAAGAGGCTAAAACAGGTAATTCGATGTATCTGAAGATGGATTAGATCCAAATATCAAATTTCTGCCCCTTGTCAATTACTGGGACAATTTTTAACAAATAGTTTTTAATTGGAAAATTCAAAATAAAACAAATGACAAATATATGGCAGTCTATGTAATATAATCAGTGTGTATAAATACTTGTGGCTTACCTCTTAAAAATAAAACAAAATGCACCCTCATGAATTAGGGCTATTCTTCCATGCACAAATGGCATAGTACTCTTGCAGAATCATTTTCTGGCTACACATCTTTATTCATTCTCTACTTTTCACTACTGATCATAGTTTCTATCCACATCAGATAGAGTGACTAAGAAGGATATGCCTCTGTTGCCAAACTGTGTGTATTTCAAAATTATATTTCTATTTAAAATTTGTATAATTCATTTCTGACAAATGGCTTTACACACACACACACACACACACGCACACACACACGCACACACACACACTAGTAGCCCCGTGCATGAAATTCATGCACATTAAAAGGGAATTAATTGCCCTAACCAGTTTGGCTCAGTGAATAGAGCACCGGCCTGCGGACTCAAGGGTCCCAGGTTCGATTCCGGTCAAGGGCATGTGCCTTGGTTGCGGGCACATCCCCAGTGGGGAGTGTGCAGGAGGCAGCTGATCGATGTTTCTCTCTCATCGATGTTTCTAACTCTCTATCCCTCTCCCTTCCTCTCTGTAAAAAATCAATAAAATATATATTTTTTAAAAGGGAATTAATTAGCAGAGATATTTTAATATTGCTATTTGCCCTTTCTCTATAATAGAAGTGTGAGAGATGAAAGAAAATTAGTAAAATGTATATGAAAATAATATATAAATTTATTAATAAACAGTAACAAAAGGATATAACAACAGAGGCATGATATAAAAACGACAAAAACATGACATGAAAACAACAAAAACATGATAAAAAAACAACAGTAATGCAAACAATGACTGATAAAGTGATTAAACTTATTCTAGTATCTCCCTGTACACCACATTAAGAGTGAAAACACTTTCAAAGTGCTTGACTAATTTCCCTTGTGATGAAGTACTTAGAACTTTAACTATAACATCACATGCTCTTCAAACTTGAGAGAAAGCAACATATAACTGGCCATGTGCAAAAACGTGTTCAGGTAGGAATATGCCTACTTTGTCTAGAGTTTGTCCTTGTGATTTATCAATAGTCATCACAAATGCTGGCATTACGGGGAAACCGTCGTCCAATCAATTTAAATGGGAGGCCAGTGTCAGATGGGGACAAATTAATTCTTGGAATCAGAATAGCCTCTCCCTCTGCAGATCCTGTTAATACTTCAGCTTCGATAATGTTAGGTCGTAATCTTTTGATAATAAATCTGGTACCATTACAAAGACCGGAGTTACTATTGAGATTTCTCAATAGCATGATGATTGCACCCACTTTCAATTTTAATCTATGACATGGCATTCCCGAAGGAGTAATACTATTAAGAAATTTGATGGGAAAATTTTCCTTTTCAGCATCATCTGTGTAATCAATGGAATCATCACTCAAATATGTGTGAAAATCTCCATCGAGTATATCCAAATTTTCTTCATTTAATTTTTGAACATGCTCATTTTTTGGACAAAGAATTGCACATTTAGATATATTTTTAATATTATCTATAGCAGTGGTTCTCAACCTTGGCTGCACATTAGAATCACCTGGGAATCTTTTTAAAATCCTGATTCCTGGGCCTCATCCTCCGGAAATAGTTTCTTTATTATGGGGTGGGGCTACAACATTAGTAACAAAGAAACAGAATTAAAACTTTATTGTGGGGAGCCGCTACAGTGTTTTGGACAGGTTCAAACCTTGGACTGATGAGAGGGCACAGTCCTCTCATTGCCATGTGCAAGTCCCAGCTTGGAGGGCAGGGCCCTCCCAGCACAATTATAGGCAACAGCTGTAGTTGTAAGCTTGAACCTATGGTCCGAACACATGGCCGCACATGCCTGAGTCATGTAGGCTTGATAGAGTTCAGGTGCATGTAGCTGAGTAGGATTGAATCCCAGGAAAATGTTGTGAACATCTTTGTCACGTCCTTACTTTGCCTCGTAGCATCTGCTATAAAATAAAGGCATGGTTGTGGGCATGGTAGCTGTCTCTCAGAGAAGCAGCATCCCACCGAGACCTAGCTTTCATTCTCTTGTCTGTCTTTTCTAAGCCTTTCAGCCGCCCTCACTCAGGTTCACCCCTGGCCGTGCTGGCGCGGCACACTTTAGAAAGATATGCCTCCACACTCCCAAGGCAGGTTCCTGCCTCAAACCCTGCCCTTATAGGAAACAGCTCTGGGAAACAGCTCAGGGGAGGGCACAGCCGTTGCCAAGACAACCCCTGAGGGACTGACTTCCTTCTGCTTAGTCACTGTGGTTCAAGTCGTGATGAACACCACCCATCCTTTTTATTTAAGTAGATATTCTCCATTTCACCTATTAGGCAGCTCACATATTACTTTATATAACAAATATATGGCAAGAAACCTTATTTTGAGAAGAATGAAGAAAGTGAAGATTAATTTTAAAGTGTTTGACTTTATATATGTATACATATATTAAAGTTGGGCTTTACCGCCATAACCAATATTTTGACCTAGTCTACCTATCTTTGGCTGAGCTAATTAGAGAGCACAAATGTTATAATTAAAGCAGGGTTTTAAATAAATATAGCTTGATTATACTGTACGGTGAATTTGTTTTTCATAGTGAGAAAAAAAATATTCAGAAGCTAGCCTGGCACAGCTAAGCTTATTAGACTTAGACATAAATCTCACAGAACATCAACCTCAGACAAGGCTACTCTGCAAACATAATAAAATGAGGCAAAGCTAGGCCATTTCATAATTTGTCTAAGTAGAGACAAACAAGGTCACTTAAACCAACCCCCCAAATATCAAAATTCCCTTTTTTGCCCAATGAGTGAATGCTACTTCTTTACCCAAGCAAACCACTGCTTTCTTAGATCTTTCCCCAAATCACCAAACTAAAGCCCAAATTTTGTTATAGGCTTTTTCAAACACACTTGCACTGAGAGGCTCCATGGTTGTCTATGGTATGTGTTCTCCTTTGATACAAGTAATAAGCCCAAAATTATCCAACTACAGGTGTATTCCTGGGGATGTTTGATTGGAGAGCATTGGAAAACAACAACAAAAGAAATACAAACAAATTTAAGTCTAATAATACTATCCTATAAATCAATGCCTCTTTTGGGGGAAAATAACACAAAATGTTTAACTACCCCCTTTTACTTAGAAAATAACTGTGTAGTCAGCATGGTTTTCAACTTGAGAAAATGACAAAAATCTAGCTACCTACCTTTTCTTCTTTTTCTTGGTTAAGAGCCTAAAAGTGTTTTAAACTAAGAATTCAAAGTCTTCTATGGGACCTAATCATCTTTCTGTATAAAGTAGCCTTTCCTTTTTCTTTAAACATATTTTTATTGATTTCAGAGAGAAGGAGATAGAAACATTAATGATGAGAAATAATGATTGATCAGCTGCCTTCTGCACGCCCCCCACTGGGAATAGAGCCCGCAACCCGGACATGTGCCTTTGACCAGAATTGAACCCGGGATCCTTCAGTCTGTAGGCCAACGCTCTATTCACTGAGCCAAATCGGCTAGGGCAGTGGTCAGCAAACTGTGGTTCGAGAGCCACATGTGCTCTTTGGCCCCTTGACTGTGGCTCTTCCACAAAATACTGACTTCTGCACATGGGCCACAAGTTTCAATCGCACTGTACATGCGCGCTCACACTGGCTAGGACAAAGTAGCTTTTTCTATGTGATGTTTGCTAGACCACAAGCAGCACCATTTTAAAAATTAACATTATTCTACATTGACCAATAAAACAAAATTAGAAATATCTCATCTAGTGTTTGTAAAATTCAGTATCTTATATGATTTACTGGAAAACTGCATCAATTATCATTAAAAAAGCAGTATAAGTATAGACATACAGAACAAATTTCAAGAAGTTTAAAATGGATGAAATCTTCACATCCTAAACACATTTTCTAAAAATTGTCACATTTACAGAAAGGGAATTCTTACTCACGCTTCATTAAGGGGTACAAAAATAAAATCCTTTTCAAAAATATCTACATGCCGGGTCCATGTTTTTACTCTCCCATGCCGCTTTTGCTGTATTCTGTAAGACAAGACACAGACTATCAAGTTTCTGAAATGTTCCTAGTGCTTCAACTTATATGCAACAATTTATAAATTACAAATATTAAGCTGCTAACAGAATAGTTGTAAAAGATGATTTAACAAGCTGGAGAAAGAAAACAAAATATCTGAGATAGAGCTAGAAACTACCCATCACTGAATCTGGAAGAAAGAGATATTTAATTCCTGCTACTATATACTAGAGTAAATCAGTGCTATTAGTGTTTATTACTGCAGAAATGGCACAAGCAATCAGATTGAGAAGCAAATCAGACCATAACCAATGAGAACAGCAAAAGAAAGAGCGAGAAAAGTGAACATTATCTTACAGTAGATGAAGAAGAATACACTATGACCACTGGTCAAAATCAATCACTATCATCAACTCTAAGATGAAAATTAGGAATCACTGAACTAGTGGATAATACTATTTGTGTTATCCACATCAGCCTTCAATTTAAGCATTTAATAGCAACTTATGATAAAAAAAAATACCAACTCTTTATGTGTATATTTTGATCAATTACCAAGTAAGTATTAGAACTGGATGCAATCATTAAAGGAGAATTATAAATAAAAGTACACAGGCCTATCAGGCCTAATATGTAGAATAGTATTTCCTTAACTTATCTGAGAAGAAACATCCAAAGAACTTACTAAAAGTACAAGCTTGCCTTAGCCAGTTTTGCACACTGGATAGAGCACCGGCCTGTGGTATTGGGTTGGATTCCGATCATGGGCACGTACCTAGGTTGCAGACTCCTTCCTGGCTAGGGCCCTGGTTAGGGCGAGTGTAGGAGGCAACCAATTGATGTGTTTCTCTCACATCAATATTTCTCTCCGTCTTTCCCTCTCTCTCCCACTCTCTTTAAAATAAATGGAAAAATATACTCAGGTGAGGATAAAAAAAAGCACAAATTCACAGGTTTCTTTCATAGATAGTATGGAATATCTAGGGTAAAATAAAGCAATCTATATTTGATAAGTATCCAAGTAATTTTTTAAAAATCATCAGGCATATTGGGAAAATACTGATCTAAATATTACACTTTGTGAATTCTACATATTCTTAAGATTTTAGAATATTGTGGATATTGATCCACATTTTATATTGGATACAATCCAATATTATGATTTTGTTAATAACAGATTATGTTGCCTCAATACAAATAAGTGATTTTCTAAAAAATGTGTTTTCATTGATGTTAGAGGGAGAGGGGAAAAGAGAGAGAGAAATATTGATCAGCTGCCTCCTACAGAGGATTGAGCCAGCAACCCAGGCATGTGCCCTGACTGGGAATCAAACTGGTGACTTTTTGGTTCGTGGGACCCTTTTGTTGCATGGGAGAACTCTCAACCAGCTACACCACACTGACCAGGGCACAAATAAGTGATTTTTTACTGAGTTAAATTTCAGCAACTTATTACATCTGTTCAACATTTTCAAAGAGCTTGACTTACGATAGATTAGGTGTTTCATGGAGATTTCTCCTTTCTCTCTGATTAAGGCGTTTGTAGAAAAAAGAACTGAATACATGAATTCGGTCAGCATCTTCTTTCTTCAGTTTTTCAAGCACCAAATATCTATTTTATAAAAAATAATTCCAATATAGTGAATATAGCAGTTTACCTCACACTAACAGGCAGGCAGTAATCTATTTAGCCACCATCAATTTCTATTCCTTACAACTGAAAGAAGCAGAGTTGACTTCATATTCTAGATAATAACTACCAGATAATTCTCAAGTAATGAAGAGTATATTTGAGAGTAAAACTGTGATTTGAAAGATCTAATATTTTAAAGCAAGGTCACATTCATAAACATTCATAACATTATTTATAATAGCCACAAAGTGGAAATGTCAGAAATGCTCATCAACTAATGAATGGAAAAATAAAATGTGATATATATCCATACAATGAAATACACTGAACAACAAAAAGAAATAAAGCACCGATACCTGCTGTAAAATAAAAGAACCTTGAAAACACCGTGCTAAGTGAAAGAAGCTAGTCATAAAGGAGCACATGTTGTATAACTCCATGTATATATGTTCAAATATGCAAATCCACATAGATAGAGAAGAGCTAGTGGTTGCCTAATGCTGGAACTGGAGCTGGAGGAAAATGAGGAATCACTGCTAATGGTTATTGGGGCTCTTTGGGGGAATGAACATATTATAATACTGACTGTGATGATGATTGCACAAATGTCTGAATATACTAAAACCACTGAATTGTACACCTTAAATGAGTGAATTGTATATTATGTCCATTATCCTATCTAATAAAGTGGGAATATGCTAATTGACTGCCACGGCCTCAAAGATGACATCACCCACAGCTACAAGATGGAGGCGCCCAGTCCCCTCAGCCTCACCGGAGCGGCAGGCTCAGGTAACCAGGGCCGGCCAAGGTTTGCGCTCCCGGCAGTGGCAGCAGCAGAGGTATGATGAGGTGTTGCCTTCTCCTGATTGCCGGGTCGCCTCCCACCCCTGAGGGCTCCTGGGCTGTGAGAGGGGGAAGGCTGATCTGAGGGACCCCCCCCTCCAGTGCATGAATTTTCATGCACCGGACCTCTAGTATCTTAATATACCTACTAGAAGCCCGGTGCACAAAAATTTGTGTACTCGGGGGGCGGGGGGTCCCCCAGCCCGGCCTGTGCCCTCTCACAGTCTGGGACCCCTTGGGAGATAACGACTTGCTGGCTTAGGCCTGCTTCCGGGTGGCAGAGGGCAGGCCCAATCCCTAAGTGCAGCCCCTGGTCAGGCTCAGAGCAGGGCCGATTGGGGAGTTGGGGCGCTGCCCCGTTATGCACAGAGCAGGGCGGATCGGGAGATTGCGATACCACCCTCAGTCACGCTCAGGGTAGGGCCGATTGGGGGGTTGGGGCACCGCCCCATCACACTCAAGGCAGGGTCGATGGGGAGGTTGCGGCGCCACCCTCTGTCATGCACAGAGCAGGGCCGATCAGGGGGTTGGGGAGCTCCCCCGTCACACACACAGCAGGGCCGATCAGAAGGTTGAGGAGCGCCCCCCGTCACTCACAGAGTAGGGCCGATAGGGGAGTTGGGGCACAGCCCCCTGTCACACACAGAGCAGGGCGGATCAGGGGGTTGGGGCGCTGCACCTTGTCACACTCAGGGAAGGGCCAATGGGGAGGTTATGGCTCTACCCTGTCACACACAGAGCAATGCCCGTGGAGGGGGGTTGGGGCGCCACCCTCTATCACCCACAGAGCAGGGCCGATCAGGGGTTGGGGCGCCACCACTGTCACACTTGGGGCAGGGCCGATGGAGAGGTTATGGTTCTACCCTGTCACACACAGAGCAGGGCCTGTGGGGGGGGGAGGGGTTGGGGCGCCGCACCCTGTCACACACAGAGCAGGGCCGATCAGGGGGTTGGTGCACCGCACCCTGTCAAACACAGAGCCGCAGGGCAGTCAGGGGATTGGGGAGCTCCCCCCTATCAGGCACAGAGCAGGGCTGATCAGGGGGTTGGGGCGCCTTCCCCTGTCACGAACAGAGCAGGGCAGATAGGGAGGTTGTGGCCTCGCCCCCTGTCACACACAGAGCCGCAGGGCGATCAGGGGGTTTGGGCGCTGCCCCGTCATGCTGATCCTGGTGCTGGGAGGTATATTATCCTTTTACTTTATAGAATAGAGGCCCGGTGCATGGGTAGGGGCTAGCTGGTTTGCCCTGAAGGGTGTCCTGGATCAGGGTGGGGGTCCCCACTGGGGTGCCTGGCCAGTCTGGGTGAGGGGCTGAGGGCTGTTTTCCGGCTGGCGAGTGACTAAAGCTTCCAACCGCTCCTTGTTTCCTTTTCTTTCTTTTCTTTTTTTTATTCTGGGCCACCTTTAGCTCTGAGGCCTTGCTGCTGAAAACATTGATACAATGTTTCGGTCCAGCTGGATTTCAGTCCGGCTGGTTTCTGGTGTTTTGTTTAGCTTCTTATTTGCAACATAGTACATAGTTGCTTAGACTTGCAGCTGAGAGGCCGGCAAGTGAGGCGGGGAACGTTGGAGTCCGCAGCAAGCAAGCCTCATGCTTGCTTCAGTGCCTGGCTGCCGGCCGCCATCTTGGCTGATAGTTAATTTGCATATACTCACTCATTAGCCAATGAAAAGGGTAGTGGTTGCATGCTAATTACCATGTTTCTCTTTTATTAGTGTAGATTGTTTTTATGTGCTGCTTATCCTATATAATAAAGAGATAATATGCAAATTGACCATCACACCCTTGCACAAGATGGCCACGCCCATGTGACCACAAGATGGCCAGCAAGGAAGGGCAGTTGGGGGCTATTGGGCTAGGAGGGGAGCAATTAGGCATCAATCAGGCTGTCAGGGAAGTGGTTAGGGGGCGATCAGGCTGGCAGGCAGAAGTGGTTAGGGGCAATCAGGCAGGTGAATGGTTAGGAGGCAGCAGTCCCTGATTGTGAGAGAGATGTCCGACTGCCGGTTTAGGGATCCCACAGGGATTGGGCCTAAACCAGCAGTCGGACATCCCCCAAGGGGTCCCAGATTGGAGAGTGCAGGCTGGGCTGCGGGACACCCCTCAGTGCACGAATTTCGTGCACTGGGCCTCTAGTTTTAAATAATTCAGTTAATAAATCAAAAAGACTTAGCCATATATTACTTAAAAAAAAGAAATAGAAAAAACCTATTCAGTGTTAAGGTTGCAACAATGCAACTTTAAAGGGATCTTATATTGGTTGTAATTTTTCCTTGCCTTAGTTGTTTTTTCTTTAGGTCTACCTCAAAACAAATAGCAATGGTTCCTTGATATCACAAAGGAAATTTATGATATATTAAATTTGTTTGTTACAAATCCTCAAAGGAACTATTCAAAATTAAGCTAATGACCATATGCATTTTATTAAAATGAGGATAATCGGAAAGCCTTATGAAATCTTACATAGAAACAGCAAATGTCCCTGAGGGCACACCTAGAGACATGTCCCTTAGCATAATATTATCATTCTGAAGCTCAAGTTCTGATGAAAAGGACCCAATTACAAAATTTCTTGCTTTAGAGCAAGTCAGTGTGCCCCCACAAAAGAAATTATAATACAGTGAATCATCACATGACAGCTTAAATCAATCACTGAATTTTACAATAATATATTCAAAACAGAGCATGCCATGAACTAGATTTGAGTTTAGGGGCTATATCATAATTGGTGAACCATGCAGCTTTCACCAGCCCAAACTTCAGTGGCTGCTCTGTAAAAGTGAGTCAAATAAACAGAGGGATAATTCAACTTAAAAAAGAAAAGTTATTTGTGATTTAAGAAAACTGACTCTAACTTCATATGTAAACAAATCCATGCCTTGTAAAGTGTTTTGTCTTTCTGATCTGGCATACATCCACTGGTATTTCTGTGACTATATATAGCTTTTTTAATGTATAATGTACATATGTCAGAACTATTAACTGTAATTAGAAAAGCCATGTCTCTTATAGAATTAAAGGGAAATTTTAAGTTCATTACAAAAATCTTGTGGAAATTTCATCCATTTGGGTGCACTTTTTTTCCTTTCTATATAAATCATTTAAATACTGAATGTCATGGTAAAGCTGTCCACTTGGTATTTCATAAAGTGAACATTCTAACAATCAAATCATGACTTAACTATAGGATGAAGTAAAAAGATTATTTTAAGGTTACTCAGCTAGTCTAGTAATATGTGACTTTGAAAGTAATTTTTATTAAAGTAATTCTTTTCTTCTCTGCATTTTATTAACATTCTTTAGATGCAATGACCTTTTAAATCTTATAATACTGACAAACTTTAAAAGTTTGTCTCTAACTTGTAGAGTTAGAAAATAACGAGCAAGCTTTGGTAACAGCCGAATAACTGATTTTAACAGTGAAGCTTTAAAAAGTTTTCCTTTTAAAATTCACTTCTAAGTATGTCACAAGTGTGGCTCAGTGGTTGAACATCGACCTATGAACCAGGAGGTCATGGTCTGATTCTGATTGTACATGCCAGGGTTGTGGGTTCGATCTCCAGTGGGAGACGTGAATGAGGCAGTTGATCAATGACTCTCTCTTATCATTTATGTTTCTATCTCCCTCTCTTTTCCTCTATGAAATCAATAAAAATATATTATATATAAAAGAATATTACTAGTACAGGGTGTCCCCCCCCAAAATGTATACATACACTTTGAATAATTATAAAGGCCAGTGTTTATTAACATACATTTCATTTTCAAAATTGAGCTATTAGCTGTTAAAGTGTATATACATTTTTTTGGACACCCTATATACAAATTTTAAAGTCATGGATTTTGCTAGAATTTTATTTGGAATACTGATTTACATTAGAAAAGATAGAACTTGTAGATAATCAAGTTTACTATAAAAATTTTGTTTTAAAGTGTAAGTATAAAATGTCAAGGAGTCTCCTGAAAATATAAAGAATTTCAACAGTATAAACACATGATTATAAAATTTACTGTAATGTAAATTATATATTATTTATGTATGAAGTAAAATAAACTAAAATATAAATAAAATATTAGTAGTTCAACTTAGTTTTAAGATCCACCAATACGCTTTCAAAAACGGAAACATTTTAAATAAAAAGACTTAAGAAGGTTAAAAGTAAAGTGGTAAAGAAATACATTAGCATGTAAACAGAACCATGTAAACATAATCCGAAAGAAAGCTGGAATAGCTATATTCATTTTGAACAAAGTGGACTTAAGAACAAGAAAGATTATCAAGGATAAAGAGAGACATTACATAATAAAGGGATCAATCTCTGAGAAGGCATAAACATGTATGTGCCTAACAACAGAGCTTCAAAATATATAAGGCAAAAACTGATAGATCTAAAAGGAGAAACTATCAAATTCATAATTAAAACTGGAAATCAACAACCTTCTCAATAATTCATAGAATAGGTATGTAGAAAATCAGATAAGGACAAAGATAAGTCCAATATCAAACAACTTGACCTAAATGACATTCACAGAACACTTCATCCAACAACAGCAGTGTTGTTCTATATATTCACTTAAGACTTTTCAATAGTTTGGTTTAAGTAAATAGTAGGATTAAGAGTTAAGTGAAATAGTCCAGTCAGAGAAAGATAAATATTACATGATCTCACTCATTTATGGAACATAATGAACATCATAAACTGATTAACAAAAACAGATCCAGAGACAGAGAAGCATCGATCTGACTGCCAAACCTCAGGGGAAGGTAGGGGAGGGTGGGGGTAAGGGAGAGAGATCAACCAAAGGACTTGTATGCATGCATTTAAGCCTAACAATGGACACAGACAACAGGGAGGTGAGGGCATGAGTGGGCGGTTGGGGCAATGGAAGGATAGGGACACATATGTAATACCTTAATCAATAAAGAAAAAATAAAATAAAAAAAGAGATAACATTTTTTTAATTATGGAAAAATACGTAAAATTTGCAATCTTAACCATTTAAGTGTACAGTTCAGTGGTGTTATGTATATTCCCATTGTTGTGAAACAGATCTTTTTAAACTTGCAAACTGAAACTCTATATCCAATAAATGACAATTCCTTGCTCCAGGTAACCACCATTTTTCCTTTCATTTTCTATGAATTTGACTACAAATTATCTACGTGGAACTATATAGTACTTGTCTTTTTGTAGTTGGCTTATTTCACTTTCCATAATATCTTCCAGGTTCACCCAGGTTGTAGCATGTGACAGGTTTGCTCCGTTTGTTTTTTTTTAACCCTCACCTGAGGATATGCATTGTGTGTGTGTGTGTGCGAGAGAGAGAGAGAGAGAGAGAGAGAGAGAGAGAGAGAGACAGACAGACAGACATCGATGTGAGGAACACTGATTGGCTGCCTCCTGTACACATCTGATCAGATATCTAACCCACAACCCAGGTAGGAATCAAACCCACAACCTTTTGGTGTGCGGGACAATGCTCCAATCCAACTGAGCCACCTTTTGCTTATCACCCATCTATCAATGGACAGTTTGGGTTGTTTCCACCTCTTGACTATTATGAATAGTGCTATGGGTGTGCAAAAATCTCTTTGAAACATTACTCTCAATTCTTTTGGATAATACACGGAAATAGGATTGTTAGATCACATGGTAGTTCTATTTTTAATTGTTTGAGGAACCAACATACTATTTTCTATATTGGCTGTAACATTTTACACTCGTACTAGCAGTACACAGGGTGCCATTTGTCCACATTATTTTAGTTTTTTGTTTTTTTTCAAATATAGTTGCCATCCTAATGGGTGTAGGGCGACATCTCTTTTTGGTTTTGAATTTTCTTTGATGACTAATAATGTCAAGAATCTTTTCATATGCTTATTGGATATTTGTATGAGATAACATCTTTTGATTTTGCTTAAGAGCTTTGTCTGAACTTGTCATTGAATGACTTTAATCTCAAAGGGATCTACATCTGCAAAATTAGGCATTTAATATCTAGGGCAGTTTCTCTTGTCAGCAAATCTGTAACACACTTATAATTTACTGAAACATATTCCATTACCATTAACTCTTCAAAAGGAAAAACAGTATCTTTGATAACGGGGGTATAGTTAACATAAATAGGAGTATAATATTACCCCCTAATGTTAAGTAAAGCCTACGGGTTGATGGTGCTGTTGCATTCTTCTGTATCCTTGTTGATTTTGTTTAGTTGTTCTATCAAATTGTTGAGAGAGGGGAATTAAATTCTCCAGTTATATTTTTGGATTTTTCACTTTCTCCTTTTAGATCAGGGATGAGGAATGTCCGGCGTATAGGCTGTGTAAGGCCTGTGAAATCATTTGGTCTGGCCCTGCCAAGTCATCAGGGATGAGTTAATTAAATGTTTGACCAAATATAGGAGGTTAATTTTAACTTGGTAATTTTGTATGGCCCTTGAATGATGTTATAAATATCTAAATGGCCATTGGCAGAAAAAAGTTCCTCACCAGTTTTAGATCTATCAGTTTTTGCTGCACATATTTTGTAGCTGTTTTATGGCACATACCCAATAAGTACAGCTAGGTCTTCTTGATGGATTCATTCATTTATCACTATATAATGTCCCGCTCTATCCCTGGTAATTAATTGTCTTTGCTCGCAAGTTTACTTTCTCTGATATTAACAGAGTAACTCCTGCTCTCTATTAATATTTGCATGCTCTATCTTCTTCCATCCTTTTCATATATATATATGTAATTATTTTGAAGTGAGTTTTTTTGTAGATAAGACACACTTGGCCTGTGTTGTTTATTCCACCTACAAAGTTTCACATGTGTTCATAATTGTTCATTAAAAATTATATGATGGGTACTTTAAAATATTTGTCCAAAAATTCTAATATCTGTGTAATCTTGGTGTTGACTATCTATTGGCTGTTCTTTCTCATTCAGTTTGAAATCTTTCTAGTTCTGGGTGAGACAAGTAATTTTAAAATCTGGACATTTGAGAGCATTGTAAGACTCAGGATTTCATTTAATTCTTGTTTTAGCAGGCTTTCCCTGGCACCACACTTGTGTTTGAAATGGGCACCAACTCATGACTCCCAGGTAGGGTGGAGGTTTAGGTTCTCCACTAGGCACCATTAACATGGAGGGGCTCCATGTTACTGTTGGATGGGGATGGAAGGCTTCCCACTAGGCTTCCACTGGTACTACCTCCAGGGGATGGGGATGAGTACCTCATTATCCCCCATGGACTAGGGTGAAGTCCGGATGTATACTGGACCCTAATTAGCTTAGGGTAACTGTGACCTCAAAGTTATTCTTAGCCTTTATCTGCCTTGACCTCTGTTGATACCACTAAATGTGTCCAGCTTTACAGCATTTACCTCCCTTTAATTTTATGACATTACTCTCTTTGGATTTTTCTTCTTAACCTCTCAAATACCTTCAGAATTCATTCATGGGAGCCTCTGTCTTCCCTATCTAACTCTACTATCCAGGTTCTGTCCTTATAGCCTTTTCTCATTTTTTTTATCCCTACCTAAACAATTTGATCAATTTTCTTTTGTATTTATTTAAAATATATTTTTATTGATTTTAGAGAGGAAGGGAGAGGGAGAGATAGAAACATCAATTATGAGAGAGAATCATTGATCGGCTGCCTCCTGCATGCCCCCTGTTGGGGAATGAGCCCTCAACCCAGGCAAGTGTCCTTGACCGGAATCAAACCTGGACCTTTCAGTTCACATGCCAACGCTCTATCCACTGAGCCAAACCAGCCAGGGCTTGATCAATTTTCATAATTAAACTACTACTTGTAAAGTAAAGCCTCCTAACCACATGTCCAGCCAAAACTCAAACGACATCCAGAACCATATATTCAACGGTTTATTGGCACTCTCCCTTTTGCTGTATCAGACATCTAAAAGGGGTATTTCCCCCTCCCCTACCCAAACCTATTCTGCTTCTGCATTCACTGCTTCAATTAGTGGCAAAATCATTTAGCAGGTCTCTATAGTCAGAAAACTAGGAGTTATTTGGCACCCATTTTTATCCTTCTTAATACCCATTCAATCAGGCTTGGAGTCCTGCTAAACAACTCTACCTCTTAAAAACATTTTATTATTTCCTTTTCCCTCAAACAAAAATGACCTAATTAGGCTTCTTAGATCACTTAAATTTCTTTAAATCATTTCTCATCTAGAATTCCATAATAAAAATGCTTATCAAAATGATATTAAGGAAATACACTTATGATATGACTTCTCTCATCAATACTTATCACTCGTTATAACAATGTTTTCTTTCCCCAAACAGTGGACTGCAACTATTAGTAGGCTATAAAATCATTCAGCAGCTTTTAATAGTCAGATTTCTAAAAAATTGTGTTATGAGATTCATTTGAATAAACTAGAAAGTATTGTAAAGCTCTAAGCACACTGGTATTTAAGTTGTTTTGTTTCATATACACACCATTTTATATCACAAACCAGTAAACACATACAAATTTATACATGTATAAACACACTGCACATACATGTATATGCATGTGTATACTGGGTCATGATGTAAGCTCTTCCAGGGAAGCTCCTTGGTCCCTCATATTTCCCAATCTCCAAAGAGAATGAAACATTCTTTTTTCTACTTTGTCTTCTATTATTGCTTCAATCCCATATTTGTGTTCCCTACAAGAATAAACTTCTAACACAAGTTCTTGGTACATAAGCTGGCACTTGAACATTTACTGAAGGAAATGAGTGAGATCATACGTTTGTGCTTGCTCAAAAAATTAATACCTACCCTAGGGTAGTAACAATTTTTAAAGGCTTAAAACACTGAAAAAATAACAACATAATAAGCTGTCATTTAAAAACACTTTGCATGTGCCAGGGACTTTTCCTAGTGCTTAACATGTATTATCTTATTTAATCCTTACAACCTTTTTAGATATAATTTTTAAAATGAGGAACCACAGGTAGAGACATTAAATAACTTCCCACACTAAATGGCAATGATGGCATTCAAAACAAAGAAAGTTTTGACTCAGAAAACAAAGATACACATTATAGAATGCTAAAGAGTTGCTAAAAGGTTAACAGAAAGTTAACTTACTTCAAATAAAAGTCTATAATAACATCATTTAAAAATTCTCCTTCACTTAGACAGTGCAGGTCCTCATTAGTAACAGAGATGCCTCCCTTAGCTGGAGGTGGTGGATATACTATCAACCTGTAACAAAAATTTTTAAAAAAGCAGATTATCAAATATTTGTGTGTGTATATATGTAACCAAAAAGCAGTAAAACAGAGAAGAAATTTAAGGGTGTTGCAAATGTGAAGGAATTCTCTCACTTTTCTACAGGACCCATAAAGATGGTGTGACCCTCTCCAGTTTCTTCGTCATCATCAAAAAACTGAAATTGTTTGCTTCTAAGTTGTATTCTAGATTCCAGGGGCACCTGGAAAAGGAAATTAAATAATAATTCAAAGTCAACTGGGAAATTTTTCAATAAAAAGAGCAAGCACAAGGCAAGAATGTTTTTTAATTAAAAAGGATTAAAAATATGAATCTAAAAAGTATGCATGATTTTTAAAAAAGAAACAGGAAAAAACAAGGGTCCACTTATTTATTTATTTATAATTTCTGGTACACTGATATTCTTGAATTTTTGAAAAAATGCTCTCTGGTATCTTGTCTGAAATCTCTATGTCCATATTAAATTAGGTTATGTTAATAAAATCCAAAGAACAGATATAGTATTTTTTTCTTCTAGCAGGGAAGACAAGGCAATCCATAGCATATGGAGCAGAGGCTAAGGCAGCTTCAGTTCTCCAGAGTCAAGGAGTTAAAGGAAGAGTCTTCCACTGAAATTTAAGCCCATCCCAGCTACCTCATGGCTCTAGCTGCTCTTTTTGCCTTCAGAATTATCTCCTGCAGACAATTTTTCAAAAGAAGGAGAATGATTCCCCTTTCTTATTCTGCTCTTTTCCTCAACTTCTCTGGTGAGGCCCTGTCAACTTCACTAAGATTGTGCCTTGGATAGCCCTATCCCCAAGTGTGTAGCCAGGTAGAAAGATTTTTGTGTTCCCGATAAATTAAGTCAGTAAAATTCAGCTGCTGTGATAAGGGACAAATTTTGAGTATTTAAGTTATATTTGTATGATTCAGGTGGCTTCAGAGCTACCTACTATATTAGTTATTCTAGAACTGGATACATATGTTGACCGTCAGGATGGTAGGTATTCTTCATTTCCCAAGTTTTCAACCATGTATGTACATGTTACATAAGTCTACATCAGGGACCAAAACTCCTTTATTTTTATTGAAGCCTATGGCATCACTGGAAACCAGCAGGGCAATAACAGACTAGAATATAGCAGTAATGTGTATGTATGTTGAAAGAGGAAAAAAAAGAGAGAAAAAGGAGATGAAAAGAAAAGAAAAGAAGAATAGAGTATGGAGCCCAGCCTGCGTGGCTCAGTGGTTGAGCACTGACCCATGCATTGAGATGTCACCAGTTTGATTATCAGTCAGGGTAACTGCCTAAGTTGCAGGCTCAATCCCCAATGGGGAATGTGCAGGAGGCAGTCAAAATATACTTCTCTCTCCCTTCCTCTCTCACTAAAATCAATAAAAATATATTAAAAAAAAAAAAGAATAGAGTATGGAAAGGAACTAAAAATGCTTCTAAGACCTGTACCAAGTACTATTTTTGTCACAAAGTCACCTATTCACCATTATATTTTGACACAACATATTTTACAAATTGCATATAAAAGCAAACAATTCTGAGATGAAATTTAAAAAATCTAACTCTGAAATGAATAGTATCATAATAAAACATATTTCCCTTTAAAGCTATGTTATTTAAGATTATATTTTTAAAATTAAAAAGCATAATTACATTTTTAATTTTGTTTTCTTTTTGCACACAACTTCCTTTGATCCTTTCTTCATAGGTTTTTGTACAGGCAACAAGTCTGCTATTGGCTTCTTCAAAGGGAATTTTCGCAAAAAAATTGGATACATTATTCTTTATACCAATTTCAGTAACGATACTTTCAAATACCGTATTTGCTTGAGGATCAAGGGCATTTTGAAAAATTAAAATTATATACTGTTCTTCCAAATCTGAAAAGAAATCAATATAACTATAAGTCTAAAAGAAAAAAATAAGTATATAGGAAGTTATTAGAAAAAGAGTAACAATTAGTTATTCCAAGAACATCACCAGAAATCCCTGTATCAATGTTCAAAACAATATTTGGCAGAGTATATAAAATAAATATAAAATGAAGACCAGTGACAATGTTACCTGACAATGTCACCTAAATTATTAAGAGAAAGGAATCAGAACATATTACTCTAGCAGTAGCTCAAGAACAAATCTATTCGTGGGTATAACTGATTTACTTCATCTAATAGGATCAAAATATATTTATAGTTTTACATATGTATAAATTAAAAATTTTATCAAACACAAATAAAATTTCCAAGTGAGCCAGAGAATTTAGCTGTAAAGACTGCTATTCACTAATGTGCAAACTCTTAAGCTGAAGCAGCAATTACTGCTGAAAAGTATTTATTTTACAAATATTCATGCTATGCCATAAATATCAGAACCATATCATTTATTATAGAGATTGAAGATACATTCTACGAACTTGCAAACTTCTAATTCAGGGTAAGTTTCAAGGATTCCAGATTTATATGGTTGTACTTAGTACCTATCAGTGCATTTTAAAAAGTTCATTTTATCTAAGGACTATGCTGTACACCTGAAACCAATACAAAATAATATTGAAAGCAAATTGTAATTGAAAATTTAAAAAAAAATCATTTTTCTCATATAATACAAGGTCAAAGAGTGCAGACCTTTGGAGTT